>NW_024063107.1:570000-896659 GCF_006381635.1 Hibiscus syriacus | reverse complement strand
TTTGCTCTTATACATTTGTTGCAAGTGTTCTTGTTAAATCAGGGCAGCTCTTTAGATTTTAATAAATACATACACATTTCACCCATATTGTTTATATAGTCTGTAGAATCGGTTTCAAAGTGGAACACACTCATTTGAATGAATGATTGTATTGTTTTGAATGAATTGGTTCTCCATTGTTTCTTATGCATCATATTTCATTCAATACATTAAGTGGAGTTAATCTAAATTTAGGTGTGTTGTCCTACTTCAATGGTTTATTTATATATTGTATACTTATCTTTTGCAGCCCGGCCATTTCAAGGCAATTCATACGATATATATCTGCCTTCCAGGTAAACACATGATGCCATAGGAATGTTGTTAGGCTAGTTGTTACTTATTTCTCTTCATATCTTCATGATTTTAGACCTCAATTTACCCTTGCTGTCTGTTAATCTTTTGACTTTGGGAGCAAGAATTACAAGAAAATTTCTTGGATTAGCGCGAGGAACTTGGGAAATTATGAGGATACAATGATCTTTTGTGTAGAAAGTTACACTTGTTTTAGTAGTACTGACCCTTGAGGGGCAGAGTTTGCTTCTTTGCTTTTTCTTCGCTCTTCTTCTTCTTCCCCGTGTGGATTAAAATAAGGGACCAACTGACTGTTTCAATTTTTCCAATATCAAGCAAATTCATTAGAATGTCTACCATATGCTAATATGGAGGATTAACTTCTATGACGTGAATTTATCCAAAATTACCTGTACATTTCTCAATTTTGGTAACCTTGTAAGTTCTTTTGCCCCCATTTGGTTGGCCGTGCAGTGTTATGGAGAATGTTAGTGGGAAAATAAGCGACGAGCAGAGAAGGATGTTATCCGTAACTCATGCCCTGGAGCTGGAGCCTGTGGGGGAATGTATACTGCAAATACCATGGCGTCTGCAATTGAAGCTATGGGGATGTCTCTTCCTTACAGGTGTCATTTTGATTGTGAATTGACATTTTGCCTTCCCTTTTTTTTTACTATTGTTTGTTTGTACCTGATAAGCTCTTCAATACCTGCTGAAGACCCGTTGAAATGGATGAATGCCGTTGGCAGGAAGTATCTGCTAGAATTGTTGAAAATGGATTTAAAACCCGAGACATCATCACCCTCAAATCTTACGTAACGCAATGGTGTTGTCATGGCTCTAGGCGGATCAACCAATGCCGTGTTACATTTAATTGCCATAGCAAGGTGAGAACTGAGAATTTATGGCAGATATCCTTAGGCCTCAAAATTATTGACAATCTGAGGAAATGAATCTTGGAATTATTCAGGCAGGTCTGTAGGTCTAGAATGACTCTTGATGATTTCCAGAAGGTAGTGACGAGGTTCCGTTTCTGGCTGATCTGAAACCAGTGGTAAATATGTCATGAGGATGTTCACAAGGTATAGATTAACATCAGCCGATCTTCTACGTCGATCTTTTCTTTCAAGATTCTTTTTTTATTTTCTATAGCTTATGAATCATGTCATCAGTAGCTTTCTTGGTATATGTTATCTATTATCATTTCAACTAATGGGGAAAAATGTTTTGATAGATTGGAGGCACTCCTGCTGTGATTCGTTATCTTTTGGAGTTCGGGTATCTTGACGGGGATTGCATGACTGGTATTGTTTATTGCAATTTCAGAGCTTGAATTTTCATTTTTTTAATACTTGATACACTGATAGTTCCACTCTAGGACTGGGAAGACTATGGCGGAAAATGCACAAAGCTACCCTCGTTTACCTGATGGACAGGTTGGTACCGGTGATTTTCGACCAAAAAGGCTAGGCCCATTATATATTAACTTCGAGATGCCATGAATGGAATGTGCAATTCGTCTGATCAGTACCCAAAATTCATGTTCAGGAAATCATAAAACCAGTGTCGAATCCCATAAAGAAACAGGGCACATCCAAATATTAAGAGGGAATCTTGCACCCGAGGGTTCTGTAGCAAAATTACCGGAAAAGAAGGACTCTATTTCTCTGGTGCCCCTTTCGAATATTAACTTTGAGTTTCTTGGTCACTGTACTGTTACAATTTTATGGTTAAGAATGTAGGCTGCATCCATACTAATGATTGTAAACTTTGTTCTTTAGGTCCTGCATTTGTCTTGAAGGAGAGGAAGCTATGCTAGTAGCTATCTCTGAAAATCCTTCGAGCTTTAAGGTATGCGATCAAAGCAGCATAGTGTTTCTCTATGATTAGTAGCGGAGTGGACGTTCCATGTGCCTGAGGTTTTGATTAGCGGTTGAATACGAGAGTTGTTTTTTGTCTGCTTACTTTGTTTTTATTTGCATCGGCTAAACTCCAAATATTTGGTTACGCTCGTAAATTTCCAGGGAAAAGTAGTAGTCATTAGAGGGGAGGGGCCGAAGGGAGGACCAGGCATGCCTGAAATGTTGACACCAACAAGTGCAATCATGGGAGCAGGTCTTGGGAAGGTTCTGTGATATCAAGTCCATGTGGCTATCACCGCCTTTATTTTCAACTCGAACTCAATCTTTCTATCTGCTGGTGTAAAATTTGTGCCTTAAATCGTATTTGATTTGAATGCTGTAAGTGAATATTGCAGGATGTTGCTTTGCTCACTGATGGTAGGTTCTCTGGAGGTTCACACGGATTCGTGTAGGCCACATATGCCCTGAAGCACAGTGCAGTAGTTTCTCACACGAATTGCTAGATAATTTTGCAATTCCATTGACCTGTATGCCCCCTGATTATAATCTGGTTATTTGTCTTCATTTATGCTTGATATCGGATTTGGTTTTACAGGAGGGTGGCCCATCAGTCTTGTTCAAAACGAGGACCTCATCAGCATCGACGTTCAGAAGAGGGCCATAAACGTCGAGCTGACAGATGCCGAACTGAACGAGCGGAGAAAGAAGTGGAATCCGCCTCCTTACAAGGCTGACAGGGGAGTTTTGCATAAGGTGGGAAGCGATAATCTTGCATTGGAGCCATGCATACAGTGCCTACATTATTGACTGTAGGTTCCTTAATGAACATCTTTCCATTTTCAGTACATCAAGAGCGTGCAACCGGCTTCAAAGGGGTGTGTAACGGATGAATAAAGGCGGTAATGGCCAGCGAACGGAGTAAAAACCGAGTGAAACAGACCATTCAGATCTTTCATTTCCTTTTTGTAGTCTTCTTTCATTCGGGGCTTGCAATGGCTTTCGGACCAGACCAGGGGTTTAATAATAGTGCGCGCGTAGATATATATTGTGGGTTATTTCATTATTATCAACGCTCAATTATGTTATTATTTTTAGGGTAAATTATGCATTTAGTACCAAACTGTTAGTTTTGATCCGATTTAGTATATAAACTTTTAACTTTTTCAAAATCATATTCAAAGTTTAGTTTTTGTTTCATTTTAGTATTTTGACTTTAAAAATTTAGTTTTGATTATTTTAGTACCTGTTTAAAATTTACTTATGTTTTGAAAAAATGAAAGCTTAGGTATTAAAATTGATCAAAACTGATAATTTAGGTGTTAAACGTTTTAAGTTTATAATGTGGGATACTAAAATGAAATAAAAATTAAATGTTAGGTATAATTTTGAAAAAAGTGAAAATTTAGGTATTAAAACAGATCAAAATTGATAGTTAAAGTATTAAATGTGTAGTTACCCTTTTTATCAAGATTGCTTTCTTTTGTTGATGTGGTATCCAATAATGGACGACAACAATTAGTTGTTAATGAGAAATATGAAACTATAAAGTAGTATATTTAAATACTCTTAATCATTAGATATAAATGAACAATTATTTTATTACAGCTGGTGTTTGAACTCGTAACTTCTAAGAATAATAACGATTATTTAATCATTGAGGTAAGTTGGTCATACATATAATACGTAATATTATATTATTTATCATCGATCAAAATGATTTTTTTCTTCTTATTCTTACGTTATTGTCATAAGGATGAGTAGATACTTTTATTGGTAAATTACACTAATTATCACCAAATTTTATTCTTTCTCTTATTTTACTAATTATAATTTAAATCTATTTAATTTTTTCACTGAACTTAATACATTTGATTTTGTTGTCATTCCGCCGTTAACTAGTTAACAACGTTAAAAAGACGTCGTTTTAGAAAATGAATTTTCACCAAAACGAAGTCGTTTTGCATCTATATAACAACTAATTTATAACACCGTTAGTGAGAAAATAACGGAGTGACAAATAAATAAATAAGTTCAGTAAAGAAATTGAATAGATTTAAAGTACAATATGTAAATAAGAGAGAGAATAAAATTAGTGATGATTGATGTAATTTACCTAATTTTATATAGGGAAGAAAAATTTTAAAAAAATATATTAATAATTTATGATAATAGAATATGATGTTTAATAAATAGAAATAAAAAATAAATATTTAAATTATTTAAATTTTAGAGATACTATCCCAAACACATTTTAATCTATTTTTTGCTTGTCGTTGAAACATGATACCATACATCCTCTTAGTGGCGGATCATAACCAGGGCTAGGGTGGCAATGCCCCCAAAATTTAAAAAAATTAGAGTTTAGTTTTTAAATTTAAAAAAAAATTAATTTGATATCCAAAACTTTTAAAAATTCAGGTTAAACTTTAAAGTTTTTAATGTTCTCAATTAAATCCCCTCCCATAATTTAAAAAAAATTCTTATCAGCCTCTCAAAAATTTTAGTTAGACCTAATATTTTTGGGGAGAAATACAAACTTAACCCTTCAAATTTTTGAAAATTTTGAAAATTTTAATTTTAGTTCGATATCGAGTAATAAATACCCACCGCTCTGCTACTCAGCCCTAATAAATAAACAAGACCCGTTATTTTTCAAAAACAAGCCTAGCCAAAATTTTATAGGGCTCCAGTATCCAGATCCAGTTTCGACCCGGACCGGGTTATCCAAATTGAAGATTGGAGAGACAAACCGAAATTTGTAGAGGCGAGGCTTGAGGCTCTTGAGAAGCGTTGATGGCATTGCATTCTTAGAGAATTGAAGGATACAATTTCTTCTGTAATTTTCTTCGATTTTTCCGTTTTCGATCATCACGAACAAATCTGGTAACGATTTTTCGACTATTATTAATATTTTTTTGAATTTCTCAATGTCAAAATTCCTTGATTTTGTTTTTTTTTTCCTTTTGTGACGCTATGTTAATTTTTTTTTAATGTGTGAATCTTGAAAATATTAACCTCGATGCTGGAGAAAGTTTAAAAAAAATCGGTATGATTGTTTATCTACATCGATTTAGATTCAATTTTGTATAATTTATATCAGGAATTCAAAGGAATTAATATTTATATTATTAGAATTAGAAATTTCTGGATATTTTTCTTTTTTAGGGTTTATTTTATTATAATCAAGCTACTATTTGAATAATTGCCTGGGTGTAATAACTGAGAAAGGCTTTTTTCTATGCTTCATAGTAACAATAATTTTCTAGTTGTCAATTTATGTATTTTGATATTTCCTAGCAAGTTTTTTTTTTAAAAAAAAAATTGATTCTTTTCACTATTTTGTATTTATTGTATAAGGCTATGGTTCTTTGATTCCATCTTTGCTTGATATGTGGATGTTTAGTGTGTTCAAAGTTTATACGTTAAATAGGAACCAGTTTATGTAATTCGAAGTTATAAAAAATGCATGAAAGTTCTGCTTCTGTAAGTAAAATATATTTGCAAAATTTTACTTTCGCTTGTTGTATACTGATGCTGTATTAGTCATCTGCAGGAGAGATTTTGATGTCTAACTTCTCTATTGCTTTTTATGTTGCTTATGGAATAATTAACATTTTAAGAAAGTCTGAAAGAGTAATATAGGCGAGTAAGGTATTGATTTTATTAGGTGGGCTAAGTTGCGCTTTTATTATCATCATGAAAAGGTGACCTTTCTAGGGGTGGCATTTAGTTTGGAGTGTAATGTTGTTAATCTGCCTTTGGACCAGATGCAAATTCATGTATTTCTGATTGAAGTTTCATGTGAAGGACTGACTTTTATGTTTTGTGTAATACAGAAAATGGAGGACATGGACATCGATTCAGTAGTGGACATACCGACACTCCTGATAGGCCATCTTTAAAGCAAGTGCATGGAGGGAACTTTGTGGACAAAGTGGGAGTTCTGATACTACAGGTGAAGGATCTTTGGATAGGCTAAGGGGCAGAGGTAGACTGCTTTCTGCAAATGGGCTCATAGAAAAAATTATATGCACCGCGAAAACTGTCTGACAATACTTATGAAATTGAGCGTCTGAAAAACACGATAGTCTTATCTCCAGTAGAGAATGCTCGAGAACATGCTCCTTTATTTAGGAAAACAAGAATAGAGAGAAGCAGAAATTCTCTTGGAGAGCAAGACAAGGATAAAGGAAAAGCTCCTTGCTCTAAGTTACCTTCTAAATCATCTGGATTCCCTGAAGATCATGCCATCCTAGATTTAACTGAACAGAAAACACACAACCATGTAAATGAAATGGAATCTCTCCAAAGTGGATCTGAAAACTTCTTAGCTGAAGGAAGAAAGGTCAGGCACCGAGAAATGGTGGCTTTTATGCATTTACTCTTCAAGATTTTCTGAAACATCCGGAAATAGCTGCAAGGGAAAGGAAAAGGTAGATGATATTGGACTTAAAAGTATAGATTCAGTTATGAGTAATGGAAAAGGGGTAAGTCTTTCTAATGGTTCCCCTCTTAGAATGGAAAAACAATTGCCTGCATCTCATCAATCAATTGCCTCACCAAGAACTGTTGGGAAAAGAAGATTGGTCCGAAATGGCTGTATCTCCCCCCATAACATAGCCATCAGGGCTAAACAAAATGAGCAATCCCAAAGCAACTTTACACCCGAACAAAATTTTGTGAATGTGGATTGCAGCAGTCCTTGTTTGATTAGCGAGATAGTTGCTGAAGATAATGATAATAATGGTAAAGGAAAAAGAGTTTCCCATCCTCATGCATCTAAGGAGCATGATATCAATTTTATTAATTTATCTGGCGGTAAATTTTAAGTGTTGTTCTCTAGCTAGATTTCTTAGCCTATTGTCTATTGGATGTTTTCTTCCTATTGTGTATTGGTTACATTTTTGTGCTAAAACTTTTGCTAAAGAGACAAGCACGTTCTGTCAGAACCTTTGGAATAGCATGTGAAAAAACAACTAGTTTTTTTTTTAATTTTTTTTCAGAACATATTATATTGATATCTGGAGAATCTTGGTTGTGTGGTTCTCCTGTTGCAGTCCTATGAGTAATAATGGAGAAGCTGATGGTATTGGTGATGCGAATAGAGATGCATGCTTTGAAGAAAAAGGTGGATGGAGAAGCACTCGCAACCGTTCAAAGAATGTAGATCATGCAGCTGAACATCAGTAAGTGGGTTTAATAGTGTTGGATGTCAAGTGAGTCAACAAAAGAAAATGGATTTGTGAAAGAAATCATAGTGAAGGAAAGATCAGGATTCTATGTGATTCTCCTGAAACTCATGCAACTGAGACAGCTCCTGTGATCGCAAAAATAAACCAACCAAGTGAACCTTCTAATGCAAACATGCTGCCTAAAAGGCAAATCAAACATGTATTATCTTCAAGAAATAATGGTGAAAGCTCAAGGGCCACTCCTAATGACCCGGACATTGTGTTTCTTTGTTCATCTTTGGAATCATCTACTTCAAGGTCATCTAGAATTCATATTGCGGAACATCCGGATGTTATGGATCTTGACAACTCATCTCGAATGAGAGGGATACATGCCAATCATATGGATTCTATGAATGATGAGGACACAGAAGCTAATGCAAGACAAATTGAAGCGGATGAAATGTTGGCCCGTGAACTCCAAGAACAATTATATCATGAGGTCCTGATCTTTTATGATGACAATTTGATGCTTTCTCCCTTTTCTTTGACTTTTTTATTTACATGCTTAGCTTTAAATGTTTATGAACCTTTTAACAGGTTGATGAAAACATTGCATGGGCACTTCAGCAGGAAGATGCATTCCTTCCTACACCTTTTCGGGCTCTCCATGAGCCAGATCATGTTAGTAAGCTTGGCTTTGTTTCTTTATTTTTGCATTAACCTACACTTGGTGCATGCGTGAAATCCATTCTGGTCGAAGGTGTAATATATCTGCTAGGTTTGTGTACTAATTGAAACATGCCATACAGTGGGCATGAGCCTTGCTGTCAAAAGTAGAATAGACTTGGTTTAGTAATGTTTCCTTGATTATTGCTAATGGATGCTTTTGTTCTCGTTCCTCCTCATCAGTTTCCATTTTTTTATCAGTGACTCTCTCTCCCTCTCTCTCGTAGCAACACAAGATTTAATGTGTGCTTCCTAAGTGGTTATTTTCCCCTTGGTTTCATGTATAATATTGGAAGTTAATATTTCCTTAATCATTGCTAATTGGATTCTCTTGTTCTTGTTCCTCTCTATCAGTTTCCTTTTTATTATCAGTTGACTCTCCTGCCCTCCTCTCCTTTTCTCCAATATCCCTTTCTTGTGAGTTGTATTTTATGGAATCCGTAGATAATTTTAAGTAGGTTTTATTTCAATCGATATGATAGATACTATGTTAGGAATCCATTGCTGAACCAGTATTTAGATGCTTAACAGCTAACCAACTTTATGAATACTCTCTTCTCTTTCGGCAGGGCCAAAATGACCATCGCTCTATTATTCTTTTTGATTGAAGCTAATCTCTGCAGCTGCAAAGATGGGATATCATTGATGCTGTTTTGTGTTGAGTGGAAGGACATTTTTTTGCAGGACCTATATCTGTATTTATCCTATCTAGTATCATGATAATGATATATGCTAGTATTCAACCTAGGTTTTCCTTTTTGTTGTATAAAATAGATGTCCTGCTTACGGTCATTTTTGTTTTATGTACTTAAATATATTCTTTGCCTCTTATGCAGCAAGGCTCAACAAGGCAATCTCGTATTCAGCCTCCATCTCGGAATTTTCAGAATTCTTCAAATAGGAGAGGAGTGCAGACTCATTTCCCCACTTCTGCTAGAGTTTCAAGGTTGAGGAATCGAATTTTGAATCAAACTCGAGCAGCACCATCCAGGACAAGGAATTTTCAATTCCCTTTAGACATGGACTTGGATATGGTAAAATACCCCCCCCCCCCCAAAAAAAAACACACACACACACAGTTTTGGTGTATCATGTATTGCTTTATTTTCAAGTTTCAACAATAACTGATTCATGGCTTTCTGATACAGAGACTCGACATTTTGGAAGCCATGGAGGCTGCACTGGGATGCTGATGACATGGGTATGGCTAGTCGTATCTTCCAAGTTCAACGTGATTTTAATGAGTAAGATTTCTTTTCTATTATGGACATGTTTTGACCCTGTTGAATGATCATACCATGCATTTGATTGACAATTTATTTAGAGTTTGCAATGGTTCCATTGTTGATTGAAATGGTAATTGCTTGGTCTGCGTAGGCAAATGCAGCCTCGATATGGCCCCTGCTTTGGTAAAGACCAGCTCTGGCAGTGGCAATGATAATACAATGGAACAATTTAAATTTTGGTAGACATCCATTCAATTAAATCACCTTCAGTGTTGATTAATCTTCCATTCACTTTATCTTGCAGAAACGATTACGAATGCTGTTGACCCTTGATGATAACAATCATCAGCATGGCGGTGCATCGGTTAACCAGATTAACTGTTTGCCACTGTCCAAGTACAGGTAAATGCGTGAGAAACACCATTTAAATAGTCGTTCTTTAGCTTTATTTCCTCATCAGATGCTTATGTTTCGTTATCAGGTCTAATCGCTACTATTTTTTAATTAACAGACTGATAATTACGAATCTTGCGCTGTATGTCTTGAAACCCCTGCCATTGGAGAAACTATTCGCCATCTTCCTTGTCTGCATAAATTTCATAAGGACGTATGCCTTTCTTTATCTCCACAATGCCACTTTGCTTTCCGTTTTCTCAGATTGCTTTCAAGTTGCTTATCGATGCTTGTTCAATCGATGTGCAGTGTATCGATCCATGGCTGATGAGGAAAACGTCATGCCCGGTTTGCAAGTCATCTATCGCTTGAACGGGAATGTTCCGGCACAATATGGAAGCAAAAGGTCTCTTAAGTCAACATGCTTTGGAGGTAGGTATAAGTCCTTCTCAATAAACTCATAAAACTTCCTCCCAACTCCATTCGAGCCCTGAAGAAAATTTGCCTGTTGACTCGAAATGTAGCTCTCAACGAGGGGAAAGGTTCGGTATATTTGACGAGCGAATAAACTCGGAACTGCATCGGAGCAAAGATGGAATGCATGCTAATGGGGGATCAGGATGGCAATATTTCATTCTAAGCTAGTGTGTAGAGTAATGGCATGCGATTAAATGAAGTTTACTTCGTTGAAA
Organism: Hibiscus syriacus; assembly: GCF_006381635.1. Taxonomy (NCBI): domain Eukaryota; kingdom Viridiplantae; phylum Streptophyta; class Magnoliopsida; order Malvales; family Malvaceae; genus Hibiscus; species Hibiscus syriacus. The sequence continues at coordinate 886,253 of NW_024063107.1, read as the reverse complement.
GCAACTATTTTTTGGGTATAAGTATTCTAGGAGTCCCCTCTATGTACCGAGAAGTTCATTTTAGTCCCTCTATGTACCTTTGAATTTTTAGCAAAAGTGATCATGGTTTTGGCACCTCTCCCATATTAAAATTTTCGATTTAATCTTTGAACTTAAATTAACATAATTTTCTCCTTTTATAATATAATTATTAGACCTATTCATATTATGAAATTAATAAATTAAACTATGTAAAATTATGGGGACTAAATCTTTGGATTAGGATATAGTGGAGGGACCAAATAAAAAGTTAAGTGAATTTTAGTGAAAATGTTGAATATGTCATGGATTATAGTAGTGGGTATAAGTACGCGTTCTTATCACCGATAATGTTCCCCCAATTCGCAAGCCCTATGAACCCTAAAATTAAATTCTGATTCATTCCAAGTATATTACATTTGTAACTTATTTTGCTTGTTTACTATTCAGTATGCTCCTTTTCTCTAATGTAAAATCAATATCTATATCTTCAATTTGATTCTGTATAATTTAGTAATATCATGACTGTATTATTAGATCCAAGATTAAGCCATAAGGGTACTTTTACTCTTATAGTAGACCTAATTATCACTTTCGCTCCTATCGTATTTTCGCATCAATTAGGCATCGAAGTGCTCGATTATATCATTCTATACCCTATCTCTAACTTAAAACCTAAATTATAAACACTAACCTTAATCATAACCCATAAAATCTAAACCATGCACTCTAAACCCTAAATTCAACTTAGAGTTTAAATTTAAGATTTTAAGTTAGGGATAAGGTATTGAATGATGCAATTAAACATCTTTGAGGGTTAAATTGATGCGAAAATTTGATATGAACGAAATGATAAATTTGGTATACTACAGGGACAAAAATGACCCTCAAGCCCATGATTAAAAAAAGTACATATTAAAATAGGATAAACTAAATATTTAGTATTTAAATTGTTAGTTTTGATTCGTTTTAGCATCTTAGCTTTCAATTTTTTTTAAAATCATACTTAAATTGAAGCAAAAGCTAAACTTTAAGTTTTGAAACAAATGAAAGTTTAGGTATGAAAATGGACCAAAACTGATGGTTTGAGTACTAAACACGTTAAGTTTTTAACGGTAGGATACCAAAATGAAATAAAAACTAAACTTTACGTATGCTTTTAAAAAATTGAAAGTTTAAGTATTAAAACATATCAAAATTGATAGTTTAAATACTAAACAAATAATTTATCCTTAAAATTAATTAATTAGAGTGTGTAGATTAAATTCATAACTTGTACTAGAGCGTTAGTGGTGGGTGGAGCATCAACTTCAACTAGAGAGGGCCTCTTGTGATTTCTTGTGATAGATGTTGTATATCTCCCGTTGGCTATAGATATTCACGAACAAACTGTTTATTGACTTTTATAAGTTTATTTATCCATTTTTTTTTTTTTTTAATATTTTTAATATTGATTAAGATAAGGACTAAATTGAACATATGGTGAATAACGGTTCAAACAATAAAGCCTAAAGCTAAAGGACTAGTTGTGTTATTTCGTTGTTTGTGAATATATAAAAAACATGTTTGTGAATACTAAACGAACATATTAGTAAACACTAAACGAACATATTCACGAACGCTAAATGAGCATACTAACAAACACTAAACAAATAAGTTCACGATCAATAAACAAAAGAGCACGAATACCTTCAAAAATAAATTATAGAACACAAACACGATATTAAAATTTAAACGTACACAAACCGAATATAAAAATATTAAAAAATAGATAAATAAATACAAGCTTTCAAGTTTCATCTTCTACAAAATTAGATTTAAGGATAAATTTTTTTTACCTTCTAAATGGAAGTCCGTTGGTCGTTAGTTGTTACTGCTCAAGTTCTTCATTGGCGGCAAAGCCGACGGACGCATGTAAAATTCCTCCCAAAAACAACTTTATTACCCGTTTCTCCTCTTCCCGATTTAATTTTTGGTGAGTGAGTCTTGACTCTTGAACCCTTGATATGCTCTTTTTTTTTTGTTTTAAAGTTCAAACTTTGACTTTGGAGTGATCTCTCACTCTCTCTTTTGTATTGCAGTAATGGAATTGGACATATCTCTTCGAATTTTTACCTTTTTTTTAAATTAGTTTTTGCTAGTTTTTTTTTTTTACTTTGTAGAGGAATATATTCCTTTCTTTTTACGGATCACAATTTTTGTTCACATAACGGTTGGTAATGGTAATAGCGTCCCGTTATCGGTGTTATTTATCGTTGTCCACTAAATTGTAGGCGCGACAGATCACTATTGTCGTGAATCCGATATTACCGTTAATTTTACTAATTTTAATTTCGAATAGTGACGCTACCACGAACCGTCGTTATTACTTTTCGTCTCGTTATTTGAATCCCGGTGATTGATTTTAAGGTGGAGGAGATTGGAGCAAATTCAAGGTTGAAAGAAATTTATCAACTCGTAATTTTATAAATTCGACTCAAAATATTTTTAAATAAATTTAAGTTATAAAATATTAATTCTAATAACTCAAAATTTATAGTTGATTGATTTTTAAATCCGAGTCAATTCTCTCAACTCTTAAAACTTTAAGTTTTGTGAGGTGGGCTGTGTTCCACTCCAACTTGAGGATTTTTTTAAAATAAAGTTAAAATATAATTTTAAAGTATATATTTAATTTAATCCTTTTATTTTAATTTAATCCTTAGTTTAAAATATAACTTTAGCTTTATTAATTTAGTCTTAATTTAGTTTAAAATTTGTTTTTCTTTAATTATTGCATGAGATATGTGTTGTTTTATTGCTTACATTTGAGATATACATCGTTAATATATATATATCTATATATATATATTATTCTTGAATTTTTCAGTGAATGATAACTCTTTGATTAAATTGTTAAAGAATCTCTTGTCTCATAGTTATAGCAATTTTATCTTTATCCATTTTAATTCTTTAATTTCTCTATGTTGATAGTCTTATTTTTTTAAATAACAATGTATTCAAATGTCATCATTAATTAATTATCTTATCCTATCATTGGATTTTAAAATCTTTTATTTGGTTATATTATATAATATGTATTTTTCACTTAGAAAACTTATTATGATTATAATTATAATTATTATATTTTAGGATAAATTGTGTGAAATTTAAAAAATTCATGTTCACGATACCTGCAGTGATGCGATGACATCCGTTATGTCTGCAACCGCGATAAACACGACGTGACCACAAACACTGTTTAAATCCTTTATTTTAAATATAAGTCTTTCATGTATTTGAGATTCATGTTCGAGTTCGGGTTTCAATTGAACTAAGTCTAAGAATATTTTGAGTTCAAAATTGAGGATTTTTTTTAAATAATGTTTAAAATATAATTTTAAATTATATTTAATTTAATCCTTATTTTAAAATATATACTTTAGTTTTTATTTAATTAGTTTAAAATATGTTTTCCCCTTTAATTGTTACATTGAGATTCTTTAGTTTTTCGGTGAATGAAACTCTTTGATTAAATCTATAAAGAATCTCTTGTCTAATAGTTAAAACAAATTTTATCTTTATCTATTTAATATCTTTAAATTTTTCATATGTTGATAGTATTATTTCTTTGGTTATATTATATTATATATATATATATATATATATTAGAAACATTCTAAAAATCATTAAAATGAATCTTTATAATTATAATTATAATTATATATTTAAGATAAATTGTGCGAAATTTAAAAAAATCACATCTGTGACAACTGCAGTGACCGATAGGGATGGCAACGGGCGGGTCGGGTGCGGATACCCCCTCCCCCATCCCCATACCCCCTAATATTTTTCAATCCACCACCCGTCCACCACCCATGATGGGTAAAAATTTTTAAATCCACACCCGCCCACGCGGGTACATTCTCAAATCCATCCCCACATCCACTACCCACTAGCGACGACGTACCCGTCTAGATCCGCCGGAAAACAAACTTTTTTTTACGGAAGAGGTTTCGGGTTTTGACATTTATGAAAAGCAATGATATGTAAAGAGAATTTATATTTACAGTCATTTCAACCAGAGTCATAAATTTGATGAAATTATTAATATCTTCATCACGTTCACAGGTGCGGTCAATAAATACATTCGTGCTATGCTTGAGACCCTCTGGAAATCTTTCAGCTTTGAGTGTATATAATGATTCATACTCAACGAAGTTTGACAGATAAATTCTAGAATAGTTTATCTACACCAAACATATGATATCTTGCTAATTCACAATTCACAATTCCAGAATAAGTTTTGACAGGTACAATCAACTCATAATATCAAATACTTCTTGTGGCACAAACAATATTCCCAATAACAATTTGGTTAAATTACATGTTATATCTTATACAATATTACAATTTATAAATTAGTCTCTAAAATTATACCTAAATTCATAATGGTCCAAAATTTAATGGATATTTAGCTAGATGGGCGGATGCGGGGCGGACGGATGCGGGGCGGGTAATGACTCAAACCCATTACCCGTCCACTACCCGCGACGGGTATCACTTTCTAAATCCACACTCGCCCACTACCCGCTAAAATTACCCATCCCCCCGCCCCAATTGGAGCGGGTGCGGTGCGAAATCCACGAAAATGTACCCGTTTGCCATCCCTAGTGACCGAGTTGGAAAAGGCGACCGATTACTACAACGAGAACCGACCGACCCTCCGGTCGAGGTTGTCAGGGAACAGTTTATGAAGGAATGTTAAGTGATGGAAGCATTGTGGCAATTAAAAGCCTAAATTTGTTGAAGAACAGGTATTAGATGAACTGAAGCCTGAACAGTTCATGAATGAGGTGAAGATTTTATCAGAGATTAACCATAGAAATGTGGTTAACTCTTAGGATGTGTATAGCCGGAAGTTGCACATGAACTGGAAAGGATCAGATCGCCGGAAGAGGATGCTGTTGAATAACGTGTTGATGAAGACTCTGATGAAGAAGATGACATGGATGAACCTTCAACTGCTGCTTCCTCTTCAACGTCTGGTTTAATTCTAATTAATGATACTGTAACTTTGACGTTAGGTTCTTAGTTCTTGTAAATTTAAGCCTTAATATAAAATAAGTGTTTAAACTATAGCGTTTTTCAGTAATAGGTGTCTAAACGTCTAACGTTATAAAGTTACTGTTTTAGGCTCCTGGACCATCAACGACGTTAATTTCTCCATTAAGTGACATGTGTCATAATCTGATAATTTTGAAATTTATTTTTATAAAATATTAAAAATATTATTATATTTACAGAAAACCCTAATTTCTCTTAAAATATAAAAAAGAAGCCTAAAATCCTAAAATCCTAACCCTAACCCGCCACAGCTGATGTAGTCATTGTCACCCTCTTAGTCTATTTGTTGTAGTTGTCGCTGATTGGCCGTCGGAATCGTGTGAGGTTGCAGTTTTCATCCTAGAATTTGTAGGGTATAAAAAGCCGATTTATCGTTGATCAGTCACGATTTCATAGGAATTTTGGTCGTCAGGGGAGGTGAGGTTAGATGGAGCTTCGTCGAAGACAAATGATGGTGGGCGGTATGGGTTTAGAGGTTGAAATGAAGTTTTAAAGTTTTGAGATTATTTCAAAATTTATGTGTTTTTAGATATAATTTTAAAATTATCAGATTGTGACATGTGTCACTTAACGAAAGAAATTAACGCCATTGACGATATGAGAACCTAAAGTAATAACGTTTGTAACGTTAGACACCAGGATCATTCACAAAATAATTTAGACACCTATTCATGAAAAGCGCTATAGTTTAAACGCTTGTTTTATATTTAAACCTAGATTTAAACATTATTTTTTAGAATATAAATATCATTCATTTTCTATGATACAAGTGTTGTCAGAATCGAACCGGAACGATGATCCAACAAATTCTATTAGTAACATATAAATGAAACGCTTAAAATAAAATAAATGTATAAATTATACTTAAAATTAAGTTTTGGTGTCTAAAGAATTTTTTTTTTGTTAAAAATAGGTATATAATATATTATCCATTACACTTTTAGGTGCATATTAAAAAATCATTGAGTAACACGTGTCATATTTATATTTTTTATTCTTAAAAAATAAAAACAAAATATTATTTAAAATATTTTCTAAAAATAATTTGAACATGACACGTGTCACTTAATGGTTTTTTAACGACAAACACCTAAAAGTGTAATGGAAAAAACATAGACACATATTTTTAACAAAAAATTCTTTAAGCACCAAAATTTAATTTTGAGAATAATTTAGACACTTATTTTTATATTAAACCTAAATGAAAATCGACCAATACAATATTAATCCATTCCGATAACTAACTTAACTCGATCTATTATAAACTCAAATTAAATCTGAAATAGATCTGATCTGTTGCACCTTGAGCTAAAACCACGATCACTTAGCAGTTAAACGAAAAAGAAGTTTGACGGATTGTTCGTGGACTATTTGTATATTTATATTTATTATTAAATTAAATAAATTAGTGTGAATAAAATTTTTATGTTCATTTAATAAATAAACGAATACGAATAAAAAATGTGTTTGATAATCTAATTTCAAATCGTCTAAAAGACTTATATCTTTTAGGGAGATATGTATGAAAATAAAAGATCGGATTATCTGTTCAATACAATTTTCTAATTCACAGCCACACTTACAAATGGCATATATGAATTAATATCATCATTTGTAATCTAGCTGGTTATAATAAATAGAGTAAAACATAACAGCCCCTAAACTTTTATGGCAAATGCATTTTGGTCATTGAACTTTTAACACTTGCAATACAATCCTTGATTTTTTTAATACGTTTTCGTCACGATTAATGTCATCAACGGCCGTTGATAAAGAGTGACATGATATGTTAAATTATTTTTCCAAAACAATCCTAAAGTTTTCTTCCAAATTAGTTACTGTCGACTTCCTTTCTCTTGTGTTGTCATCGTCTAGTGTTCTTTCGATTGTCATCACCACTAAACAAAACACCCATCATAATTAAGAGTTGCATTGTCTTCCCTAGATTGTCGAGCTATTCATCACCTTCATTTCATGCAAGTCTCAAACACCACAATCACGAGCCACAACCAGTCCAACCAAAACTCGAGCCATCATATCGAAACGAAGTAGTTGTCAGTCAATGCCAATGGTAGGAACCAGGAATGTTCTATTTAGCTAGAAGATTAGCACAATTCAATTTCAAGCTAATAAAGCAGTTGACAGTTATGGATCAAAAAATTTTAATTTTTAGTTTTGATTACGATTTGATAAAATTAGAAGGTTTTCCGACGAGTTTGAACCGAAATAATAATAAGAAGGAAGAGTTCAATGATATTTTCGAACGGAAAATCACAGAAAGATTGAAGAAACAACGACGAAAAGAAGAGGGACAATTGTCAATTTCTATCTGAAAACTAAGGGACATTTTTGGAGGAGTATTTTAATGTGTCTCACCAATTTTTATTAACACAAATGACGACAGTAATCGTAATCAAAATGAATTAAATGTTAAGGGATTGTAATGTAAGTTTTGAAGTTCAGTGATCAAAATGCAAGCACACTAAAAGTTCAAGACCATTTATAAAGTTTACCCTAATAAATATAAATTTTACAAATTGACTTCAAAATGGTAATGAGAGTTTTGTAAAGTTTTCTTCTAGTCCATGAATATATTCTCTCTTTCTCTCCGTATGTATGTATGAATGTATTACTTACAATGGAGATTTCTTTTAATGTTTATCTAACCGGAGTGCGCCGTTTCGGCTGCAATGCCACGGACATGGAGCGCAGCCGGTTTATTATCTCTGTAAACGATGGCCTGCTCGATGGCTCAAACAACCAACATTCTTCCATTAACTTTCTCCATTCCGGATCGCATCGTTCCGGTATAGGAGGTCTCAGTGTGTTGTTTACATTCCGCCTTCATTCACATAATTCAGACAACATCATTTGCAAATGTAGCATGATACCAGCATGTGAAAATGGAGTAAAACAAATGAATTCAACACTTTTCATCTGAATCACTAAGGTGTAAACACTTTTCGGCTTTTCATAACGACGGTTGAAGAACCGAGTCGGCTAAGTTCTAGGAACGGAGTGACTATACGAACTAAATCGGAGTGAGCCCCGGGTTTGAGATGTTGAAGTATTTAGCCTAAAGTATTGATATGAAGTTATCAGAAATGTACCAATAATTCACCACAATGCATGCTTGCATATGGCTCTTCTCCAGTCAGGATCTCCCAAATTGCAACACCAAATGAGAAAACATCAACCTGCAGTAGCAATGAACAAGCACATAATGATTCCCTTGAACAAGTCATTCATTCCTCGATTAGCGTTATATAAGTGCACGGTTTTAAGTTACAGACCTTCTCTGAAACCCGGGTACTACTGCCGTTCAACAACTCTGGTGCCATCCATGGCAGCGTTCCACGCACTCCACCAGATACGAGAGTGTTCCGCTTGATTCTTGACAACCCAAATCTGCAACCTGCACATCATCAGGTTAATTCTCGTCTTTGATCGATCTTTCGACCAAACGTGCTACTCATTACCTTGCAAATGGGTCTTTGAGGATCCTTCAAGTTGATGAGCAGATTGTCGCACTTCAAATCGAAATGAACAATGTTTTTGGAATGCAAGTATTCCATGCCGAAAGCTGCATCCAGTGCAAGAATAACCTTCCGACAACGATCAAGTGCCCTGCAGAAACGAGCTTTGAAGTCCATAAACCTATTTAGACAAGAAATTAAAACAAAAATGTAATGACTTGCCCACCTATCTTTCTTTAGTAGGGCATTCCTCAATGATCCATTCACCATATATTCGGTAACAGTTGCCATAGTTCCTTCAGGTCCATCTGTGACAACCCCATAGAATGAGACTACATTTGGATGATGAAGTTTTGATAGAATTTGTGCTTCCTCCAAAATTCATTTGTCTGTAAAAATTTTCCAGTTAGGAATACTGAAAAACAGAAACTTTTACCGATACGTGTCCACAAGTGCATCGGATACGGGTGTTTGCATGAGTACTTCACGAAAATTGATGAATTGGAGCAATATAGATAGAAGATATGTTTCAAGTAATTGAGTGATGTTTGATGCCAGGGGACAGTTCTAAATGTCAAACAATGCCATTGACGTTTTCAACAAGCATATGGAAAAAGAATTCAGAATATACAACACTAATAAAAGACCCACCAACCGCTCTCGCTCCGATGGCCTGCCGGAAAAGCAACTTTCTTTGATTCTCTTAACAGCAACATCTGTTCCTCTCCATTTGCATAATAAACAGTTCCGAATGTACCGGATCCTAGCTCCTGAAGTTCTTCAATGTCAGCATTCTTTATAATCTGCTACATATATGCATGAATCAGTATGTATAACATTTGAAGTTCTTTATTTCGAATGTTCGACGCATTCGAAATAAGTGAATCAAGAAAAACGTAGACTAGAAAAGTTAAAAATCATTCATCTTATAGAAGTAACCAAGTTAATTTGACACTAAAGAAATCTACCGCAGAAACTTTAAATGCAGATTAGTTTAACACTTGTGCAAGTAGCCAAGTTATTCATCGAGTGGATTCATTTTGACCAATGGCTAAAGAGCAAAGTTTGGGGTTTTATCAAAGTTACATGCACGAGTAGATCGGACCTGTAAACCATGGATTTCAGCTTCGATTTCAACCTTTTTTGCATCAATAATAGTACCGTCTGCACTTTTTCCACCACTCTTCATTTCCTATAAAAAAAGACGAGGTAGTTGAAATCTAATGTGAAATATCATGTATCCGAAACCATCTAGATGAGGTAAAATTGCTACCTTATGATTAGACTTCTTCTCTACCTTTGATCCTTCAGTAGATTTCGTTTCATCACTGGTCCCATGTTGAATATGTGGCACAACAGCCGAAGAAGAGGGGACGTCAGCTGGTGTGTTACTAGTAACATCTTCGATGATAACAGCCGATTCTATCACCTTGCTATTGTATGTATTAGGTGAAGGCTGTGATTGGACGCTTGAAGTTTCTTCGAATTTCGACCTTTCGTAAAAGTATAGGCTCCCGATTACCTCTGCTGACTTGTGGTTGGGCGACTTGCAGCTTCTTCACCATGGAGAAATGCCTGCCTACTTGAAGCATTGTCTGTGGTCAAGTTCTGAAAAAAGTTTCAGAAACAAGATGATCATTCCTATGAAAATTCAACATCATAGTGAAAGAACTTCCTGGTGAGTGGAGTTATACTTACAGAGCCTGATTTAGTTGGTTCTTGGTTAGCCAATTTGCGAGGTCTAACAGGTTGTAGTTTAGGAGATCCATGTGCAACAGATTGACCGCTACCCGTTTTGGTTATAGCACATTGTCCATCCCTAGTGGTACTTAGGTTTCTGATATGTAATTCAGGTTTTCCCGTGTTTAATTGATGACCAGGGAGTGATCCCTCGTATCTGCCGAATTCGGGGCAACGATGACCGGTAAAGAGAACAATGAATCTGCAGAGCTAGCTAAATCTTCTGCACGAGGTGAAGCACTAGGCAAGTTCTTATCTGTTATGGAGCTATTGCGTGATGCAATTTCGATTTTTCTCCGATTGTTCATTTCTAGATTGCAAGAGTCGTTATACAATGCTAACGATGGCGATTTTTCTCTTAAACTATTACATTCGGTCTGTGACGCGGATCCTTTCAACATGGAATTGTACCTCTCATCATGTCCTTGTAACTGTGAGTCAGAAAGTGCCCTTTCCATAAGAGTGGTTTGGTCAGGAGTCGAGGTATTTTGATGATGCAGTCGAAAGTGATTACAATCTCCACTCGGACTACGATTATGAAAATGCTTTCGCGAGATTTGTTACTCAGAATACTTTCCAGTAGATGTTGGTTATGATTCTGGTGGTTCATAAATGGAAGAGGTATATGAGGATGATTATTATGATAGCTAGTGGCATCCATATAGTAAGAATTACCACCCGGATGAGTCTCCATGACGTACCGATTGATGCCTTCATTGCTATGATCAAAACACGATGTATCTACCACATACTGCAAGTTCGATTTACTAGGATTTCCTTGCTTACCTTGACCTGGAGATAGAGGGGGCGAATAATTAAACGATCTGCTTGGTATCTGAAGATTAGTTAAAAATTTAGCAGCTGGATGTGAGAACATTCTTGAAGTATTAGGTGAACTTGGACTATAGTCCTTATTCTCGAAACCATGAGCAGACGTCGGAGAGTCTGTATGAAAACTATGACTATAATCCGAAGCATTTCCGAACTGGTTTGCTTGACTTGCTAAATTCTGCCCACTTGCATCCAGCATACCATTAACAGCAAAAATATACTGATAATCAATGTCATGCTGTCGTGGAGTATTCCTTCCTTCAAAAGAACCAGGACTCTCATGTTCATTTAATGACACGAGAAATAGCCGCAGTCTTTGATAACCACCATTCCGTTCCAGTTCGTGATATTCCTCGATCATATGTTGAAGATCCTCATCCGAACAAACAGATATTAGAGCATCCAGGTCCTCACCAGGGAGCTGGTACTTAATTGTATGAGGTTGGTTGCAAATTGCAGCCGTCTTCCTAGCGAGTTCTTCATAGGTTAGGTTTTTCTTAATCGATATGATCCGTGTCTCTCCACCTACATATCTAAGTTTCCCATCATTTGGCCTTGGTAATATTCTTCCTCCAAAGCTGCAAAGAAATTTCATTTTACTCACAAATGTGCCTTCCGTAAATCCGCCGCTATTCGAGTGGCTCAATTGAGAGGACTCCACTACACACAGAGGAGAGACGGTTGGCCATGGTGACAATGGATCAATGTAACTTGCTTCTGAATGCTGAACAAAATTCTGTCCATCAGAACCACCAATTAGCCACTTATATCTGCTAAAATGATCATGATAACTCTCTACTTCGGTCGGACACGAACGTCCTGTTCCCAAACCATAATTTGGAACATTTGAACCGTATTCAGATTCCTTCCTTCTAAATTCTGGAATGCCTTTAAGATCCTTGTAAACCTGGTGACAGTTCTGATTGTTATTAAAACCCGCTAGCCTTGATCGACTATAGTCTGCATCCATTGTCACTGCTATTCTTCTTAAAGCACCGGTATGCTTTAAAAACTCGGTCGAAAACTCCTCACCCGTCTGCACACAAATATTATCCGTATCCCCATCGGTAGAACCTCTGTCACTCGAATCAACCATTTCTTTACCATGGCATGACTTGAGGCTCGCACCGCTTGCCATGGTTTCGATCAAACCTAATTCTTGTTATGGTTACCGTCCGTGCGGATCGAATCAATATAATCTTCTTTCGTTTCCCGAAATCCAATGGTAGTTTCGTCTCAAACACCTTTGAATCCCATAGCATTGTATGCTTATTTCCATAAACCAACTCCACCAAACTAAGAACTCAAAGAACCGAATGCTAGATAGCACTCGATCATCACGAGACTCAACAGCATCGAATACTTATTTCTGACAAAAAAACAACTTGATTCGAACCATGATTGGGGAAAACCAAAACAGATGCTACACAAATTTTCTCCATGGAGTAATCTCCATAATCACACTAAAATGTTCATTCAAAACCCCAAGACAAACAATCATACAGTTCATCTTCAACAATTAGAGCCTCAAGACACAAAAGGCACAATCCTCGTTTTTCAAATCCAAATAGCAAAGCAAAAAATACGACAGAATCAATGCTTCCATGGCTAAAAACCGGGTTAAATTCACCCAACGTGACAGAAAACACTGAATTAAACAAAAGGGTGTGCTTCAAATCAATCCATACATTAAATTTTCTTCCATAGAATGACAATGAATGGTACCTCTTTGTTTGTTGAAATGTTGGGGAAATTGGACATGAATTTTGAGCATCGAAATGAAAATTTTGGGGGAATTGCGAAGAACCCAAAAGAGGATTAATGGAGATTGAATTGGGTCTTCGGCTTTGAAAGGAAGAGAGACCGTGCCAATTTGGATATTTGCTTAAAATAACGCGGGGATTACCTGCAAACAACTAACTTTCAAATATCCTTTTTAACTTCTTTTTTAGCTAAAATAACTTGTTGTTTGAATCGGACTAGATTGGCCAATTGGAATAATGAATCGATAGTTTGATCGGTTCAATTAACGATATCGAACCCGATCTATCGGATCTATGGCCGAACCAGTTAACTATATTTAATTTAGGATAGAGTACATAATGGTCTCCCGAATATAGGTAGTGTTTTATTAAGTCTCTCGACTATCAAAAGTTATAAAATAATCTATAGAATGTTGATATATTATGTTGTTCGATTATTAAAAGTGAAAAAATGATCACCCGACTATTCATTGCGTTCAAAATTCGTCCATTTCCTTTAAAAAAAATTGGCGGTTATCTAAGTTTGACGTTAACATGATGACTGAGATATGATGTCGTTTGAGATTTTGTGATCATATTTTATCATATCATAGTCAGTAGGGTTAACGTTCAGCTAAGAATATCATCAATTTTAACATAAAAGAATATGTTTGGAACATAAAGAATAGTCGGGTGACCATTTTGTTAGTGGAGGAACTCAACAAAGCAACATTGTATAGTCGAATGACCATTTTGTAACTTTTAATAGTTAATAAAATTAATAAAGCATTGCTCTATAGTCGGGGGACCATTTGTGTATTTAACCCTAATGTCATCTATTGAATTGATCTATTATCGGTTTCAGTTTAACCGATTCAACTATTTTATATAGGGTTTGTCCTAGTTTTCTCTCTTTTTTCTTGACTGTCACTAGTTTCTTTTTTCCTTCATCTTTGTGATCAGTAACGGTACCAACCTTGGTGATGGTCGTTACTGTTGATATTCATTGTTTTTCCTTTAATTAATTATAGTGTATCTTTATTGTTTTCTTATTTTTTTAATAACTCTGTCTTTATGAAATGCTTTCGGTCATTTGACCATTGTTTTCGTTTATCATTTTTCTCAAGGTTGGATTTGACATCGTTGCGGCTGATCAAGATTACACTTATTTGTTATCATGTTGATATTCCCTGCTTTGGTGCCTCGGATTGAATTTGGATAAGCAATTTATGTTCGTTGATAATATTTTCACATTGCTCGATTTTGATTTGTAATTTGTTAGTGGTCTTTCAATAGTTGCATCTCCTTTTGTGGTTCGTTTATCGATGTGGTCAAATATGTTCGTATCTACCTTTTATTCGAGTTTATTTGGTTAAATTTGTTAACATTTTCTTTGTACGGCCCTTATGCGATCTTAAGTAGCTAGTTTTCTGTATTGATGATTATATAAAGGCTTAATACAAAATTAAGTGTCCAAACTTTGCCTCGAAATACGTTTTAGTGCCTAAAGAATTTTTCGTTAAAAATAAGTGACTAAAGTTTCAAACGTTATATTTTAGGTGCCCAAACATTAATCGCCGTTAAATATCTTTGTTAAGTGACACGTGTCGTGTTTTGAAAATTTTGAGATTTTTTTAAATTTTAAAATAAAAAATATATTTTGTAAAAAAAACCAAAATTCAAAACAAAACCCCCTCTCGTGCAGCTCCCCTCCCCCCCACTTCGCCTTCCCCCTTCCAAAAGTCATAGGCCAACAGCATTGATCGTCACCGCCACTGTCATCATCACCAACATCGACCCCCAGTCAAACCCCTATTGGCATTTTGTCATAATATACCAACTTTTGTTGTAGAGAACGTTCAAATCTGTTGTCGTTCATCGTCGATTTCAATTGATTTTGACGCCCATAAGCCACTCCGCCACCATTATTAAACCACTGTGCTATTCCGATCAAAACTCAATCGTTTGACGATGACGATGACGGTCGGAGATGGCCAACGACCGTTTAGGTTAAATTATTGCAATTGAGAATTAGGGATTTGTATATTGGGGATTTTAGATTTTGGGTGACAGTAAGGACGACGATTGATCAATAGGTGGGTGGCGATGGGTGGGTGATCATTTGACGATCACAATGGTGGTCGAAGATGGCTAATGACAATTGACAATGGGATGAAATGAGAGATTTTAGTTTTTTTAAGATCTTTTTTTATAATTTCAGTAAAAAATTGGGTTTTTTTAAAATAAATGAAACCTTTTTATTTTTATTTTTTAATTAAAAATAATTTTTATTATTAAAAAAGAAAAAAATAAAGAGTATTCACCTAAAAGTATAAATGAAAAAACGTTAGACACCTATTTTTAGCGAAAAATTCTTTAGGCACTAAAACGTATTTTGAGCCTTATAAAAAACGTCTTTTGAATTGTAAACATTCATTGTAATTTAAATATTTTTTATTTTTAATAAAATTAGTGTCTTCCACAAAAAATACTTAATATATTATCATTTTAAATTTGTTTACTATATTTTTATTGTTCTTTTCTTTTCTTATATTGCATCTTTATTTTTTATATTTTTTATTTTTAATAAGTCTGCCTATATAACACGTTTTTATATACTTTTATAGTATTTTTTGCAGCCTTTTGGCATGTCTTTTAATCATTCGACCATTTTTTTTATTTATCTTTTTCTAAGGACTTATTTGACATTTTCATGATTGATTAAGATGATGTTTATATGTTGTCTTGATAACATTTCCTACTTTGGATCCTCAGATTGGATTTGGATACCCGATATGCGTTCTTTGATAGTTTTTCGCGTCGCTCAAGTCGGATTTGCAGTTTTCGACGATCTTTCAATAGTTTGATCTCTTTTTGTGGTTCATTTATCAATGCAATCAAATATGTTAGTATCTATCTTTGTTTGAATTTCTTAGTTAGCTTTTTATTCTTTCTTTGTATAATCTTTATGTGATCTTAAGTGACTGGTTTTAGTTCAATTATTATAGGAAATTGGTATAATTATGTGCTTAATTTGCGATGATAATTGTAAATATTCATTGTAATTCAAGATATTTTCTATTTTTAATAAAATTATTCTAATTATGTGCTTAATAATTTCTTATTAGTAAGAGGGAATCGGCTAAAAACAGTATCGTGCTGATAACTTACTTGGAATCACTAGAGGTGCTCATTGAGAGACTCGATCGCGAGTTGGACAGTGCTCGATTTGTGCTCGTTAATTTTTTTTTGCTTGACTCGATTCGTTGCTCGTTAAGCTCGTTAAAATTTTGCTCAACTCGTGCTTATTAAGAAAATTTATTGCTCAAGTCATTACTTGTTAAACTCATTGCTCGTCTCGTTGCTCGTTAAGCTCACCGGAATTTTTATTGTATTTTTTAACTATAAATAAAATATAGTAATACTATATAAAACTTAATATAAACATAAATTAATAAATTTAACCAAAAAATTATCAAAATATTGTATGAAACAAATTCAAAGTCTAAACACCAAAAGAACAATCCAAAAATATATTAAAATAATAATTAGGGTTTGATTTTTTGTATAGTAAAATAAAAATAATTAATTAAAAATTTAGTATTTTTAATTATTTATTAAAAAATTAATAGATTAGTAATTTATCATTTTTTATTTATTTGTAAATTACTATTTTTTGAATGAAATATTTTTTAAAATAAATACTAAAAAAGTTATAAAAAAATTTATTGAATTGTTCGAGAACTTATTAAGTAGATTTGGATTTTACTTGGCTCAGCCCTCTAAGATTTCGAGTTGAGCTCGAGTTCGAGCTGCTCATAACCTGCTCAACTCATTAAGCACCCTTAGGCCCCATTTAGCGTGGCTTTTCAAACGCACTTTTAGCAAAAAAGTGTGTTTTGACCGTAAAATCAATGTCAAACAAGTAAAAATATATATATAAAAAATTATGGTGGGAACAGTGGTTTCAAACCAGCCGCAAAAGCTAGAGTTTGTAGCTTTTTCATTTTCAACTTTGCATTTGAGAGAAAATTATAATTTTACCCTTAGTAATGTATGGGCTTCACTCAATTATATAATTACATTTTATTTTAATAATTTAATATTAACATACTTAAAAAAATAATTTATTTTAACTATTTAAAAGTAAATATAATTTAAATTCTATATTTAATATAATTTATTACTTAATAATTTAATATCAAAATTATTTTTTAATAATTTTATTTTAATAATTTTAATTATTTATTACTTAATGATTTATTTTAATTTATTTTATATTTTTATTATAATTTAAGTGATATATTTTATATATCATAGTATTAATAAATATAAATATAATTTAAATTCTATATTTTTAATTTACAACATAATGTCTATAATGAACATTTATCTTTTCAAACTTATTATTTGATAATAATCTCAAACAATTAAATTTTAAATTATATTTCTAAATAACACTTTTAAAAGTTATTTTTTATTATACTTTTAAAAATCATTTTTCAAAAGTCCTACAAAATTGTCTTTAGTAGTCACTGGCTCACAGCTAACGGGCCTTAATAGGAGGGGGATGACAGTGCTTACAATGGCAAGTGATGGGCACGCTTGGTCACCGATCCTATGATTTGGGTTTTTTTGGGTAAATTACGTGTTTAGTACATAAATTATTAACTTCAATCTGTTTTAATATTTAAACTTTTAATTTTTTCAAAATCATATAAAATGTTTAGTTTTTGTTTCATTTTAGTACCTCTCCGTTAAAAAGCTAACGTTATGTCTTGAAAAAATTGAAAGTTTAGGTACTAAAACAGACCAAAACTAGTAGTTTAGGTACTACGCGTTAAATTTTTAACGGGTACTAAAATGAAATAAAAACTAAATTTTAGATATGGTTTGAAGAAATTGAAAGTTTAGATACTAAAGCATACTAAAACTGATAGTTTGGGTACTAAACGTGTAGTTTACCCTTTTTCCTTTGGGTAAACTACGCATTTAGTACCTAAACTATTATTCTAGTCCGCTTTAGTATCTAAACTTTCAATTTTTTCAAAACTATATCTAATGTTCATTTTTTGTTTCATTTTAGTACCCTCATTAAAAATTTAACGTTAAATTTTGAAAAAATAAAAATTTAAGTACTAAAATGACAAAAATTGATAGTTTAAGTACTAAACACATTAAGTTTTAACGAGTACTAAGATGAAATAAAAACTAAACGTTAGATATGATTTTGAAAATATTGAAAGTTTGGGTACTAAAACGGACCAAAACTGATAATTTAGGTACTAAACGTGTAGTTTACCCTTTTTCTTTTATATTCACATTCCATTTCCTCACTTTTGCTTTATATTGCCCTTACTACGAAAGATAATTACATCTAATGCCATTTCATTAACCTTAATCCTTTTACATATACTAACATTATTAATTAGAGCTATTAACGAGGGTATATTGATTTATTTTTCACATATTTAGGTGATATTTAAATTTAAAATATTAAAATTACACTATTGTTTATATATTTTATCATTAAATTTGAATAAAAAATATTATTTTGATTATGAAAATATTAAATGGAAATGATTCCAATTAGAAATTGTTTTTACTCTCTCTCCTATTTTGCTGATTGAACTTTAAAAGTTTTCAAATTTCTCACTGAATTTAATACATTAGGTTTTTTATTATTGAACTTTACTCTTTCTCTATTTTGGTCACTATGCCATTTTTAAAAAACAATTTTTTTAATAAAATGACGTCGTTTTGCATCTATATAACAACTCATTTTAACGTCGTTAACTATTTAACGGCTGAGAGGCCAAAAAATCCAATGTATTAAATTTAGTGAGGAAATTGAAAAGATTTAAAGTATAATGAGTGAAATAGAATAGAGAATAAAGTTTAATTACCAAATTTGTAATTTACCCATAAAGTAAAATGTTTGTGTTTGGATAGGGAGAGGCATTGAGGTGTATGTGGTACCCATTTTATTCTATAATAATATCGTTCAATTGCGTGGCCCATGGAACACACCACGTGCTATACTTTGGGACTCAGCTTAACATATCCAAGATGTTTATTAAATATAAGGGTAAGTTACGAATTTAGTACCTAAATTATCAATTTTTAGTTTTTTTTAGTACTTAAATTTTTAATTTTTTTAAAATCATACTTAATGTTTAGTTTTTTTTCATTTTAGTACTCCACCATTAAAAACTTAATGTGTCTAGTACATAAACTAGTAGTTTTATCCCGTTTTAATACCTAAACTTTCATTTTTTTTTCTAAACTTAACTTTAAAATTTGAACGGGTACTAAAATGAAACAAAAACTAAAATTTAGGTATGATTTTGAAAAAAATGAAAGTTTAGGTACTAAATGCATAATTTATCCTAAATATAAAGAAGGCCAGAAGGGTATAGTACAAAAATGGTCTCCTAACTATATGACGTTGCTTGTTGAATCCTTCTACAATTAAAAGTTATAAAATGGTCCTTAACTATAGATTGTTGTTTTGTTGAGTCCCCCAACTATTAGAAGTTACAAAATAGCCACCCGACTATTTATATGTTCCAAACTTGTTATTTTTCCATTAAAAATTGACGGTAGTCTGAGTCGAACGTTAAAATACTGTCTGAGATATGATAAAATTTGATCCTAAAATCTTAAAGGATTATCATATCTCAGTCGACATGTTAACGTCCAAATTAGACGATCGCCAATTTTTTTACAAAAAATGATGAGTTTGGAAGATATGAATAGTTGAATGACCATTTTGTAACTTTTAATAATCAAGGGATTCAATAAAATAACACATTATAGTCGAAAGATCATTTTATACTTTTTAATAGTAAATGAACTCAACAAAGTAGTACATTACAGTCGGTGATTATAATACAAATTAAAGTGTTAAAACAAAATATTAAAACAAGGGAAATTTTGAGATTTAAGCTAAAATATGAATAAAAATAAATTAATTACTTAAATGAAATAAATTATAATATATCGATGATTATTAATCAGAATAATTTTTTTATTAATCCGGAATAAGTACAAGGTAGTATCTGTTCGAAGATAACTCTCAATCAATTGACATTGAATGCTCAAACCCCTGACATTTTTAGTGCTCAAATTCGAAACATCAAGAAACAACAACTATTCATTTACCATTGAAATCACTCGATTCATGCTTAAGAATAAATTTATATATGATTTACATATCAAAATGAAATGAAATTTAAATATTATATTTATACGTATTAAATTTAAATTTGAAATCTTAATTAAATTTACGTCTAGTTAGTGGCAGATGTACACTTGTGTGAGGGTAGGCACATGTTCACCCAGAAATTTTATATAGTTTGATTTTTTTTCTTAAAATTTGAAGTTTTTTCTCTTAATATATGTGTGTCCCCTGAAATTTTATCGTACCCATCCTAAAATTTTATCGTGCCCATCCTAAAATTTTATTGTATCTATATAGATATAAAAATTTATATAATTAATATACTTGTGCTTACCCTCAAAAATATTTCTAGATCCGCAATTACATCTAGTTGATAACATATATAGGGGAAAAACATAATTATGAATAAGTCGCAAAAGCAAATTGAAAATTTTACCAAAGAGGTAAAACTGGCATTTAACGTAACAGTGATCATGTTATCCTTTTAAACCCACTTTAAATTGTTTTAATTATAGGATAAACTACGTATTTAATACTTAAGCTATCATTTTTAGTCTATTTTAGTATCCATACTTTCAATTTTTTCAAAATTATAACTAACATTCAGTTTTCATTTCATTTTAGTATCCACCGTTAAAAATTTAACACATTTAGTGTCTTAACTATCAATTTTGATCCGTTTTAGTACCTAAACTTTTAATTTTTTTCAAAATTTAACGATAAATTTTGAACAGGGTGACAAAATGAAACAAAAAAATAAAGTTTTTAACGACAGTGTACTAAAATGAAATAAAAACAAAAACTTAGGTATTATTTTTAAAAAAATTAAAAATTTAAGTATTAAAATAAACTAAAGTAAATAATTTAGATGTTAAATGCGTAGTTTACCATTAATTATATTATTTTCAAATCATATAATTCGAGTTGGGTCCTTCATTTTCACACACACACACAAAAAGCCTTCAGCTTGAAGCACAGCACTCTTAGATTTCCCCTTCTTCTACTTTGATCTGTCCCTTCTCATCTCTCTCTCTTTCATTTTGAAGTCTAAAAGCACTTCCCTCAACACAAATAAGAAGGAAAAAAACCCAGTCTTGATCTATTTATCTTTAATAAAGCTTGATCACTTAATTGTTTTTTGTTGTTGTTTTTATAGTGTTAATCGCCTTGCATAGATTCTTCACCTAGTGACTCATTTTCCAGCTGAAATTGTCTTTACTCTCATCTGCAAAAAGCCAACATCTTTTGGCCTTGTAGTCTCATTTGGCCTTTGAAAAAAAATAACAATTTTTCTCTGTTATTAGCAAAAGCTGTTAACTTAGCCTCAGAATCTCGAACTAGCTGAATCTTGAGTGTTGCCTGAGCTTGAACTTCTGCTCTCAAAACCATTTCTTTGGAGATTTCTGGGTAAGATTGTTTTGTTTTTATTGTTGATCTTGATGTTTGGGGATAATATTTTGCTTTTGGGAACTGCTTTGACATCTGGATGTTTCCCCTTTTCTAGGATTTTGGTCTTGGTATTGTTAGACCCTTACTGTTCTGCGATCTTTTGATTTGGGGTTTAAGTGCTAAGTGAAATTAGTTTCTCCTTTTACTTTGGGGGTTCCTGTTAGATGCCAACTGTTTTCTTCCCAAAGTTGAAGCTACGATGCAGCCTGATCAGAGAAGAAAGGTAATCACTTTTGTATAGTTTCTATATTTACTTGTATGCAAGATCTAATGAAGTAATGTATTTTTTTAATAGTATGTGTTGATTGGTATAGACTATATTGTCCTTGCTTGGGTTATTAGTCAATGAATCTGCCTCTTATGATCACTGTAAATTTGTGTATTTTTAATTACTAAATGGTTGACTTGATTGCCAATACAGCTCTGAATTTTGTGTATTTTCATGTTCTGGAGGTTGACTAACAGGAGTTATATGTTATAGTTTCCTTTTTTTGTTTGCTTCTGTTTTTTGAATTGTCCTTGTTGTGGAAACAAAATTTCTTGCAGGCGAATACTTTTTTCCCTTGAAATAATCCATCATGTCCTTGTGATCCTTCATCTTTTTTCGTAAAACATTCCGCTTATAATATGTAGACCTTCAATGTATCATATATCGTACTATATGCTTTACCTTCACTATGCAGTCAGCAGTGGATGTAGATTTTTTCACCGAATATGGTGAGGGAAGCAGATATAGAATAGAGGAAGTAATTGGAAAAGGAAGCTATGGTGTTGTTTGTTCTGCGTACGATACACATACTGGAGAGAAGGTTGCAATTAAGAAGATCAATGATATATTTGAACATGTATCTGATGCTACCCGGATCCTCAGGGAGATTAAACTTCTCAGGCTCCTACGTCATCCGGACATTGTTGAGATCAAGCACATCTTGTTGCCTCCTTCGAGAAGGGAATTTAAAGATATATATGTGGTATTTGAACTTATGGAATCTGATTTACACCAGGTTATCAAAGCAAACGATGATTTGACCCCAGAACATTACCAGTTTTTTCTTTATCAGCTTCTTCGGGGCCTGAAATACATTCACACAGGTTTCCCCCTACACTGTTGATATGATCTTCTTGTTTGAATGTAGATAACAATTTGAAAATGCATAGCTATTATGCAATTTCAAGTACTTGTTGGTTGCTTCTGATGTCCTTGTTTTAAATGTTTTTGTTCCTGTAGCCAATGTTTTTCACAGGGATCTAAAGCCTAAAAATATCTTAGCCAATGCTGATTGCAAACTGAAGATCTGTGATTTTTGGACTTGCAAGAGTAGCTTTTATTGATACCCCCACTGCAATATTCTGGACGGTTGGTTCTCTTTACATGATGCTGCATTCAGGAAATAGTTCACATATAATATGCAGAAGTAGAAGCTTATTTCTTGTTTCTGAATTAAATATTCCCCCTCTGTCTTTTTAGGACTATGTTGCTACAAGATGGTATAGGGCTCCGGAACTGTGTGGATCCTTTTTCTCCAAGGTGCAAAAATTGTTGGTGCATTTTATTTGATTGAAAGTATCTTAATTTTTTTATCCCTCGTTTATATTCTTGTTGATTGATATGAGGGTTTTGGTTTTGTTTTCTAAATAATTTGGCGGTACTCACTTTAGTCCAAGCCATTGTTTTTTTTTTTTGATAAGATTTGAAGGTCTCTTTAAAAACCTCCTTCTTGATTAATGGAGCTTGTAAAGAAGCTTCTTAATCATCGGAAGGAGGAAAAGAGTGCCTTATAATTTCATTGAAGAAAATAAGAATTACAACCTTAGAAAGAAAAATCCAAGTAGAACCCTTACAACAATTCTTGAGCCTTAAAACCGAACTATAGAAGTCAACAACATAATAATCAACCTATACCAGCCTTTGCTAGAGCATCGGCATCCATATTAGCTGTCCTTGCAATCCATCTAACAACCCCCCGACAGTTTTAAGACACTCAACAATATCTCTAACAATGAAACCATAAACAGCTGGACATGAGACAACCTTATTGATCCAGTCTACTGCAACTCTGCTATCACTCTCTATGATCAACCTATCTTTAACCCTCCCTAGGACAGAGGTAAAGAAAGAGATACCCCTTTGGATAGCTTTAAGTTCCTTCAATGTTGGAGGTCCAGAACCATCCGGTTCTTGAAAAGAACCAAGGATTGCACCAGAATGATCCCTCATAAGACCACCCAGACCTGATTTTTCCCAATCACAACTAATTGCTGCATCCACATTCAACTTGATGAAACCCGTAGGGGGAGGTAACCAAGGGGTTATGGAAGACTTCAAGAAATTGTAGGACGAGTAAGAATTCCCTATAGAAGGATCAGAGATTAAGGAGTCCTTAGGAATAGAAACATCCTTATTCTTTGCTAAATACCAAGAGGCCAGCCTAACTATTGTTAAGAAGAATAATTCAGTCTGATCGAGCTTCCCCCCTTCAAAAACTATGTAATTCCTGAATTTCCAGATTGTCCAAATAACAGCCCCAGGAATGAAAGTCCAAATTACCGAATTAGATTTCAACTCATCCCAAGCAAGAAGAAATTTTTTTGCTTCTGCAGAAAACACAGAACTAAATCTCCAAAAATTTAGAAATTTATTCCACAAAGACCACGCAACCGAACAGGAGAAGAATAGATGCGAAGAAGATTCTTCAACCATTTTACAAAGAGGGCATAAGCCATCCTCAATACCTTGAACTCCTCTTTTAACCAATTCGGATTTAACTGCAATTTTTTGAAGCACAATTTGCCAAACTAATGTTTCAACTCTAGGGGGAACCAATCCTCTCCAAACAATCTTGTTCCAGAAATGAGACTCTTCTGAAATTGAAGCACAACTCTTAACACAAGAATCGACTGTATAAACCCCATCCCCACTGCCTTTCCAGATCAATCCATTGCTAGAATCAATAGATAGAGAGAAAGAAGAAATGTTGCTCACCAAATTGCACCATTGTTCAAGCTCCCAATCGTTTAAATTTCTTCGAACTTTAACATCCCAAATCCAGCCCGAAGAAAGAAATTCCCCAAACTCACAAAGTTTACCGAATTTATTAGTTGACAGTGAAAACAGTCTAGGAACTAGAATCTGAAACGGAAAATCAGCAGCCCAGCTATCTTGCCAAAATCGAACATGCTTACCATTTCCGACATAAAACTTGCACAAACTACGGAACTTACAACCAAATGAGTCTTGTTTGAAATGGTTATTAACCACTGATCTCCACAACCAGGAGGATTGAGAAGGAATCTTGCTGTCAAACAATAATCTATAAGAGTCAATGTTGTATTTGCTACAAATAAAATTCCTCCAAGCAGAATTTCTCTCATTTGCAAACCTCCAAGACCATTTCCCTAGCAATGCTCTGTTCATAGAAATCAGATTCCGAACTCCCAAGCCTCCCTCAGTCTTTGATTTGCAGACATCATCCCATTTAACCCAGTGTATCTTCTTAATACCATTGCCCCCTCCCCGTAAAAAATTAGACATAATAGAATTGAGAGTCTTGAGGATAAAAGCTGGAATCTTGAAGATAGACAAAAAATACGTAGGTAGTGAGGACAGAACGGATTTGATCAAAACCAGTCTCCCTGCTAAAGAAAGAGTAGCAGCCTTCCAACCTGCTAATTTAGAGTGAAAATTCTGTACCACTGGTTCCCAGATAACAGAGGAATTCCTAGTAGCACCTAGAGGGAGGCCTAGATAATTAGATGGGAAGTTTCCCACCAAACAACCGATAGAATCTGCCCAAGTTTTAACCTCCTGTTGGGATATATTAATCCCGAAGAGTCTGCTTTTCTTAAGGTTTAGTTGCAGCCCTGACATAACCTCAAATACTCTAAGCACCCTCTTCACATTCATAATTTGAGTCTTCGAAGCTCCACAGAAAATAATTAAGTCATCCGCAAACTGCAAGTGTGAAAGATTAAAAGACCTCTCCTCCTTGCCAACTGTCAAACCAGCAAATAAACCCTCCGAAACAGCTCTTCGGATTAAAAGATTCAATAATTCCCCCACTAGGTTAAAAAGTAAAGGCAAGAGTGAACATCCCTGTCTAAGGCCCTTGGCCATTGGAAACTCCTCGGATGGAACCCCGTTAACTAACACTGAGATTGAAGCTGTAGAAACACATCTCCTAATCCAACTTATCCATGTGAAACCGAAACTCATTTTTTCCATCACCTTGAACAAAATAGGCCAGTCAACCGTATCGTATGCCTTTTTGAAATCAACTTTAAACACACAACCCTTTAGCCCTTTCTTCCTCCAATAATCAATACCCTTGTTAGCAATGAGTGAGCAGTCCAAAATTTGTCGACCGGGAATAAAAGCGAATTGAGTCGGGCTTATAAGATCTCCTATACAACTTCTAAGCCTCCTTGAAAGACACTTGGATAATATCTTATACACTTCTCCTACTAGGCTTATAGGTCTATAATCATCAAGACTTCCAATGTTAGATTCCTTAGGAATAAGGGTAATAAAAGTATGGTTAATACCATGTTCCCATTCTTTCCCCACAAAAAATCTGTGAAAAAACTGCATAATATTCCCCTTAAGAACAGACCAAAACCTTTTAAAAAAACCCAAGTTCAATCCGTCGGGCCCCGGAGTTTTATTGCTATCACAAGACTTTAGAGTTTCCCAAACCTCCTCCTCGGAAAATTCCTTCTCTAAAAGCATATTCTGTTCGAAAGAAATTCTGGGAAAAACCAAACCAATATCTTCAACTTCTAAAGTAGACCGATTATTATAAATTTTGAAAAAATGATCTTTGACCTTGGCCTTGATAACAGTTGGATCGTGAGTAGTATTCCCATCAACAATTAAAGCATTCAGAGCATTTCGTTTCCTCCTAACTGAAGCACAAGTATGAAAGAATCTTGTGTTTCGGTCCCCATCATTAAGCCACTTCTTCCTAGAATTTTGAAGCCAAATCTGCTCCTCAATTCTGTGAAGTCTCCATAACTCTGCTCTACAAACACTAAGCTCTTTAGCAATCCCTTGAACAGAGCTGTTATTCAGCTGCTGGGCATCCTCCTCAAGCTTCTGAATTTTCTTTTCCAAATCTGATATTGCTACTCCCGGAAATTGATTCTTCTTCCCTGACCATTTCTTGATGGCAGCTTTAGAGTTCTTCAAAATACTTAAGATCCCACCTTTTCTCCCAGTCTTCTTACAGTTTGTGATAGAATGTCTGACCATATCCTCAAAGCCGTCTTCCTCCATCAGATAATTAAAGAGTCTAAACGGTCTTTTCCCCCAATCAATACCTTCATCTTTCAATAAAATAGCATTGTGATCTGAAATGGATTTAGGAATAAGAGACTGAGAAATCTCAGGAAAAGTAGCTAAAATTGACCATCCACCAAGAATCTGTCCAATCTAACAAAAGTTGGATCATCTTGGTTATTACACCAAGTGAACCTTCCCCCATTCAAAGGCAGATTAATTAAACCTAAAGACTGAATAAACTGAGAGAAAATCCTCATAGAGAACCTATTCTGTGCTTTACCCACCTTCTCATCTTCACACAAGTAAACATTAAAATCTCCTCCAACACAAACCGGCAGATTCTGTCCAGAAATGAACACACTGAGTTCTTCAAAAAACTCTCTTTTTCTTCCTCCACTGAAGGCCCATAAACATTAATGAGGACACTTCTGAATTGATGCAACCTGAATTTCCCTACAACAGCAATGAATCTTCTGTTAATGCAGTGATTTTCCATCTCAAACACATTGTCATCCCAACAACATAATAAGCCCCCTGAAGAACCAATAGCTGGAGATTCAATAACACTCTGAAAAGTATTCAGTCCATTCCTTCTCAGAAAAGACCTTTGAACCTTCTCTACTTTAGTTTCTTGTAACCAAAGAAAAGAAGGATATGAGCTAGACACCAATCTCTGGACTGCTTTCTGTTTTTCTCTTTTCCCCAAGCCCCTAACATTCCATGAAATTATTGCTAATTTGTCTTTCATTAAAATTTCTTGAAAACCTGACTTCCCCACTATGGCAACTCAACTGGCCAAATTCAAGCCCTGTTCTAATTTAATTATTTTGTCCAGAAAAGCTTCCTTCCCCTGAGTAAAAGAGACCCCCAAAATCTGACTCACTTGCCATGTGGCTACTGCTTCATCTAAAAGCTCTGAGAATTCTGTAGAAGAGGCTGTAAAAATATTAACATGTTCTAGAGCTTCTCTTACCAATGATCTTGCCCTTCTTTTGCAAAATCCTGATTTGGAATTAATCAAATGACTGTCCGTAACACAACCCTCTGGCTCTCCATCGAGACTACTAATCCCAGTTTTCTCTACTAAATTTGTCTCCTCTCTGCCTGGAGAATTAAGCTCTGCTGTTGTAGAAATCTTTTGTATTGGCGTGCAGACCTGATCACAAACTTTCTTTTGAACTGGAACAACCTCTGTAACATTAATTTCCTTATGAATCTCCCCATGCCAATGTTTTCTCTCCCTCCTTCTATAAACTTTGCTGTAACTGGCCATTCTCCTTCTCTGTAGAGGCTCACTTTTTGTGGATAGCGAGCTTCTATGCACCACCATCGCTTTATTTCTTAACTGGCTCTTCAAACAATTCGAGTTAGGAACTATCAGCGAAAAATTAGGATCAGGAACCTCAATATCTACACTGGCAGACGAAGCTGAAATGCAACTGGTCCCTTTATTCTTGTTTTTAACACTGCTAGCCTCTATAATTCCCCTGCTTTTAACTAGTTTACCAAACTTGTTAATTGTATATCCTGGCCCAGAAGGAAAAAACTTTGAAGCCTCCGATCCAGTCAGCTCATTGTCAACAGATAGGGCCTCCGGCCCATTAGCCGAAATATTTGAATTTCTGATGCCCAAACCTGCAAACTCACCTACTATGGTATTCCCACCATTCTGAACACCTGAAAACCCTCTTTTAATGCATTTCCCATGTTTAGAAAGTCTTGGAAAGTGCATTTCCCCATCAGACTGTGCTGTGCCGAAAGAAACACAATCATCATTCCAAAAGTCAACCTTCTGTCTGAACATCTCTGCTGATTTGACTGAACTTTCCTCATATTCTGACTTCTCCCTGACTCTACCTTCCTCAGACCCCAACTCGCCATACTGTTTCCCATCTGCACCGATCACCGGAAAAAATTTGAAAAAAGGATTTGCATCTTCCCAGCCCGCTCCAACTTTGATCTTAATCCGATACGATCTGCCATAGGATCCAAAATTAGTGAATTCTGGAACATCGAAAGGACTTGCAACTCGCAAAAGAATCCTCACAGACGAGAGATCCTCCCTGTTCTTAGTGGACTCATGGATTTCTACCATACTTCCCCATCTCCCAGCAGCTCGTTCCAAGAAGGATTCATCCCAACATAACAGAGGAACCCCACTTAACTCAAGCTGACAATAAGCCATTGGAACACCTTCTTCATTCAGTAAAGGTGCTAATCTATCAAAACAAAAGTTTATTACATCTCTCTTCTTTCTCCATGCCTCCATCATCTCTTCGAGAGATTTGAAAATGATAACATAGGAATTACGGACATAACCCCAACCAACAATCTGAACTTCGTAACCATTAGTAATGAAGAACTCCTGAACTGACTTAATATCTAAAGAGAGCTTAAAAATCCCTGTTAAAGATCTTTTGACCCAGTTCCGATTCTCAGAGGGAATATGCATTTCCATAACATTCTTCAATGCTTTCTCCCTTTGATTCCCAACAGAATGTGTCTCCCTATACCCCAAAGTATTGTTCCTCATATCCTCAGTCAGTAAAGCCTCTTTGTACGATCTGTCATCCCTAACACTCCTACTGGAAAAATCAGCCTCTTTCAACTTTGAAGGACCTGCTGTAAACGAAACTGGACCCAACTGAACTGGACTATTCTTGGCCACGTTCCTTGGACGAACTTCATTGTATTTTGCAACACCAACTGAAATCCTTCTCCTATCTATCAGTGAATCATTTAACATATCAATTGCTCTCCTCAAACCAGATTCCCTCTCAAACTGAACAAAAGCGAAAGTGGAAAATCTATATTTTGGGTTTTTAGTTTCTTTCGGGATGAAAACTCTCTCAACAGTTCCCTGAGACGAAAAAATATCTCTAAGCTCACGCCGAGAAACTCTCCTACTTAGATTATCGACAAAAGCCTTCCAGACCTCGCCTGAACCTATTTTCCCTTTCAACTTTTCTCTCTCTCTCTACTTTTCTCTCTCCCATTTTTTGGATGTCCAAGCCATTGTTTTAATTCTATTTAAACTTTGTTTGATGACTTTAGTTGACCTCTCTAAATGCGCTCGTAAAACTTTTATGCATATATTCACATTTAGTCTTTTTCGTTCTATTTCAGTATACCCCAGCAATAGATATATGGAGCATTGGGTGCATCTTTGCTGAACTTTTAACAGGGAAACCTTTGTTTCCTGGAAAAAATGTTGTCCATCAATTGGATCTGTTGACTGATCTTTTGGGAACACCATCTGCTGAAGCCATTTCTAGGGTATGTTGGCATCCATTTTCATTTTTACACTGTTCTATTTTAAGCCAGGGCTATTTAACATCAGTTGTTCTTTTCTAAGATATGGATATTTTCTGACTCTGAGCAGATACGTAATGAGAAAGCTCGGAGGTACTTGAGCAGCATGCGAAAGAAAAAGCCCATTCCACTCTCCCAGAAGTTCCCTAATGCAGATCCTCTTGCAGTTTGTTTGTTAGAAAGAATGCTCGCCTTTGAACCCAAGGATCGACCTACTGCCGAAGAGGTACATGTTTATTAATTTTCGTCTACTTCTTTCTTTTTAATGTATGGTTTACTTCTAACATGGATACTTTGTTCCTTGCTGGCAGGCCCTAGCTGATCTATATTTTAAGGGCTTGGCCAAAGTTGAAAGGGAACCTTCTGCTCAACCTGTTACCAAGATGGAATTTGAGTTTGAGAGGCGTAGGATTACAAAGGAAGATATTAGGGAGCTCATATACCGTGAAATTCTCGAGTACCATCCTAAAATGTTGAAAGAGTATTTGGAAGGATCAGAGACAACTGGCTTCATGTATCCTAGGTATCATTCTAAACTAACTATTTTTCTTGCATCTTTAACTATATATGCCATTTTATGACACCATTATTCTTTTTATGGTTCTATACTCGATATTTTCCCAACCAGCCTTGACTTATTTGTTGTGCTATAAAGGCAGTCTTTCCCGTGTCAATGTGAAGAGATTCCTGTTGCTTGATATTGGTATTCTTTAGAAGAGAACTTTAGCCATTATATGCATGAAATGGAAGAATCCGGGGTTATCTTGGTGCTTGACCATGATAGTTTGATGAAATTTTCCTTTCAAATAGAATATAGCTATTATATACAGGAAATGAATACAAAACCTCCATTGATGATAGTTGACTCCACACGTTTGGAAGAAGCTGCAAGTATGTCGGCCTTATCCTGGAATCAATGCATTCCTCCCTTTGAAATTCCCACTTTTACAAATGTTTTCATGAACCTACGCTGTGCTTGGAAGTAGAAATTAAATTTAACCGATAGCGGAACTTTTCTGTGTTGATTTAATGCATCTTGTCCTGAATATTATCATTTTACAATTCTGAATCTCCTAATTGAATAGGCTGTCACTTGTATGTGTGTTTCTGAATGCAGTGCAGTTGACCATTTCAAGAAGCAGTTTGATTTCCTTGAGGAGCACTATGGAAATGGGACCACTGCAGCTCCACTTGAGAGACAACATGCATCTTTACCAAGGTACGGTTATCAATTAATTTGCATGCTGCTTTCGATATCACTAGTTGCATTCTAGGTGCTAAACAGTGTTGTCAAGGGCACTCTAGTCACTACTCACTAGAACCCTGATATTGTCTCAGGTTCAAGGCACAAAATTAGCGCAAGCTCAAGTGTACATATGTTTGAATTTCTGTAAATGTGTGTATATAAAGCTAAAGATTTAAAGTAAAACTCTAAAGTCCGGTCCAGTTTATCAACGAAACATATCAATTTTTTATTGGTCAACATGCATGATTTCCTTGCTCAATGTTTGTTGTTGAATGCTCATATATTGAGAAATATAAGGTTTAATATTATCCCTTTCTTACTAGCAAAGGTATACCGAATGGAAACAAAAAGTGTATAATAACAGATTAGGTGGGTTTTTTTATGCCCATTGCCTTACTAAAAATTGCTGCTCAAATAGGCTACGCCTGAAAAGGTTGAGGTTTTTTTTTGTATAATGCTAAGGTGCAGGTGTGTAGGCGCATGCTTTGACTACACTGGTGCTAAAAGTTACATACTTTCACCAATAGTTTTTTGAAAGGCAAGATAATTTTGTTAAAAAGGGGAAGTACAAAGCCCTTAATGCTACCTAGAAGTGAAATGAGCACCCATCAAAACCAATCTGTCCAAAACTACAATTCCCATGACATTGTAATTGTCATAGGAATATCCTAATATACATTTTCTATTCTGTATTTTTACACTGATAAGTGATTGAAAATGTGTGCAGGCCATGTGTATTATATTCAGATAATTCAGTACAAAACTCTACAGATATGATGGATAACTTATCTAAATGCTCCATCAAGGAGACTGAGAAACCCCAAGCAGAAAGAAGCTTTGCAATCCCTATGTCAAGGCTTCCCCTTCAAGTTCCTCAAAGCATCCAAGGTATGTATGTTTTTCTCGATGGATATAAATTGGCCTGTCGTTCCCCAAATTCATTGTCGCATTTTTTTATATTGGTTCATATCTCTTCCTCAATATTTATTGCCCTACTTATATCTCACTGAGACTAGAAATGGTTATAACTATCTTGCTTCTGATTTTAGAGGCCATCTTATCTTTATTTCATCTAAATCCCTGGCAGAAACACCCCCTACGCTTCCCACAGTAACTTAGCTAAGTAATATGAACGAACTATTACTTCTACATGTGTACATATAATTGTGTCCGAGCGATGATGTTTATGGTGGATTTTCTTTTTGTCTGGCAAGTGCTGATTCATTGGTGTTTTATAAGTGCATAATCTTTTTATGTTTTCCATAGAATGAAAGGATATATCTTGTTAAACGACACCCACTTCTCCCTTGAACCGATCGATACCCACTTGAGTTTGCGACAGAAATATGATTTTTACAACCTAACATGTTACACATTTTAGGCTTTCTTTTGTTTGTTATGGAAGTTCCAAGTACAGGGATTAAAATAACAGATGGAAAGCAAATATCCCACAATTTGCTGGAATCAGCTGCCATCATCTCTTTACTGTTCCATCTCACAAACAGTGCATATGCTCCTCGTGACTTATTGTAATGAATACAGCAGGTGCTGCCAGACCTGGGAAAGTAGTTGGATCAGTAATGCGTTACAACAATTGTGGGGCAGTAGCCGCAGGTGAAGCTCTTGAACAACGAAGAATGGTTCGAAATCCTATAGCTCCAACTCAATACGCATATCCACGGAGAAATCCAGTCTGTAAAAACGATAGGGGAGAAGATGAAGTAGTTGAAGGATCAACCGAATTGCAGCCAAAACCTCAGTACATGGCTAGGAAAGTTGCTGCTGCCCAAGGTGGATCCAGGAGTCAGTGGTATTGACCTAATATCAACTGCCAATGGCCAACAAAAACGCCTGCGATGGTTTAATCCTGTATCACTCTTCCTACCACTAGGGGTCATCTGGTGAGGCGATGTTATACATGCTCCCAGCAGAGCTGGTTACGAAAGACGAACTACACACACTAAGCTATAATTGTAATTTATAGCACTAATTTGGAAGAGATTGAACTGAGCCTATCCTTTACCTAATGGTTTTATGGTCCGTGTCAATGACAAGTTATGTAAACTTACAGACTTGAGAAGGCCAAGTGGACTCTTAATTTATGAAGTTAGCTTTTACTTATGTTATTCTTTATTAACACCTTTTTCCTCCAACTCAGCTTGCAGCTATTTCTATATGATGCTTCTGTTGTAATGATTTATGATGTGGTCTTAGAAATGAAACATGTTCTGCTTCTTTGTCAATTTTGGCTTCTTGTTGATATTGTCACATTCCTAGATGGACATGCAATTGCAATAAGCAATTTGTAAAGTTGAACATATCCTTGAGGGAAATATGTTAAAAATTATTATGTTCAGTCTCATTTGGCTTTATGTCAATCATCATGTGGGTTGTTTGATCTTTAGATTCTGAGCTAATCTTCACATCTGAATCTGTATAAAAGGATGAATTGTGGCATTTAGATCATTAACAAACTCAATACACATCTTTGTATGAGAAACAAATCAGCCTTCAACATAAAACTTTGCAGAAAGGGGATGGGGCAATGGATTGTCATTGGCAAAAAGGGGTATTGGCGGGCTGTTAAGGGACGAAAATGGTGTGGTGCTGGGATCTTTCTCTGAAAATATTGGTCCAGGTCCTCCAAATTTGGCTGAATTATTGGCTATCAAAAGAGGATTGGAGCTGTTCTTGGAGTCTGGAACTGATACAAAGAGTAGACTCATTGTTGAGTACGATTCCTTAGTAGCTGTAGAGTAGATTAGAAATCCTGGATCTTGTACTCCTTTGTTTGAGATTATTGTGAAAGAAATTATGAAACTGATGAATTGGCTAAGTTAGGAAGTGTCTAAGGTTGTTTAGGCTATGTTGTTGGTTAGTGTTGCGTAGAGGTGTTTTCTGGCTGGTTGTGTTGTACTGTTCTTGTATTGTTGTTGGTATTTAATTAATAATATTTTAGGCACACTTTTCCTCCCAATGTCCATTAAGCCACTTTTTTAGTTTTACAGTTTTGTAGTTTGCCAGTTATGAAGAGTTTTTAATGAGGCCTCTTTTTATCAAAAAGAGAGAAAAACATGCAACTTTGCAAATACTCACCAATGTTAGTACAAGCAAAAATCTAAAGCTACCTAGCTCTCTCTTATTAGTTTTCCTACCAATCAAAGGATGATTTACATGTTATTCCCTAAATCACTGTAGTCTTGGTTTGACCCGCCGTCCATTTGCATCAGAACCATCTAACGGTGCTTCTTTTCTTCGATATCCACATGCAATAACAGAATGTTCCCCGATTCTTGCAACATATTGCAGCAATTCAGTAAGAACACCAGGGCAGCTTTCCTTCAGATACTCGAATCCGTCTGTTTGCATCACAGCTGAAACCAATGCAACAAATTTGGTCATTCCTACCAATCTCTTTGAAAACATAAAAACAAATTAAGTGTTGCTCTTTTAGAGATAAATTCTAGGAGTGACAATCAATTCTTATCATGCATATGTTGATTGAAAAGTGAAGGATGAAAAGAGAGGACTGGAAAAGTAGGAAGACAATAAATTTAGACATTCTCTAAGCATATTATTAGTGAATCTAAAATAGAATTGATTTTTACAGTCCCCACCTTTTAAATTTTGTGGCAATGCAACAAATTTTAAGCATACGGCTTTCAGATGCAAACAGTTGTGCTGTTCTGCTAAGGCTAATGTAGTTGCAACTGTGTTTATTGCAACACCCTCACAAAGTTTAGCCTCACAGAGAATTCTCATTCTCTCAAGAGCATAACGGTCAGCAGCAGAAAGAAGATGCTGAGCCACAAGCGTTGAAGCCCATTTTGAAGTTGAACCCACTAGCTCTTCCAAATCCGGTAAGGTATCCCAGTAAATGAAATGGAGCAATGCCTGCAAACATCCAACCATGGTAACAAGAAGTTATATATACAAGATCACTTACCGAGTCACCTTGGGAATCCTCTCAATACTCCACAAGTTTTAGTTATTCTAGGCAGATTTAAACAACAGAGATGTAAGTTAATTTGTTTAATCAGGGTGAAAAGAAAAGAAGAGTTAAAATATTGGCTCATGGCAAGGAAAGAGCAAAGCAGGACCAAGAATCTCATAGCATGGACCTGCTATCAACTTCCACATTCCAACTCCATGTTCACCGAAGTAAAATGAAGCCATGATGTCATCTGTATAAAGTTTCATAGTTACCAAGATAAGTTTCATTGCAGTTTATCCACTACCATTCATATTAAGCAACATTTAGAAATTAAAAGAGATATTAACACAAAGGAAATATCTAACACTTGAGACATTCAATGCCTGATGTCACAAGTAAACAACTGGATTTACTCATCCAAAAGCTAGATCCTCAATGCATCTAGCAAAAGCACTGCTGCAGACAGCTCAGAAATTTTGTCAAAACATCTTATGATTATGAATTCCATGTCAGCTAAAATTACACTTGATATTGTTCCATTAGCTCAAAAGGTAGTGCAAAAAGAAGAGACAATTAGAAAGGAAGCAAAAGAAGACAGTAAACCTTAACCGAGGTTAGGAAGAATAATGTACAGGAGCAGCGCCTTAGGAGAGGAATCCCGATGTACACTCCTGTATAAGCAATCCTGTATGGCACCACAATTACTCAACTAACAAAAAAAACCAACAGACCTACCTCTTCCTCTCGCTATACCATCCAAAAACATGCTCATGATGAACACATTATAGGTTCCTAAGACACAACTGCTTGAGAAAAGTAGGAACAATCATCATGTTCTGCTCCTAATCACAACAATCTGTGCTTCTAATAATAAAATAATTTAAACATTCAACAAACTCTGGGGTTTATGATGGCAACAGAAAGCTAAATTTCACACGAAGTCACTATCCTCGAATCAAGAATTGAAATGCGGTCAAACCGTTTCTCTAGAGAAATTCACATTAAACCCTTTACCCCGGTGAAAATAATCTTCTCTTTCTCGATAACTATTACAATCCAGCTTGCACTAGATAGAGTGACGATTCTGAAGCTAAGTTGTGCATACAACTCAATGGGAACTTAAGAACTCTAGTAATGGAAACTGAAAATCAAGTAGCACTCGTATGAGCCTTCACCATACCATCTATATGTAAGTTTTCTAATAACTAGAGAATACTTAACGAAATTCAGCAAACCGTCCTAACAAAAGAAGAAAAAGAACTTGCAAAAGTCCTCATTTTTTGTTGCTTCTTAGGTGCTGATATTAATCATATCCTTCATTTCATTCAAATTTAAATTTATATTATACAGCTATGGAAAGAGAACAGTGACCTAAGCAGCATTCTTAATTCCAAACACTGAAAATAGAAAAACAAATCTACATAAATAAAGAATACAACAATTCGGAGCTTCAGCATGGATAATATCCTATGCATCTTAAAAGCTAATCTAGTTTTCAGCAATATTATGGGCTTGCTCAAAAGACGAATAAAGGGTATCAAAGGGAAATTATGAAATAAAATCAGATCAAGAGAGAAGGAGAACCTTGAAAATAGGAGCTTCCATATCTTCTACTGTAATGCACTGCGTGTTCTGATCCTTCAATGGACCAAAAAGTTGTGCCCTGAATACAGGTGAACGTACTGCAAGGACCAACTTGTGGGCAGCAAATATTTCCCCATCAACTTCAAATTTCACATCAGTTCCTTTTCCACTTTCTAATAGCCTCCCAAAATGCATACC
Source organism: Hibiscus syriacus (assembly GCF_006381635.1). NCBI lineage: Eukaryota > Viridiplantae > Streptophyta > Magnoliopsida > Malvales > Malvaceae > Hibiscus > Hibiscus syriacus. Next base: position 849,156 of record NW_024063107.1, on the reverse strand, counting down.
AAGATCAGAAGGTGGCACCGAAATAGAATAGATTTTAGGTCCCTCCATATGCGACTTAACTACACCAACACAACAGCGAAATGAGAGGCAATCGTCTTTAAGGTAGTCTGATGTCTCTAGAAGAGTTCTTTTGAAAAAGCGTTTATAACCCCTGCAACACAAGAACGGCCAGCCATTTAATGGTGCTTTCACACAAAATGCCAAAAATGCATTAATCTAAATTACCGACCTACAACAATTGATCATCATAACAAAGATATAAAATAACAGTTTGTGTATAAACCTTTGATTGGTTCAGCAACTTAATCTCAATTGAAACTTTAACAATGGTTATCTACCTCAAAATTTCCAGTCTCAATTCTAACTATCAAAGCAGAAACTAATCCAAGAAAAAAAGCTATAATAATAGTTTTCTACAACGAAAAGAAAACCACAAAACTCACCACATGCTCCCACGGTACTTGAGGGTATAAGGACCGCTCTCAAGCATCCTCCCAAAATGGCTATGCACCTTGTGACGATCTTTCCCACTCTGATCCAAAAGCGTCAACTCAAAAAGCGCTCTTACATCCGCCCCTTCACTCACCAAAGCAATAAAAAGCGAAATGTAGGAAGCATTATCTTCAGCGCTCTTTCCATCCGGGTAAAAATAAATGGCCCATTCATAGCCCCCCACAATAAAAGTATCTGAAGCTATATATTTTCCCACTCCCATGCCTTTGACAAGGGAGTATCCGTTGATCATGAATTCATGGGACCCGTTCACCGTCTCAGTTTGAGACGTCGAGGAGGTTGAAGAAGAAGCAGGAGAAGAAGATGTTGAGGGTTTTGAAACTTCTTTGTGAAAACTAATTGTGCCCATCACGTGTGAAAAGATTAATCTGGGTTGACAACGAAACGGGTAATCGATGAATTCTCACAACTCTTCTGGGTTGAATTGGGGATTAAAACCAAGGAGGGTTTTTAGAAAAAGGGTAAGCGAGATTTTTTGAAGCGTGGATCTTCTATCTTTCAAAAATTCAAGAACCGGGTATTTCTTGTTTCGGTATGAAATGAGTTGGGTAGGAACCGACGCAGGGTTTTACCGATCAAATGATAACGAATTCAGATCAGAATTCAAGAACCCTAATTGAAGAGAATGTATAAATCGGAAGATGAGATCGACAACCAAATATAGCGATGGATGGAATTTTGAAGAGAGTGGTGAAAACAAAGGGAATCGGGAGACGAATTAAGGAACAAAGATCGATGAATTTTGCGAATTGGGAGATGAATTGGGGGAAGTTGAGAAAGTTCGAGAAGACGGCAAAGTTGAAAACTTGAAGAAAATAACTGAATATAATGCCGAATGAATGCAAAATGGCGCACACTTCTATATAATGCAAAGCAAGGAATCTTGCATGAAATTTCTTTGTAAGCTTCCCAAATGACAAATCAATAATTTTTTTTATAACCACAATTTACTCTATCAACCTAATTTATTGTATTTACAATCGCATTCAAACATTTGATCTTACTTAAAAAATATAGTATATAGTCTAACTAAATCAATTAGTTGTCGATAAAGTATCTCAATTATCATTTTGTTTCAGGACTAATTATATGATTGGTCAGTTTCATTTATGTTTTTTATCTTTCCTTACTAAATTCAAAAAACATAATATTTGATCACTTTTATTTTTATTTAATTAAGATATAATCACTGAATATTAATTAAGTTTTTAAAATAACAAATTAGTTGATATTATTTTGTGATATACGTCCCCTAAGCGGTTTCTTCATCTCCTTACTCCACACCGCCTATTAAGAATCAAGAATGCTCAGACAAAATAAAAGCTATGAAAACATGGAAATAAAATATATCTCTCGATTGAAAAACTCCCGAACTTTCCCACCCTTGAATTCTCGTCTTCATCTGTATGAAATACTTCATCAAATTTCTATGGTCCATTTTTCTTGGTTAATAGATGACGAAGAGAAATAATAGAATAATCATAAGGAACTATTTGATGATTTAGTGACCAATTTATTAATTTTGAAATTTTAGTGGAGAAAACAAAATTTTACTCAAATATTAATGATCATTTGCATAGTTTACCCTTTTCGGTTTATCCCTGTATAACTAATTCAATATGGTGTGTGCTCTTGAGCGTTTAGTATTACCTCGACTCACCATGTCATTCATGGTCCAATGAATGATAGCAACAAATTTTAAAATAACCACCCACTTTTTTTTTACACATAGGAAAGATGTGAAGATTCATATTAGAAAAAAATTATATGAACAAATACTATTGGTTGAGACCACGGATGACGTGGTAAACCGGGACCATTTAATAATTTCTCTAGTATTACGGATAAGGTCAAGTGAATGACATAATGTTATAATTTGAACGAAAAATGAGTTAATTTTATCATTTGTCTTCAAATTATGACCTTCATTTCAAATTAGTTATTAAACTTTTAAACATTATGATTTCATCCTCAAACTATGATTTTTATTTTAATTAGTCCTTAAACTTTTAAACATTCTAATTTCATCGTCAAACTATAAATCTCATTCTAAATTGGTCCCTAAACTTTTAGATTTTCCAATTTCATGCCCAAATTCATCCAAATATGTAATTCATTTCAACCATAGTTTAACCTAAATTTTATTTTTTTTCAAACATATAATGATATAACTTGGCCTAATGATTTTATTAACAAGAGATGTGATTAATATATACGTGTAATTTAGGATAGAATTGAAATATTCAAAAAGTTTTGGGACCAATTTAGAATAAAGATTATAGTTTGTGGATGAAAATGAAATGTTCAAAAGTTTGAGAACTAATTTAAAATGATAGTCATAGTGTAAGGATGAAATTGAATGTTTAACAGTTTAGAGACTAATTTAAAATAAGGGTTATAGATTGGAGATGTATGATATAATTAACTCACAAAAAAATTAATGAACTTTGTATTATACACGAAGTTGAATTACGAGATTGAACCTTATTTTTTTCTTATATTGTGTGAGATATATTGTCTTTTATCTATAGTATCGCATTTGAGATCATGTAATTGTTAAATAAGATAATAATCTTATGTAAATTATCGATATGACTGAAATTATTATTATAGTGTGACGAGGAAAACGCTGAGAATACTTCACGACATTAATTTTTTTTAGGAAAAATGTATGGATCACAGTGTGTCTTCCCCATCATCGACTATTTTATTTTGTTCTATATTTCTATGGATGTTGTTGGAAAAAACTAAAGACACGTGATAATTCATACGACTTCCACTAAAAAATTTAAAGTCGCATGATGTTTATGATGTTCTCTCCTTACACTGTAATAATGACCCTAAGGTGACGTTTATTTTTGCAGAGGTAAAAGGTCTGCAGTCTGCGGACCACATCTGCAGCAGAAGAGGTAGACCAAAAGTCTGCAGTCTACAAGAAGAAGCATGTTTGTTTTTAACGTATGCAAACTGGTAAAATAAACTGAAATATAAATAAATTGATTTTTTAAACTTAAAAGAGTTTTGCAATACTGAGATTTAAATAATTTTAGTTTTACAATACTGAAATTTAAATAATTCATACAACTACAATAATAATTTTTTTTAGAAAAACAAACACCACTTTATTAATTCTATTATAAGTCTCACATAATCACATGTATTATTAGTTTTATAGAATAAAATTTATAAATGATCATTAAATTATATGATTTTCTAAACATTAAATTGTCTAAAGTTATATAATAATATTAAAATTTGAATATTATTATCATATGGCACAACAACATTAATTATCATTAAACTATTATTAATCAATGAATCATACACCTCTATTTTTTTAAACATTAATTATCATTAAACTATTATTAAATATGCAATTATGTAATACTTTTAATTTTTTTAAATATATATTCATAATTTATTTTTATATAATTATATGATATTTTTATAAAATATTTTTTAATTTATCAAATTATTTTATGATTATTTTTTATTTAATTGTGATTATATTTTAAAATTTTAAAAACATAATTTATAATTTTTTTATATTTTAAAATTTTAATTATCAAACAATGAAATCATTTTTTATTAAGCAATGTGGTTTAAATACTTACCTTTCATATAAAAAGTTTAAATATAATTTAAAAATAACAAATCCAAAAAAAAATATTATATTTAAACTTAAATCAAAATAATTAAAATAAATATAAAATTTTAATAATATATAAAATAATTTATATGATATAAAATTAAATATCTATAATATAATATTAAAAAATTAATATTTAATTTATTTAAAAAATTAATATTAAAATTAAAATCAAATATAATATAATATAAAATTAAATTAAATATAAAACCTCTTTGAAGAGGTTAGAAAACGTCTACAGACATAAGGCCACGTCTGCGCCGCGCAAACCACGTGCAGACGTTAGAAGAGTTTCTGTCTTCTAAAAAACAAACGGTCTGCGAAGCCCAATGTCTACGCGTGGTCTGTGCGGCGCAGACATAAGAGCTTTGAATACTTTAAACAGTGAAAACAAACACCACCTAATTCAACAAATAATATGGTGATAGCCCTACGTGGAGAATTCTTTTTCCCATTGATATTGCATATATCATGTTATTTTAGACTAAGTATCGAATGATTCATGACACCAATCATATAAAATAGATAGAAGTCTAGAAAGATATCGTTGTACGTGAGGTATTTTCTACTACACGAATGAGATAAGCTCTGCACATTATTATCTAACAAAATTGAAGCATAGCCAAAGCTTCCCCTTGGCGGCACTTTGAGCCCCAACACTAATTTCCTCCACTCATAACATATCCCTATCTGCTCATCAACAGCCAAAGACAACTCCTTTTTTCTCTATCAACCACCTCTCGTTTACACTTTTGTTTCACTCCACTTTCTCTCTTTCTTCTACATCTACACCCAATCCCAAGCAAAACCCATTTTTCTGGTCCCTTGTGAGTCCATTTTCCAGGCACTTCCCAGGTCAGTTCTATCTTCATCTCGGTGTTGTTTTTTTTAACCATTTATGTCTTGTAATCTTGTGCTTCACGTTATGCACTTATGGTGGCAAATGACTTTATGATTACATGATCATGTAGTAATCACTACCCTTTTTCACTTATGGTTGTATGTAATGGTCTTGACCTACTAATGTGAGTTGGTATTAATCGAAGTCACCTCGGGACGGATACGTTATTTTATGTTAAAGGGTGTGGATTTAAGAACTTATATTAGAAGTTTTTAGAGGATTAGAAATTTTTAGAGGATACGACCACCTACGAGCATCCTCTCGATCCATCCCTGGTAACATTATAAGTTTACTTTCAGATTTTCTTTAGATGCATGGATCTTATCCAGGCTTGTTGGAGCTTGAACCATGGGTGCCTCTTGTTGCCCATCAAGTGTTCAATCTTTTGTTCATTGAATGGAGGGGTCTTATTTGAATGGTCCCCCACCAGTAGTTATAGAACCAATGGAGTTTTACTACTGGTAAAGAACCAGTGATTAGAATTTGGGCTTTTGGACCAGCAGCTCGCTCATCAAGGAGAGAGGATAAGCCACTAGGCCTAGTCCCTATCCATTAAGTCTTGTACATGATCCACTAAGCTGAAGATTGTGGATATAAATCCTATGTTTTCTGCTACTTGTTTTCTAAACAATGATGTGTTTAAGACATCCTTTTGGGTTCTTGGTGACGCTTTTGGCTGAGGAGAAAGTAGTGCGGAGGCCGTTGCAGATGAAGGCAGCGGAGCTGGTAGGACGCTTCCGCAGGATGTACAGGGGCCGTCGCATGTAATGGCCTCCGCACAATTTTCTCCTTCGAAAGCATCAACAATTGGACAAGTTCCCGATCTAAAGAATCAGTCAAAATGAATAGCTTATAGCGGTCGCAACCCAAATTTTACCATCAACAGTTCTAAAACTTAAAAGTATGAAAATGTTTCTGGTCCAACAAGATTTAGCCTGACCATGAGTTGAACAGGAAAGGAAGATGGTATTTTTATGTACTTACCATCGTTCATTTTGTTTTAGGAGAATGACTTGAAGATTAAGGCGTCTTCTTCTTGCATAATCTGCATTAAAACTTCGACGTGTTGAAGTTAAAATTGTTTGTTATACTTGTTTGATTCGTCTCAGTTGGGAGAAGGGGGAGATGGCACAGATTTTAGCGCCCTCGACTCAATGGCAAATGAGATTACCGAAGACCTCGACCTTTGGGAGTCCCGTTGCGACGAAAATGTGGAGTCCTCTGGTGTTGAAACAGAACAGGAAAGGAGCAGCTAAGAGCTCTGGCAAATTTAGAGTGCTCGCTTTGTCTGAGAACAGCACTGTCAACAGGCTAGAGAAGTTTCTAAACATGGACATCACTCCATACACCGAAAAGATCATTGCTGAATATATTTGGTACATCATCTTTCTAATACATCTTATCTATGTTTCGAATAAAATATGTGTCGAACAAGGTACTTCAGCAACATAGATTAGCATTATGAAATCACTTCTGTTTCTGCGTTGGAACAGGATAGGGGGCAGTGGAATCGATATGCGTAGCAAGTCCAGGGTAAGGAAATGACTAGAACTGAAATTTTGTGATTTTCAGTCTGGTAATTAGTTGTCTCTCATGTTTCTTTGGGGCTTATTACAATTCGCAGACGATATCAAAGCCGGTTGAACATCCCTCCGAGCTTCCCAAGTGGAACTACGATGGATCAAGTACCGGACAAGCACCCGGAGACGATAGTGAAGTTATTTTATAGTAAGATAAGACCTTTCAAAAGAAATTTAAAAGTTTATTTATTGCTTGTTATCTTCAAAACACCATTTTGACTGAAAACTTCATCCAGCCCTCAAGCAATCTTCAAGGATCCTTTCCGAGGAGGTAACAATATCTTGGTGGGTATCATCGAAGCCGTGTAACTAAAGTTTTCTAATTGGTTGTTGAAAGCTTTGTAAGTAAATTATATAGTGTGGCCGGCTAATATTTTTCTTGTGTGTTTCAAAAAGGTACTTTGTGATGCATACACACCAGCCGGCGAGCCCATTCCCACAAACAAGCGTGCCAGAGCTGCTGAGATTTTCAGCAACAAGAAGGTGGTAGATGAAGTACCATGGTATGAATTACTTTTCCTTGAACTATCTTATTCTTTCATTTATATTGTATTATTCAAGAGCTATAGCGTACTCTTGTGTTTTCCTTTATTCTGATTAGGTTCGGGATCGAGCAAGAGTACACTTTACTTCAACAAAACGTGAAATGGCCTCTGGGCTGGCCTGTTGGAGGCTACCCTGGTCCTCAGGTAACGATATGACTCGATTTTTATACTAAAGTAAAAAAGTTGTAGAGATCTGTAAATTCGTGTTAATAATGCATTCCTACAAGAACTTATTCATTAACATGGTTGCTTGATGCCAAATTCAGGGTCCTTATTACTGTGCAGCTGGAGCTGACAAGTCATTTGGGCGTGACATCTCGGACGCACATTACAAAGCTTGCTTATATGCGGGCATTAACATCAGTGGAACCAACGGGGAGGTTATGCCTGGCCAGGTCTGCTGCCTTCAAGTCCTCATCTAGCTAGCGGAAATGAAGTACTCCTGCATTCATGCTTGTTTGTTCATTAGTTATCGCCATTTTGATTCTGTGAATTACTATGCAGTGGGAGTATCAAGTAGGTCCAAGTGTTGGCATCGAAGCCGGAGATCATATCTGGATTTCCCGATACATTCTTGAGGTATTTCTTCTCCACATGGTTTCGTTATAGTCTTATGGAGGCCACTGCAAAATTCCGACCTTTGCAACATCTGTGTGTCAATCAATTCAATAACTTACCAATAGTTTCCTCTACTCTTATAGAGAATCACCGAACAAGCCGGCGTTGTTCTCTCCCTTGATCCTAAGCCAATTGAGGTAATATAACATTCTGTGACGTTCGATTCTTACTATTAGGCCGTCACAGGGTTTGCTCCATTTGTTTTCCTTTTGCTAGGGTGACTGGAATGGTGCTGGATGCCACACCAATTACAGGTGAATTTATAGTATCACTTTGGGAGCTATATTGGATTCTATGGTGAATTTATAGTATCACTTCTCGAATCACAACGAAACATATTTCTTAACGCAGTACGAAGAGCATGAGGGAAGAAGGAGGCTTCGATGTTATAAAGAAAGCAATCCTGAATCTGTCGCTTCGCCACAAGGAGCATATCAGTGCCTATGGCGAAGGAAACGAGAGAAGACTTACAGGAAAGCATGAAACAGCCAGCATCGACACGTTTTCATGGGTACGTCTCATGAGATATCTGTGCCTTGCAATGGAAGCCATTGGAAAACTTTAGATACTTTCTTTAATGTCTGTAAAAAAAAATTCCGGGTTCGAACTTGCAGGGTGTGGCTAATCGCGGCTGCTCAATCCGAGTTGGGCGTGACACCGAGAAGAATGGAAAAGGTACTACCATCAATGAAACTAGTGAGAATCAATTATGGATGTTAAGAACTATAACTTGTTGACAGCAAACTCGATAATGTTGTTTCGTTGTTAGGTTACTTGGAAGACCGGCGCCCGGCTTCGAACATGGACCCGTACGTCGTGACATCATTGCTGGCGGAAACTACACTATTGTATGAGCCGACGCTCGAAGCCGAAGCACTTGCTGCTCAGAAGATTGCTTTGAAGGTCTGATTTAAAGCAGTTTGGCTTGGTTCTAGCTCATTTACAGGGATGGTTTTGCACTTTTATAAATTGGATGGCTTTCAGGGAAATCCCTGTAAATGAAAGGGTCTTAAAATGAGTACTTGGTCTTGTCAAATTATATTCTTAAATGGATTGTCTTGTAAATCAAAATTACTGGTCTTAATCACGTATCTTCTATCTTTGTTTAATGGATATTTTAATTTTGAGTTAATTGTATCTTACATCCTTTAATTATGATTTTTATTTTAAATTAATCCTCAAACTTTTAAATATTCTGATTCCACCCCTAAATTATGACTTTTAAATTGGTTTTTGATTTTTTTAAATTAATCTAGAACGAGTAATAATTTAAGGGTTAAATTATGACTCGTTCTAGATAAAACTCAAACTTTTGAATATTCTAAGTTCATTCTAAACGAGGCTCATTGAATTGAGCGGTTGTGATGAATAAATCTTTACAACATTCAGTTTAAATTAATCGATCGATAGATTAAATATAAATTGTTAAAAAATAACATTCCATCCAAATAGTGAAATAATTTATTATCCTTGGATACGTCACTCACTAGGATGGTATAGTTAATTTTTTAGTTAATTTGTTATAAAATTGGTCTACATGTTTACTTAGATCACTCGCGTTAATAGTCGTTATTGTGAGTGTTATAATATTGATGTGACACGTTATCTTGTTGATTTTACCAATTGTGATGCGACATAAGATCACCCTTTGACGCCTCATATGGGGATGGATATGAGTCGAATTGGGTTAGATTTTCGACTAGTCAACTAACATGCCACATCAACATTTCATAACTCACAATAACAACTATTAATATTGAGTGACCGATTTATTATAAATCAATAATATTAGTAATCAATTTGTTACTTTTGAAACTTTAGTGAAGAAAATAAAAACCTACTCAAACATAATTGACCATTTATATAGACTCAAATATATTTTGTACGAGTTGTCCCTAAAATACTTTTCGAGACGTTTTATGTTTGATTAAAATAAAATTTTTGTTGTCTTTTGATTTTTCAGAATTTTACCTTGACTAATTTGGATTGAACTGTATCATTACTTAATTTTCGTTATTGAATTTCTTAAAATGATATTAAACTACTTACTACTTTAGTTAACCTGTTGGTATCATTATAAAATGTTAATTCTGCAAAAAAATTGTAAATATAAATTATATATTTAGTCACTCAATTATTCTTATAATATTACTTTTTGTTTCGTTTAAAACGTGTGTGAAGCTCAGAAATGTGAGACCGGGTGTAGTACATTATTTTAATGAGTTTGCGAGTGATATTATCATTTCTACCTCACAAAACAAATTTAATTTTAAATAGATTTATAATTAAATGGGTAAACTACGTATTTAGTATCTAAACTATTAATTTTGGTTTATTTAATATCTAAACTTTTAATTTTTTAAAACTATACCTAATGTTTAGTTTTAGTTTCATTTTAATACCACACTATTAAAAATTTAACTCGTTTAGTACTTAAACTATCAATTTTGATCCGTTTTAGTAACTAAATTTTTAAATTTTTAAAAAACTTAACACTAAATTTTTAATAAGATACTAAAATGAAATAAAAATTAAACTTTAGTTCTGATTTTGAAAAAAATTAAAGTTTAGGTGCAAACACATAGTTTACCCTAATGTTTAGTTTTAGTTTCAATTTGTTTTTTCCCTTTTAATTTTAATTTTAATTTCATAAGATTTTGAAACTCCTCCTACCGTTGTGAATTGTTTCGTAATTTTCTATCGCTCTGTGATCGAATCTCGTGTTTATTGATCTGATTCGCGGGGGAAGAGAGGGGCGGGGGGATTTTTTTTGGAAGCTTTGTCGTTGAACTTGAGAATTTATTGATTTCAGTTTCTTGTTGTTTTTTTATTTATTTTATTTTTGGTGGATCAATGGGGGTGAGAATTTGGGATTAGAATCGTTGATTGAGGAGATTTTGAACGGGGTTTTCGAGAATGGCATCGGCTCAGGTCTTGCCTAGTTCGAGGAAAAAAGAACATTTAGAAGCTGGGAAGCGACGGGTACAGTTTTTTTTTTTCATTCTTAATTTCCCCCCTATATTGATTGATTTTGATTCATTGTTCCTTTTGTGGTTTCTGTTTTGAGATATGATTTTGGATCTGGTCAATGATTGTGTTCCTCGTTAAATTTATTAGGTATATATGGTCAGTTATTTAGGATATTGATTTCAGAATAGGATTAGAACTGAGGGTAGATTTTGGTATTTTCACGTATGATCTGTAGTACATTTACGTTGTTTCGCAATGTTTTGGTTGATCATGGCTAGAATTGATGGACATGGTATATGAAGTCAATTATTTTGTTAGATTACACCTTTTGGAAGTTTAAATGCTTTTATGCCTAAAATCTTATCGTCGCGACCGTAATGTGATGTCATTGGAGCTAAAAAGGAGACCCATTATCTTTTGTTTTTCTTCTTAAACAAAATTTGAGAGTTTATTTTTGTCATTACGGTTCACTCAATGCTAGTGTTTGTATTCAAGCCGGAAAGGATGAAGAAGCTTCATTTGGCACTTATCGGCTGTGATTTCAAAGACGGGTGAATTTCAGCTGCCTAGCTGCTAGCATTGCTGATATGCTTTTGCACCTGAGTAATGTGTATTATCGCTAGTTCTGTTTTGTGATGGGTTGGACCAGTTCTGGTTGTTTAGAACTGTTCTTTTGATCTGTTTTGTGACGGGTTGGACCAGTTCTGGTAGTAATTCTCATCATATTAATTAGGTCCACAAAACAAAAAGAACTCCCATCCCGGAGTTGTATTTTTTCTTGGGAAGCTGCACTTTTTACATAGTTGAAGCTGCACTTTTTACATAGTTTAATAAGTTAATATCCTCCTAAATAATCCACTTGGTTGGTTGGCTTTTGTATAATTGTATTGTTCGATTGCCTTTTGTATAATTGTACTTGGATTGTGCCTACAATAAAGTTTCTCAGTTATCAGTTAATTGTTTTTGAATGCGAAAATAATTCTGTGGAGTATACTTACCATGTACGGTTACAATTCATACCCTCTTTTTTGTTGCAGCTTGAGGAATTTCGTAAGAAAAAAGCAGCTGAGAAAGCCAAGAAGGCAGCAAATACCACCCAAGCTCAAGCTTCCATTGTTAGTTTAAATTATAAACAGCAATTAGAAACTGAACAAGTACGGGTTACCGAATCAGGTGGTGCTGGTACATCTGATGGACCCGATCTGTCTTCTGTAAAAATAATTGACAACTATAAAACAACTGAAGTTTACTCAAACAACATGGATGTTTTCCCATCCTTTTTAGAGAATGATTATAATTCATCTTCTACAAAAGCGCATGCACATGCAAACAGTCAAGAAAATGAGAAATATGGTGCTTCTTATAGTGCTGGACCATTGTTCAATGATAGCCTACAGACAGAACATATGAGTAATGCCTTTCAAGAACCCAAGTCAAAAGAAGACGACTATTTGAAGGTTCCGACAAATCTAAATCCTATTTCTTCTGAAGATTTTGCTATTAAAATATCTCCACAGAATTCACTGCAAAGCAAGGCAAGCGAAGGCAGCTTGCTAGGCAGTAGCCATGGCCCTTCATTATATGAAGGTAATGTTGAATACTTGTTTTGAATATGCTTGTTTTATACATTATATGAATGGAATTTCTGTTTATATATCTATGATTTCAGCATATTTTATTTTGCTAGGAAACTAACACAGCATAGCATTTTCTGTGGTTTAATTGCAGACTCTGCTCAATCCACATCAGGTGGGACAGCATTCATCTGTGAAGTTGGGCAGAACTTGCAAGGAACAGCAGAATTTAAGGAACCTATGATTTCTGATTTTGAAGAAAGAAAATTCAGTAGTTCATCCAGTGTTTTTCCAAGTTTGCATGTTCCATCCATACAAACATCTGGGTCATCAGAGTTAAATTTTGATGCCAGAAGTTCCTCAAGTTACACACCACTGCATTCTGTCACAAGTGATACTAGTTCCAGGAGATCTCGTCCATCTTTCCTTGATTCTCTTAATGCATCCGGAGCTTCTTATGGGTCTCTTTTTCAACATAATCAACCTAAAAAGGATGCATTTGCCCCTCACAATTCACAATTTAACAGTAGTAATGCCATGGGATCAACCCATTTTGAGAAACCATCAACAGAGAGTGGAAATGTGGGAACTTACTCCAAGCTTGGGTTCCCCGTTTTTCCTAGTGTCGATGAGGATTCTGATCATTTTTCAGCTCCTGCTAGTAATAATGGTGACCTCTTGAAGCTGAATGTTGGTAATGAGAATATATCGGAGAAGAAGCATGAATTCTACTCTACCAAACAGAATGAGGATTTTGCAGCTTTGGAGCAGGTACTTATATTTTCTATTATTGAGGTGCCACTGTTCCCAGGTTTCTAACGATTCTTCTGTTTTATGGTTTGTCCCTTGTGTGAGTTATACTGCTTATCATAAGGGTTTCCTTAATAACATTTTTTTTATAGGAATAGGAGGTCTCATTAAAAACCTCCTTCTTAGTTGGCTCTTGTGGAAGAGGCAACATTGGAAGGAGGAAAAGAGTACCTCATCTTATTAATAAACCAGAATTACATAATCTTACATCTTACATAATAAACTTCCCGAAATAAAATACAAACCAAACCAACCATAAAGCTATAAACATCAACCAATCCCCTCCTTAGCTAACTTATTTGCCTCCGAATTGCAACTCCTAGGAATCCATCTAACAATAATACCCATAGCAGAAACTAAGGTCCCGGTTTCCTTAATAACATTAAAACGCATTTTTTGAAGTGCACTTTTTGATGTCTTAGGAATATGTCATCACGGGTATCCAAGCTTATATTTAACTCATCATGCAATTTGACATTCCACAATGTATATGCAATTTTTACTAGTATGTGATTCTATGAATATGCATAAAAACCATGGAATTATTTTCTTCCTATAGCCGTATAGGGATCATGTAGTTGTTTGAAATATACTGGAGAAGAAAGGTATATGGGTCTCTAGAATGCAAAAGAAAAAGGGACTGTCACTCACCAGGATAATGTGCTTAAATATACGATGTTGCTTTCAGTTTCAGAGGTGAAAAATCTAGGTTGGGAATTTAGAGTTTAGTTGAGGGATAACGCTGATTCCTTTATCAAGTTATTGTTCATCCGTGATGAAAATGAAATAGTGAAATAACGGATGAGTTATAAAAAAAAATTGTATTCTTAGATCTCTGTCTCGTGTTCACCATCTAGTCTTTGGGCGTGCATGAGCTGGAGTAGGATGTTGTTTGGTTTGGGAACTGACAGGTTTGGATATTAAGAGGCAAGGAAGAGGAATCCCTAGAGCTTTTTAGTTATAATGGACTTTTTCGTATTTCAATCCTTAATGTCATCATTGTCATGTTGGTACCTTAGGGATGAGTGGCTATAAATGGCTGGTCAAAGAAAAAGAGCCATTGAGAAGAAAATGTTGTTGTATCTTTTGAAGTTTCTAATACGATTCTATCAAAAAAAAAATCTAATACGCTCACCGGATAACTTTTGGTGTAGAATACTATAGTTTTTCATATGTTGTTTGTGAAAATGGTTCTTTTATGTTGTTTGTGAAAATGGTTCTTTTATTGACTTTTTCTGTAAATTGTTTTGGCTTTATTAATTTATTTATTCTTATTCTGCAGCATATTGAAGATTTGACTCAGGAAAAATTTTCATTGGAACGAGCTCTTGAGGCCTCACGTGCATTAGCAGAATCTTTGGCTTCTGAAAACTCATCATTAACAGATAATTATAATCAACAGGTGTGCTTCCAGATATTAGATTAGCAGCATCACTAGCATGTCATGGTCATGATATGCTTGTTTATCAATTCATTGTGCTTCGTCATTGTAATTATGAAGGGGCACTTAGATGTCATTTCATTGTCCCAATAACTATTCTAAATCATTCTTAAAAATCTCTTAATTATTTGACTTTTCTCCGCAGAGAGGTGTTTTCAACCAGCTAAAATCTGACATGGAGCACTTACAGGAAGAAATCAAGGCCCAAGTGGTTAGTATTTGTTGTATTTAGGTACTGGTAGTCAGTTCAAGCTGTTAGAAATAATTGAATGTCGTGCAACTGCATACAGCTTTATATCATATGCGCAATGGTGTTTATATGGCGTGTTTCACGTGTGCACATATGCACATGGATTTAGACTTGTTTATTCTTTCATAAACTATTTTAAAATTGAGATATCTACTGCTGTCTATTGCATCCTGAGTCATACCTATTAACCAGAAAATGCAGTACAAGGAATCCCTCAAGCTGTTGTCCTTGTGTAGCCCTTTTTGATCTGCACGTGAAGGGACCTTATGTAGTGTTGTTCCACGTTTATTAAATATTGGGTTTCTTTTGGTTTTATATTCAGGTTGGGCCTCTTGCCCTCTTCACCTATTGCCAATTGGTTTTAGGTTAGATGCTTAACAACTTTTAATCTATAAAGGTGATGCTTAAAGTTAGAGCTTGTTTATTGTTCCTGGATTCAATCGGTAAGTCCTTTGATTGTTTTGGTTTTATTTCCCAATTGGTTTTAGGTTAAATGCTTACAATTTTGAATCTATAAATATGATGCTTAAAGTTTGAGTTTGTTTATTATTCCTGAATTCAATCTGCAAGTCTTGTTTGTAATGGTTTTCTTTTGTTGCAAAAGAATGGCGCACGGGATGCAATTCTGGTTTGTTCTGTATTTTAAAATGGTATGCTGTATGTATGCTGATCCACGTTTTATTTTCTTGTGTTCTTTGTCTGATAATGTTCAAATGGGTGAGGAAGCATGTCACAAATTCATTTTTTTTATTTTACATTTTATTTCAGCGTATTCTCATCTCTGTTTTATTTCCATGTCTGTTGCTTGGTATTTGCAGGCAGAGGTCGAATCTTTGAAATTGGAATATGCAAATGCTCGACTAGAATGTAATGCAGCTGATGAACGTGCGAATATATTGGCTTCTGAAGTCATTGGTTTGGAAGAGAAGGTAACAAATGTTTTAATGGGTCAAGATTTTTCTTCATTTTCTAATATCATTCTATTCATCACAGAACTTGTATCTCTCTAGACAATAACGCAGAGAGATTTGCAAATTGCCATGTTTATGTATGCATGTTTGTAGTATGTACTACATGCGAAGGGTGTTTCTTGGACATATATTAGAGATGGAATGTTTTTAAGTGTCAGCTTAACATGAGTGGCTCTCTCTGTAGTCCTTTTTGATATTGATTTGATTCCGTTAATTTGCTTGTTTTAGATGTTATTAGCATTTGGAGTTTATTCCATTGAATAAATTTGTGTAAAGCTGTTGATACAGGAGTAGAATAACTTTGCCACCTGCTAGATTAAAATGTTTTTAATATCCTTTTTGTAGGCACTGAGATTAAGGTCGAATGAACTAAAATTGGGGAGGCAATTGGAGAACTCACAGTCTGAAATCTCTTCCTTCAAGTATGCTTTCTTTTTATGATGATGATGTTGTTGCTAAAGGACTTGTTATCTATATTTTCAGCATAAGTTATTCTTATTTCTTCTTTGTAGTTTATCCAATTATATATGCTTTCTGCATTCCAAAGTTTTTCTCGATTGTGATGCTCATATTGTAGATGTTCATTGTTTCCATTCTGAACCAGTGCTTGGATTGTCTAAAGATATATTTATCCATTTAAAGTTAAAGTGGTTATGAACTTATGACATTTATGCAGAAGCAAAAAAGGAAATACTAGAAACAAAAGGCCAAATGTCTTCATGTTAAGTGTTTAATCAATGAATTAGAATTCTTAAATATGACATAGAAGGCAATTTTATGTAATAAGTCACTTTTATTTACACTCATATTTTACCTCAAAGCAGTAAGAGATCCCATCCCTCAGTATGTCTGGCTTTTGTTTTCTATTAAGTTTTACATGTATAACCCACTTTGTTTCTGGGTATTAAGTTTTGTTGCTTATGCCATGTGAATTATTGTTGTCAAGTGCCAGATGAATTGATATTTATGCAGTAAGAAAAAAGAAATTCAAGAAACAAAAGGCCAAAAGTCTGCGCAATGTGTTTAATAGACGTGTTAAAATCATTTAAGATGACAGAGAATGCAATTTTATGTAATCTGCCACTTTTATTTGCATTCATATTTTACCTCAAAGTGTGTTTTTGTTAGTGATCAACTGATCATAACAGAGTCGTTCCCTCAGTATGGCCGGATTCTGTTTTCTATTGCATTGTATACATATAAACTGCATTGTTTTTGGGTATTAAGTTTTGATGCATATGCCATGTGAATGATTGATTTCAAGTGCCACATGAATAGACAAATTATTTGTGATTGATATTTACTATAAATAAAGAAAACTGAAAGGATGAAGAAAAGGGGTCGTAATAGTGTTTATTGTTGGTTTTCTGCCTTTCGGTTTCATGAATTCATAGATTATTAGTTTTACACAAGGAATTTCTTTGTTATTTTGGTTCTTCCATTTTCCATAATATTTTTTTATAAGAATTGGAGGTCTCGTTAAAAACCTCCTTCATAATTGTCAGAAAACCAGAGAGGTAGACCGCCAAAAAGCGGAAGGGGTAAAGGAGTACCTCAAGCTTAATCCATTTGCCATAATATTTTCATGTTCAGTTCTCATACGCAAGGATGCAACATTTACTCTGAATCTTGCAGAAAGAAAATGTCTAGCTCAGAGAAAGAGCGTCAGGATTTCCTGTCAACTATTGAAGCTCTTCAAGAAGGTAAGTATGCCAATCTAAGGGGTGTTTGTTATTATCGTATTTAATTATATGTAAGTTTTTATAATTTTTCCCTATAAGAGTCCTATGCTTGCTATATATTCTTCTTATTCTTTTAATGCAGAGAAGAAGGTACTCCAGTCTAAGCTTAAAGATGCTTTCCTCAGTGGAAAGCCTGTTGCTGCTATCAGGAATCCTGCTAATAAGAAGGATATATCAACTTCAACAGAAGATCTAGGTAATTGCATTGCTTTTTTTTTTTTTAGGTTTCTACATGCATAAATTACCATATCTTATTACTGAACCCAAATTCAGTTGCATATGGAAGGAAACTGCTAAACATATTCCCAATTCCAAAACATACTATCGGTGTACTCCCTTAAGTTGATTATACAGACTGAAGCTTAGTGAGATTTAGGAACAAAATTTCTTCTTGAAGGCCTAATGGACTGTGATGTTTTAGCTCTGATTTGAGGTTATGGCTATGGTATGTCTTGTTGGTTGGGTACATGAGATTAGGTGTACTATTATTATTTACATATTGAAAGCGTTGCTCTTTTGCAAGATTTGGAGTAGGTAGTTATCGGAATGTGGATAAGTTGCTTCCACTCTTGAGTTTTTGTAATGTATTTGCATCACACATGAACCTGATGCATCGTATTATGCATTGATATAAACATATCATCCTATATAGACGTACAAATAAGAAAACTCAAGGAAAACTTAGTTTGTGCTAGACAAATATTAACATTTTTTTTGAACTTGATTTTGATTTACGTGAAAGGAAAATCAAATATGTAATCGTAGCTATGCATCAAACTCCAGTACTTCAAAGCTGTTATGATAAGTCTGATAGCAGTTGTAGTAGTTATGGTGATCCTTTAAAGTTGCTTTGATTATCTATAGCCCTTTGTTTTAAAATTGATTTTTCTTTTGCAGCAAGAACGGACACTACTTCTGATGATAAGGACCTGAATATCAGTAACATTGCCTCTACATCGAGTTTGCTATCTGAAGATGGGGGATTTGCAGCTTCTTCGGTTTATTTTCCTCCTGATCAAATGAGAATGATTCAGAACATTAATTCTCTAATTTCTGAGGTAGATTATTTTACATGATTCAGATTTTCTTGTGGCTTTTATATGTTTTACTCATCTGATCTAGAAGAAATTAAGTTGTTGATGTCGGTGGCTGCTATGTCATAATCATTGGCCAACCTTTTGCTTGTTGCAGTTAACATTGGAGAAGGAAGAACTGATACACGCTTTGTCATTGGAGTTATCTCAAAGTTCGAAGCTGAAGGTAACATACCTGAACTAGACATATTGACAAAATTTTCAAGTATTTGTATTTAGTTTCATTCGGTTCTTTTGCTAGGCATCGTATTAGAATTTATAGAAAATTTCTGAAAGATTGAAAAACTTGAAGGTGGAATATAAGAACATCTTTCAATTAAAGTAGCTAATTAAAGGCATGGTGTTTGTAAGCATTTCTTGCTGACTGTATTTCCATTTTCTTCAATTTGGTCATTTGAACTGCTTTCAAGCAATCCATGATTATCCAAACTTTTTCAAGGGCTCAATAATGTTCGATAGTTTCTATTTCTAAATGAATGATTGTTTATAATTTTCCTTTGACCTTATAATTTTTATTGATGAATGAAGGAGTTGAACGAGGAGTTGTCCAGGAAACTTGAACTGCAAACCCAAAGATTGGAGCTTCTGACGGCTCAAAGTCTGGCAAGTGAGAATATCCCTGCTAGACAACATGAGCCTCGAATGATTCATGATGTTACTCCATATGCAGATGAGGGTGATGAGGTACCACTCTCTCTCTCTCTCTCTCTCTCTCTCTCTATATATATATATATACATATATGAGGTAGGATTCAGTTATACTATGTAAAACTCTCTTTAGTTTTACATTGATTTAGGATCATTGGCTGAATATAAATGAATGAAATTGAAAATGAGATCTTTACGGGTAGAAAAAAGAGTTGGATAATGTGAATGCACAAAGTTTAATCTCGTCCATCCTTTTACACATTCAATGACCCTAAATCAATATAAAACTAAAGAGTTTTACACCATCTTATGGGAAAGATTGAGCCCGCCATATATGTAATAGTTAATTCAACCATTGCTGAAAATTGAACAACAGAAACATCAAGGGGTTTCAAACATTTAAATTCTAACAACATTTTAATATCCTTGTAGGTGGTGGAGAGGGTTTTAGGATGGATCATGAAGCTCTTTCCCGGGGGCCCATCAAGACGGAGACCCAACAAGCGGCTTTCATACTAAATCTACATAATCTCGGCAAAGACATGTCTAAACTTGCATATGCCTGTGGTTCCGGTGTGCCTTCCCTTGTTTTGGCGATTATGAGGGAGGTCGTGAGTTCCTTCTATTTCGAGTTGATTATGCAACCCATTCTTTTTTATAGAAGCAAGATGAGTTTGTTGATTGGCAAAATCTAAATTGCCAATTGTTTGATAGAGAAAGTTATAAAGAAGTCCCCCGTTGTGGTTGTTTGGTTCTCGTTTTTGGGATCGGATTTTGATGGAGGCAATCGCTCGATGCTGAGACGGAACTACGAGACATAAGGTATAGAAAAGAAGCCCCGAGTTTGTGGTGCGCATTGGATTTATGATGAACAAATTTGGCTTCTTAAGCGTTAGAATTTAACAGTTTGCTTATGTTGCCTTGACTGTGACTGTGCTTACCTAAACTATCAATTTCGTTCGTTTTGGTACTTAAATTTTTAATGTTTTCAAAATTGTACCTAAAATTTAGTTTTTGTTTCATATTAGTTCATTGTTTAAAATTTAACATCAAGTTTTGAAAAAAAATTAAAAGTTTAGGTATTAAAATGGATCAAAATTGATAGTTTAGGTACTAAATTCATAGCTTCCCAAAAAAAAAAAACAACTTTATATTGTTTTCTATGGCTTCGAGGATGTTAAAGGATGAAATTTAACTAAATTATTTAAAAGTTCAAAGATGAAATTAAAACATTCAAAATTTTGAGGACAAATATGAAACGAGGGTCATAGTTACAGGATGAATTTGGAATGTATAAAAGTTTAAGGAACAATTTAGAATAAGTCATTGTTTAAGGATGAAATTATAATATTTAAAATTTAGAGACCAGTTTAAAATGAGAATTATGGATGTATTGGGCAATTAATTCATTTAAGATAAAGTACACAAATTGTCCTTCGACTATAAGATAATGCTTTATTAAGATCCTTTGCTATTAAAGTTATAAAATGATCACTCGACTATTAATTATGTTTATAAACTCGTCATTTTTCGTTAAAAAAATAACGATATTTTGAACTAAGCGTTAACCTGTTGACGTCCAACTTACATCCCAATCATAATGTTATCGTCCAACTTAGACAAGTGACAAATTTTTAACAATAAAAAAAGACGAGTTTAAAACATAATGAACATTCAGATGATCGTTTAGTAACTTTTAATAGTCAAGGGACTTAACAAAGTAACATTCTATAATCAGAATATCATTTATAACTTCTAATAATCGAAAGACTTAATAAAACAACACCCTATAATCAGTGCTAGGAAATATAATAGGTGGCCAATTTTAGAAAAACTATGATTTTTTAACAGAGAATAATAATTTTAAATTTTTTTAAATAAAAATTTTTAAAAAAATATTTGGATGTCAGATAACAATTTTTTAATGATCATTATGACTTTTAGACACCTGAAATAGAGAAAGGATATAGTATGAGGTATTTATTTTTTCTTTATGCCAATACTTAGAGATGGGCACGAGATGGGATGAACCGAAGTTTTGGCCGCTCCAACCTAATAGTAAATTATTTATACCTGGTTTTAGCTCATCCCGATGATAGTTTTTTTCCGTCCTAAATTCATCCTAATTTTTAGATTATAACATTGATTTCGATCTGACCCGATCCGAATATATTGATATTTCTTTTGAGTAATAATATATTAATATTTTAAAATAATTAAAATAATATATTTTATAATTATTTATTATATATTAAATTATCAAAAATAATATATATTTATAACATTTTATGATACTTTTAATAATCACATAACATATTTTAACAATATAAAAATATAAATACTTAAAATTTTAAACATATTTATATATAAAAACAAATTAATAATTTATATCAAAACAGATCGATAATTTTTCATCTTAAATTCAATCTCATCCCACTCCGAAATCAACTTTATATGACTCATCTCACCTTACTTCAAACTCAAAATTTCAAAAAGAAAAATGTAGAATCAGGTGGCAAAATTGATTGCATGTGACGTTGGAAAAAGAATTGGCTCGAATAAAGTTTTATCGAAATTATTTCTTAAGATGATGTAATTGTTACAAGTGTCGGAAAAGATACCGAAAACACAATACGTCTTCTTCACTCTTTCAAATTTTTCACACTAATGCCAAATTATTTTTAGAGCAAAACAAAAGACGCATTATGATTACCGTATCTTCCCGAATATGTATTGTGTTCTCGGTGAATAGTATAACATTTATATTAGATCAAAAAATAAATCTAATGAAATCTTATATGGGCCAATAAATTTTTTTACTTCTTTATATAGACAATTTTATCGAATCGAAAATCATCGAATTCATGTATTTTGTTCATTCATGCCTATACTTAAAAGTAATGGGCATGTAGCCAAACAGGGCCATTACAACCGGTAAGAAAATAATCTGACCCATTTAACCCCTCCAAATAAAAACAAACCGAAAACACCTGCCATATTCAAAAACCTCCGCCGCCGCCGCCACCACCACCACAATGCACAACATCAACCTCCAAACTCCGCCGCTATATCTCCAACGCCACCGCGACAACTACCGCCTCAAAAGACAACACCAAAACCACTCTTTACGTAATCTTAGCCACCGCCTTATTTTCCTTCCTCTTCATCCTCTCCCTTCCTTCCACTGCCACATCCTCCCGAGCCCTAATCTCAAACAGACCCGATCCGGCCCTCTTCCCGAACCGACCCATATCCAAAACCGAGATCCCCTCCGCACCCTCCCCTCCTTCCATTGCTTACTTCATATCCGGTTCAGCCGGCGACTCGGCTCGGATCCTCCGGCTCCTCTTTGTTACCTATCACCCGAGAAATCATTACCTTCTTCACCTTGACCTCTCTGCTACGCAGACGGAGCGTGATCGATTGGCCGTAACGATCCAAACAGTACCCGTTTTTAGAGCCGCTCGAAACGTCGACGTTATCGGGAAATCGGATTATGCATACCCTAGAGGGCCATCCTCAATCTCTTCTACTCTTCACGGTGCCTCCATTTTGCTACGGTTAGCTTCTAATTGGAATTGGTTTATCTCTCTCAATGCCGGTGATTACCCGCTTGCTACTCAAGATGGTAATGGAAAATTTATTCTTTTTGGCCTTTTCTTTTTAGAATTCAGTCTCTTGGTTTGTTTTCTGATTGATTTTCTTTCTGGGTATCTATTGAATTTTGTAGATCTTCTTCACATTTTGTCTTACTTGCCGAAAGATCTCAACTTTGTGAATCACACTAGTTATATCGGCTGGAAAGAGTATGTTAACTTCATATTTGTTTCACTACTTTTGCAAATTGTACATTTGGATGCAAAAGCAATGTGGTTCTTTGTTAGAAATTGGTGTTTTAGTTCAGTCTTTTGTTTATTTTTTAAAATCGAATTATGATTTTGCCTATTACAGCAACTTGATAGCAAAATCAACAAGAATTTCCAACATTTATACTTCGAGTTACATCTGTGTTTTTTTAAACAATTTCCTTTTGTTGTTATCGAATTGATGTGGTTTAAGGTGATGACCGATGAGTGTTGACTGATACTAGTGTTTTTTCTGTTGGGGTTTCACTTATTAAGGTCCAAGAGATTGAAGCCGATAATCGTCGATACGGGGCTTTATCTTTTGGAAAAGGAGGAGATATTTTATGCTACTCAGAAGCGAGAATTGCCGAATGCTTTCAGGTTGTTTACAGGTATGTGTTTGTATCTGACTTATTTTAATTTTTGCTTTTGGTTACTTCCTGTTCTTTTAATGGTGTTTAAGGTAAACCGATGTTGCTAACTATGGGGAGCGAATGTGAAATATATGTGTATTGCATGCATTGTTAATTTTTGTAGTTGTGGATATCAATAAACAGCATGCAAAGATAGCATACTTTTAGAGTGGTGAACCTGTAAATGCAGGGGTGATTAAGAATTTGATTTGAATATATAGGTTTATATATTTGTGTGAGACCATAAGTTTGCATAGTTTTGGTTAATGCAGTCATCATTGTACTATTTATCAATGGAATTAGTCATTGAGTGCTACAAGAATGTCATATCTAGAGCATGTATCTCTGTTAGGTCGAACCAATCAGCGTGAAACCGACTTCTACTTCTGCATCTAGTCTTGTAATCATTGATCTAATTATAGGCTTGGAAGAGATGTAACAAACATCTATTCATCTAGTGTAAGCTAGTTGTTTTCGTTCTTCGTGCAAGCTGAAGAGCATTATTTGGCACTGCAGTTGGCAATCCGGCATACAACTGAAAACATTTATGTAAAAAGGAAAAGAAAAAAGAGAGGAAACAGCAGCGTGTGTTCAGAACCTGCCTATTCTTATATGAATTTAATTGCACTTTCTTCATTATGCCAATTGCCAAGAGTGAGTGAGTTTCCATCATGCCAATCGGTCACTTTTTATTGGCCAATTAGCTCTCTGAGGATCATTTTCCTTGAATATCATGCAAGATATTATGAGTCATTTGTTTTGCTGAGAAAATTTTCTTCCTGAATTGCCAACTGCCAAGCACACTGTCAAAGGAATTTGTGAAATAAAACTAGGGATCTGGTCTTTTGCAGGTTCATCATTTACGATGTTAACTCGTAATTTCGTCGAGTTCTGCATCGTTGGTACCGACAATCTTCCGAGGACTTTGCTAATGTATTTTGCCAATATGCCTTATTCCTTCACCAATTATTTCCCTACCATCCTTTGTAACTCCGATCAGTTCAAGAACACTGTGATTAACCATGACCTACAGTATGTAGCCTTCAACAAAACCTTTTCAAAGAAGCTTCCCCCTATGAAGCCTGAAGAGTTTGATGCCATGGTTCAGAGCGGAGCTGCATTTGCAACACAGTTCCAATTTAACAGTCCTGTACTTGACCGTATCGATCAAGAAATTCTGAAACGCAGCCCTGGCGGAGTTGTACCGGGTGGATGGTGCTTAGGCGAGGGCAACGACACATGTTCAGTTTGGGGGGATGCTGATATCTTGAGGCCTGGTCCAGGAGCAAGAAGGCTCGAAAAACGTATCGTCGAACTACTATCAGATGACGGGTATCGATCCAAGCAATGTGTAGATGAATGATCTAATGGATCAGTTAACATGGAGATTCATGAAATTTGGGGAAGCAAAGGGTACTAATCCTTTTTCATGCATGCAGTTGTACCGTGGTTGTTGTAAAGTAGATTAAAATTCATTTGTTTGTCAGCTCAGTATGTAGTGTTTATGCTTAACATGATGGGGGTTCCACTGTATGATTTAGTTCTGATTTTTGAGAATTTAAAGCATTTAGCACTCTTTTCTTACTTTTCTATATATATATATATATATATATATATATTTGCTAAGGTGACTATAAAATAGTAAATGTCATTTTATATTGATCGAGAAGAAAAAGAGATTAATTCCTCATCGAATATCATCGAAAAGAGAAGAGATTGCAATATAACTGCAGTCTTATTAAACATGTTGAGTGTAGCAAAAATTTGTCAATTATGGCTCCAATATTATCTAAAAACTACACAAAAATCTAATAATAAACCCTTTTCCCCCAATTGTTCCAAGGATGCTTCAAAGAACTAAGATGGCAGCCTCTTAATAACCCCACTGCAACACATTTCCCCCTCATCGTTTTCTGCAATGATAAATTTCATGTCCAGCAGTTGCATTGTATTGCATCGATTGTGCCGGAAACTAGCCCGAGTTTCTCTATACGCTTCGTATAATCAATTAGAAAACCCCAAAAAATGTTGCCACCGCAAAAACGAGAAAGAGCACTCCCCCCAAATAACCAACCTGATCGAACATATGGCGATTGCATCATATTAAGTTGAAAAGCAGGTATCTGAATATATCATACTACTAGCGGTGCTAGAAAACGATAAAGATTTCCGACCATACCAGTTTCTCAGAAATATAGTTGGCAAGAAGTGCTCCTCCCACGATTGCAATCGATGTTGCAAGTAGGTGTCCTGCAATGGCTCCACTTGCCACACCCCATGGTGACTGTAGAGACAAGGTAGCAACAATCGTTGAACTATTGCGAATTAGAAATATACAAATTCATGTATGTACATAATGAGAAAAGGAGTAAGCAAAGTCGCACCTGCGCAGCGCCTAGTGCGATAGTAGCAAGCATTGAACGATCTCCCCATTCCTAGGAGCAATTGCAGTGTTTTACATTGAGAATTATTGAAAACTACTACAAAGAAGCCGTTTGTTTCGGAGATAGATAATAATGTTGCTTTTAAAAAGGATAACGAGATGCTTACGGCGAAGAATACAAGGCTGAACGACTTCCAGAGAATTTCAAGTGGATTTGTGAGCTTTTTTGATGCCTGAATACATTACAATCAAGTCTCTATTAACTTTTTCTCTCCTTTTCTTTTAATGAAATAAGACATGTCGAACCAACCGATTACCTGTTCTTTCACAAGTTCCTCAGCTTCCGCAAACTCATCAAGTTCAGGGCCTCTCTCGGCACCTTTCTTTGCCACTGCTGGCGGAAGGTTCCATGCATCTTTTATGGACTTTAAACCGAAGAACACAAGAAGAGCTATCGCTGCATATTCTCCGATTGGCAAGGCTACAGAATAAACCAAAGCATATTGTGTTTATCAGAAACTTCACATTAAAAATACCATAATAAAGGATAGGCCTTAATTAATTACAAAAAAATATCATGAATATCACAGGTATGGGTGTATGTTTCTCTAATTCTTCATTCACTTGAATTACGTATGTCCGGATGCATATTTGGACAAAGGTACGGGAACATAACTCCCCACGGACCACCCAAATATATGGAGAAACATTGCATTAGAAACACATACTGGAATCCGACAAACATGCTTGAGTTCGAATAACATAATTGGTAAAACTATCTCACTATATGCTAATAGCTAAACAGTTGGCATGTATGCTCATAGTCGTGCTTCTTAAATCATCGAAAACAGAAAATCTCATTAGAAAATCATTTGACAACACAAGGTAGATACAAGGAGTAGGAACTTACTGGTTTGAAATTGAGCAGGGACCGACTGAAAGATCCGTCCAATTATTACAGACAAGACTGTCATAAGAGAAAGAGCACCCATTGACCCCAACAGAACCTTTCCAATAATTTAATAAATGTTAAGAAAATATATTTAGTCCGAGAAAATAGAAGTAATCATTTCAAAACTACAATAACTAAAATAAAGAGCAAGTACATAATGAAGGCACATAGAGATGAGAAGCTAGGAGAGAACATACCAGTCCTTTCTCGTATTGCATAGCCAATAGTGCGGCAATAAAAAACGTCTGGTCAAGAGATGACAAATATAGCTTAGACCTCACGTAAGGTTTCTAAAGGCACAATCAAAAGCTTAAGAAATGAATATTTGCAACATGAACTTTCCGCACCAATCATCAGTTATGATAATCCTCAGAATGTTTTGAAACATTGGATGACAAATATAGCTTAGATCATAGCACTGGTGCGCTCAGCTTATATGGAAAACACATGAAATTTGAATGGACGTTCAAATTTTAGTAATCTTTGATGCCGGTGAAATGTGCTTTCTAGGTTATTCACGGTTAACCGTTTTCTTCTTACTAAGGTTATCTACTAGTTCAAGCCTGAGAGCCATAAGGCTTGAAAAAGGGAAGAATTATCACGATAAACTCACCAACGGAAGAACTTACCAAATCCTCGATAAAGAAAGAGGGAAGAACTATCAAAAGAGGTAGGTGAAGACATATTTGATGACGGTTTGAATCAAAGAGAATAAGGATCTAGAATAAGCGAAGTTACCTTGTCTCCAATTTCGGAAACAAAGATTAATGTGAAGGCAGCAGTGAATCCCGACTTCGCTATTGCTGCTAAGAGAGATGAAGGTCCACCTTTTGCGAAGGCAATTAGTGATAACACTAAAGTACACCCCAATAGCACAAAAGCAATGGAGAGAGGGTAAGGAATTTGACTCAAAGGCTTCACCCTGCAAAATAATCAAAGATATTTACATTGGGAAAGGCTAAGAGCAAGCTATGCAATCAAAAAAAGCATAGACTAAGACAATATATAAGACATCAAACTAGAACCTCAATTCATCATAAACTTACAAGCACCGCGAGGTAAATATGTTGCTAGAAGAAGTCTAAGATCATCTTTTTAACTCAGAATCAATACGTTCTTTTTAACTCGATGAATGTGAATCAAGCGTCTTTGTTAATTGAACATCACTTACGCTTCTGATGAACTGTCACTCCCCGGGACCTTTGCAATACTTTTATGGTCCTCATTTTCCTTCCTCTCTTCATAGCCCCCAGATCCAAAACCCACATTGGATGCTCGTGTTCTGAATGCGCTGCACGTTGAACTCAATCTCGATATTTTTCTACATTGCACTAGAAAAAGAGCTACACAACAAGTTAACTAATGATCATGTGTCTAAAAAACCTGGAATAGAATCAGTACTGCATATGGGCATAAATTCGAACCGTTCACAACAAGTACAGCCATTTAATGCATCATACAAAGAAGAAAAACCAACATTTCTAGGCTTAGTAAAAGTAAACAGCAATTCAAACTATATAGAACAAGCTGATAAACAGGATATGGTTAGGCTGACGTAAAATTATGTAAAGGAAACTGCTAAGAGCATTCCGAGTTCGATGCAATAAAACTATAGCATATAAGTAGGGTCATAATCTTCTTCAAGGAGACCACGAAATGAGATAGAAGGGTCGTAGATGTTAAGATCGAACCCGTGTTTAGGGACTCGTCTAATACCACCTGTTAAGGGCGACTGCACGAAGAGGCTAACCTAAACCCCAGGTTTGTAGGATAACAGTCTTTTTTTTATTATTAATATAGGGTAAGTAGGAGGTAATATCAGTTGATAACTCTAAACTATTTGACATTGCTCCTTCTCACACCTGACATTCCCAGAGCCCAAACCCGAAACCTCAAGTAACTCAGGTGTTTGATAAGTACATGAAACTCAATGCATTCTATTCAGTAAAACACAAAGACCACACAAACCCCAAACGATTCAATAAAAGGCAGCCTAAATTCAACTCAGTTCATAAAAGAAAATCCACCCAAAACGTTCTTACTGCAATAAAATTCAATCCTTTCATGAATCTCATCACACAAGATGTAAAATTTACCTCAAAAAAAGAAGAGAAAAATAAAAGAATGGAGAGGAGAACTCACATGAAGGAGAAGTGGGTGCTCTTGAAACGCTGTGAAAAGATGGAAATGAATCCACAAGAACCAACAAGGGATGTTTCCCTCTTGAAATCACTGGTGGTCTGTGATGAATGACCAAATTTTGCATCTTTCGATAGCTAAAAACACTTAGATTTTTTTTTAACTTTTATCAGTTCATTTCACTTCTTTGCTCCAATTGTTGAATACAATGAAGTAAAGGAGATTTTATTGGATTTTTTTTAGCTTCTTGAAGAATCTGAAGAGAACAAGAAGAGTTTGATGTTAAGAGATTGAAGAGAGAGAGAGAGATGCGGTTGTCGCCTGGTCGAAAGCTGTCTTTGGATGCCACTTGTGTTTGTGTTAGATAAAATGAGAGGCTTGTAATTGTTATAGCCTTCAAACGACGTCGTTCCGCCTGACATGACAAAGCTTGCTTTGGTAAATTTAGGACTCCGTATCTCGGTTACAGTAAAATTCTCCTGCTCCCATCCCAAATGGTGAATACAGTATGGCAACTAAAGAGTAATATAAATAATGTTTAATATAGAAATAAGTATCATAATTATGTATCGAAAAATATTTTAATATATGAAGATTTTTTTTAAAAAATAGATATTTAACGTTTTTTTTGTTATATTTTTAGATGTTCGACATCAATTACCGCTAAAAATCACTGTTAAGTGACCACCACGATTTAGTCTACACAATCTGATATTCATCTGATGGTCCAAATCAAAACTGGTTTAGGGTTTTTTTTCATAATCCTAGTGAAGCACCTGCGCAATTGCTTGACCACCACCACGGTTGAATATTTTTAGGTCCAACGGTCCAGATGCAACAAAGATTAGGGTTTTCACCCTAAAGAGCTATGCGTCGCTGCTTTGATCCACTGCTGTTAGATCCAGTCAATGATTCTCAGTGGGAGATCAACGGACACTCTGACTTCGCGTGTGATGCTCGAGCGATCTTCAGAGCTTTTGTCGCGTCGATCGTGACTTCTTTGACCTCCATCTTTCGAATTCGATCCCCACACTTCCCTCTCGTAATCTCCGAAAACCACTTCATTTGTACGAATAAGCAATTCGTTAGTGTGCCTCTGCCATGTCTCCTCTGCCACAACAGTGACAGTGGCAGAGGCCTCCCCTCGCACAAAAACGATAGAAGGACAAGAGATTGAAAGGGAGCCCTTGACTCGAGCCAGGAGAGATGAATCTGACGTTGAAAGGTCCTTCCTTCCATTCTCCTCTCACAGGCATGCAAAGACAGTGAAAAAAAGAGAGAAAATCAGAGAAAAAACAGCATTTTTTACACACTTTTTGTAGTTTTCGGACCTATGTAAGCGGCTATAAAACCCCCAACGAATCTCAAATGTAATTTAGAGGTAAAAAAATAAATCAAATCGAAAGCAAAAAAGAGCCTTTCTTAGGTAGTTATTTTCTATACCAATTTTTATCTTTCTCTTTCTTGTGTGTATGCATGCGTATTTCGAAGCGTAGATAGAAAAGATAAAGAAGGGAAAAGGGAGGGGACGAGTGAGTTCACCTTTCGTTTGGGATTCCATCGTCAGAATTCAGGTTGTCGGAGAGGAAAAAAATAGAGGGCTATAGCGATATTTAGGCTTACATGTTAAAAGGTGGGTTTGGTTTTGGAGTTTAGAGTGAGATGGGTAGTTTTTCTAGGTCGAAATTGGAAACCGTCGCCACCGTAAGGTCACCAGAGTTCAAAAAGATGAGGAGTCAAGATGGTTTTAAGCAGCGTTAGGGAGTCTTTAGGTGATTTCAATCTTAGTTTTAGGGGTCTTTTGGACTGATTTCGACGTCGGTTGAGTTTTCCGACCACCTCTGTTAGTATTTTTTATAAAAAAAAATCATGTACCAAATAGGGGATCAAGCCTTGGACCTCTTCTATATAGGTTAGTGCCCAACCCCTAAGCTAGATAAAGTTTTGTTTTGTTTTACCAAAACTTATATCTAAATTATATTATATCACCACCTTAAAATTATGTCAAAATCAATTGAGCTAGATTAGACCAAGACCATTGCAAGAAGATAAAATATTTAATTACTAAATCAAATTATAAAATTATTATATTTTTATCCATTAAGTTGTCTCGGTTATTAAAGTGAGTGTTATTAATTCTCTCTAGAAATTCTGGGTTCGAATGATTGCATTTGTAGGATGTATGTAAATTATCGAGGGTTAAAAAAAATTCTAAACAGATATTACCTTATGATTACCCTAGAAGCTCGTACTATTAAAAATATTGTATATTTTATTTTGTCGTTAATTCTTTTAACGAGATTTACTTTTTAATTATAATTTAAGTGATGTGATAGTAACAATCAATATTTTGAGTAATTTAATTATTACTATAAATAAATTAAATTATTTTTAATAATAAAAAAATGGATAAAGTATATAAATGGTCCCTTGATTATATGATATTATTTTATTATGTCCCTAGACTATTAGAAGTTATAAAATGGTCCTTTGACTATAGAGTGTTGCTTTGTTGAGTCCCTCAAATATTAAAAGTTACAAAATGGTCACCCGACTATTCATTATATTCCAAACTCATCCTTTTTCGTTAAAAAAATTACGAAATTATGAGTTAAATGTTAAAATATTGGTTGTGATATAATAAAATATGATCATAAAATCTCAAAAAACTATTATATTTCAGTTATCATTTTAATATTCAACTTAGGCGACCTTCAATTTTTTAACCAAAAAGGACGAGTTTGTAACATAATGAATAGTCGGACGACTATTTTGTAACTTTTAATAGTCGAAGGACATAATAAGACAGTACCATATACTCGGGGACCATTTGTGTACTTTACCCTAAAATAATTTATTTATAACAACCGATTAAAATAAATCATCTATTCATATTTTTCTAAAATTTATAGTTTAAATTAGTTACCAAATAAATTACTAATTAAGACATTTATAACAATCGCTGTTGATTTGAGTCCGATGAACCTTTCCGGAACCCTGAGCCGGAGGATTGGTGGTTTGATGCATCTGAGATATCTTGATCTGTCGTACAGTAAGTTTAGTGGAAATATTCACAAGGAGATCGGGAATTGTTCGCCTCTTGTATATCTGTACTTAAATAATAATCATTTAAGTGGTCTGATCCGGTGAAGTCGGCAAGCTGTCTTTCTTAACAAGTTTGAATATATGAAATAACGAAATCTGCGGTACCCTTCCAGAGGAGTTTAGGAATTTGCTCTCCCTTGATGAGTTCGTTGCATATACAAATAACTTGACCGGGCCATTGCCTCGCTCTAGCGGGAATCTGAGGGCAGAATGCGTTTTCCGGTAGCATCCCTGCCGAAATAAGTGGTTGTCAAAGCTTACGAATGCTTGGTCTTGCCCAAAATAGTATTGGAGGAGAGCTACCTATGGATGCTCAGAAGCATGACTGATTTGATTTTATGGGAGAATCAATTATCAGAAGCTCGACCTTTCGATCAATTACCTCAAAGGTCCCATTCCTTATGGTTTCCAATATCTGACTCAAATGAGTCAGTTGAAGCTTTTCGACAGTTTTCTTGCTGGTAACATTCCTCAGCAGCTTGGAGTTCACAGCCAGATTTGGGTGGTCGATTTTTCAGACAACCGTCTGACTGGAAGAATACAGCTTTATTTTTGTCAACGTTCTAACCTTATTTTATTAAACCTCGGAGCTAATAATCTGCATGGAGATATTCCGACTGGGATTAAGAACTGCAAGACATTAGTGCAACTTCGTCTGGCCGGAAACCGGCTCAATAGTACCTTTCCTTCTGAATTATGCAATTTGGTGAATCTCTCGGCTATCGAATTGGGCCAGAACAACTTCACCGGACCATTTCCTTCGGAGATCGGAAACTGTGGAAAGCTTCAGAGGCTTCATATTGCAGAGAATCAATTTAGTTCTGACTCAACTTGTGACTTTTAATGTCTCATCGAATTTGCTTTCCGGAAGGATTCCTCGGGTTATAGCTAACTGATAAATGCTTATATGCCAAATCAGACGTCCACCTGAAATCGTTGCATCGTTGCCAGAAAAAGTAGTATGATCGTCTCCGGTTTCAGATATTTACTTCCATCCCAAGGAAGGGTTTACTTTTCAAGATCTGATCGAGGCGACAAACTACTTTGACGAGAGTTATGTTGTTGGAAGTGGAGCTTGTGGAACGGTTTATAAAGCCGTTATGAATTCCGGACAAACCATTGCTGTTAAAAGGCTCGCATCGAATGCCGAGGGAGACAACATCGAGGACAGTTTTCGGGCCGAGATTCTAACACTAGGAAAGATTCGGCATTGGAATATTGTGAAGCTTTACGGTTTCTGTTACCACCAAGGTTCCAATCTGCTTCTTTCCGAGTACATGGAAAAAGGTAGCTCGGGCGAAATGCTTCATGGCAGCTCCTGTAGCTTAAAATGGTCGACTAGGTTCATGATCGCCCTCGAAGCTGCTGAAGGTCTTTCTTATCTACATCACGACTGTAAACCGAAGATCGTTCACCGTGATATCAAGTCCAATAACATCTTGCTCGACGAAAAATTCGAAGCTCACGTCGGTGATCTCGGTTTGGCAAAAGTGATCGACATGCCCCAGTCTAAGTCCATGTCGGCAATCGCCGGATCATACGGCTATATCGCACCCGGTTAGTTCTTCGACCTTCGAGTACAAATAGTCGAAACCATATGTGAAGATGTTTTAAATTATTCACAACACCCGTTGTTTATGTCACAGAGTATGCATATACTGTATGAAGGTAACCGAAAAATGCGACATCTATAACTACGGGGATGTTCTACTGGAGTTGTTAACCGGAAAGACTCCGGTACAGCCATTGGATCGAGGAGGCGATCTTAACACACGGGTGCAACATTACGTCCGCGACCACTCGTTTGACGCCGGGATACTAGATGATTGCTTAAACCTTAACGATAAAAGCGTCGTCCATCACATGATTACTGTCCTGAAAATTGCTTTGAGATGCACTAGCATGTCCCCTACCGATCGGCCCTCTATGTCGAAATCCAGGGGACACGAAGACAACTCCGCGACGTCTCCTCCGCACGAAAGTGAGTAATCCGATACCGAGATGATTTTTTTTTTCTTTTGACTGCTGATCTTCCTTATTATTTTCCCATTTACATATTTCCACTAAGAAAGCATCATACTGAGACTTGGTTCATTTATCCAGTCAAATACAACATACAACATTGTTACACCATTGTGCAGATATGAATCATTAGCTAATTCTAAACATTAATTATTTAGTTTACACTTTTTTAAAATAAATTTTTATTTCGTACCCTCGAAAATTTTATAATTTTATTTAGAACTCGAACTCGGAAAAGATCTAACATTAAGAAACTAGAATCAACATTGCAACAGAAAGCAACAGCAGCAGAGAAGACCTAAACTAGATGGCTGAAATTTAAGGAAACAGAAAGTGGCCTGAAATTTGGACATTACACTTGAAACATTCTACTAAGCATGCATGCAAATTATCAAGGAGATGGCTTTATGGTATTGCTTGTTGAACCACCATTCCCATGTCCATCTACACCTTCTGCTTTACTTAAACCGCCTGTTCCGGGACAACCACCGCCGCCTAAACCGCCTGTTCCGGGACAACCACCACCATCTAGACCCCCAACTCCGCCACCAGTTCGGCCGCCTAGACCACCTACTCCCCCAACTCCTCCGCCAGTTCCGCCTCCTAAACCGCCAACTCCGCCGCCTAAGCCGCCTAGACCACCAACCCCGCCTCCTAAACCACCTACACCTCCAACTCCGCCGCCCAAACCGCCTAATCCGCCGATGCATTTATAACCACCTAATCCAGCAGCACCGCCAACGCCACCAACTTTCCCGATCCCACCGAGACCCCCCGTCACCCCAGCAGCGCCCCCCATCCCAGCAAACCCACCAACTCCACCTCCGTAAACAACATTCTTTCCGTCATTAACGCCATTACCCTTGGCTGAATCCTCCGTCAGTGCATCGGCTTGCATTGCATGTTCCTTCGGCACGTTACGTGCATGACATGCATGCAGAGTTAGCAAAACAAGAACGAAAGACAAAGCACAAAAGCAGCCCATCTCTGTCTGGTCTCTCTCCTTCCCTGTCTTTTCTTACTTGAGTTTAGCTGGCTAGCTTTGCATGGAGTTTGCTTCATATATATATATAGGAACTTGAAGAAGAAAAAAAATGGGGGACAGTTGTGTGTAATAATGGCGGTTTGTACAAAAATTACTGTCACGATCTCGAGAAAGGAAAGTTTATCGACCTTGACACCACATTACAGAGTTGGGTTAGAAGAAGAGGGAAATTTAAGGTGGTCTTATGTTGTGTCATGCAATTGCTGCCAAATTCCCTTGTGTTGTGACCAGTGTATACCCCTAATGAATTCTCTGTTCGGTGCACCAAAATTTAATAAAAAATAATAAAATTACATTTGGCAAAAGAATAAGAGGTTTTTGTATTTTTGAAAAAAAATAATGTGTTCTCATTTTTTTTTTTCTAATGTGACCATTCAATTTAGAAAATAAACTTAACGAGACTCTTTAACTAACTTTTTTTTGTCTTAGACTGTTACAGTGCTGATGTGATAGTTCATGGTGTTGACATGGTAGCATTGAGAACATGGTAAATTGGCTAAATTGATAACTTAAACATATCTTATGGATTGTCCCGTCAGCACCGTGAACTGTCACGTCAGCACTGTAAACTGACACGTCATTACTATAACGGTCAATGACGAAAAGCGTTGGTCAAAAGGTCACATTAGGTTTGTTTTCCGAGTTAAAAGATCATATCGAGAGAAAAATAATACGAGTACCACATTAGTTTTTTTTCAAAATACATAGACCTCTGATGCATTTTTACCACTATATTTTGATTTGGAAATTTTAAAGTTAATGTGGTTTTATGTGCCCTTAATCTTATTTATCTCCGAAAATTCTAAATTGATCATATAATGAATGAAACCAGCGATCGAAAGAGAAAATTTTAAATTCTTATATGTTTTAGATCTTTTTTATATTTTCTGTTAGTAATCTTTTTGCACCCCTAAATTTATATTTTCCCGTTGATTACCGTTTGGAAATACTTATAGAAGTGCTTTTGGTCTAAAATTCCGTTTAAAATTTTAAAAACATTTCTATACGATTTATTTTCAGCTAAAAATTCACCTTCAAAAAGTGATTATTGATTCAAACCAACAAACTAGAAAAACATTACTTTTACGTTAGAAAAAGTGATTAACAAATCTTTACAGTGTCTTTATTAGCACTGGGACGGGAATGAGTGCAGTTGGAGAGGAAAGCTGGAGTTATTGCTTTTGTTTTTCAAGACAATTCTACCATCAGAAAGGTTTAAGTTTGTGCATGCATTTGAATGCGACGGTGATTTCCAATATTTCTCGTCACATCAGAGTCTTGAGAGAAAAATTATTTAAAATAAAATGTATACTATGTATTTAATACCTAAACTATCGGTTTTGATCCATTTTAGTAAATAAACTTTTAGCTTTTTCTAAACTTAACGTTAAATTTTGAACGATGCACTGAAATGAAACAAAAACTAAAGTTTTTAGCGGTGGCCGGTGGGATACTAAAATGAAACAAAAAGCTAAACTTTAAGTATGTTTTTTTTTAAATTGAAAATTTACATATTGAAATGGACTAAAATTAATAATTTAAATACTAAACACGTAAAATAATCTAAAATAAATTATATATTATTCGTAAATCTAAGTCGAACTTCTTCTGCTGAAATAAGAGATTTTTTTTAAATCTGACCCAAATCCAAATTTCTTTTAAAAAAAATTGATTCAATCGAGTCAAGTTAAGTCGAAACCCATCGGATTTAACCTATCAAGTCTAGGCCCAAGTCCCACACCCATACTAGTTAATACCGCTACTCATTTTCTTGTGCAACAAGAAAAAGGCATGCTAATTGGGTTCTTCATTGTCTAAGCCCCCCTACGGGAGCTACAATAAATTGTTCATCAAGGTAATTTCAGTTCTTCTGAGAAGGGTTTCATGTATATTTCAATTTCAACTTTATTACTTGTAATACAAGAAAAACCCGAGTCCCCGTCGTCAAGGATCAATAGGATGAAAATAGAGTTCCGTCATGATGCATTAGAACCCTCACTTATTCTACGGAAACACGACTACATCGTAAACATAATTCTAGATCAGAGACGTGAACTCCGTCATCATCACACAAGTTTCTCACTTAATGTGCTTGGTGAACCAATTCAGCATTTCTTTATGAGCTTCGTTGGCCCGTGACACGGCTGCCGGATCGCTGGCATTGTATCGGAGCGTCCATCCATGGGAACATTTAGGAAACATCTTCACACGTCTATCCACCTGCAAGGGAAAGACGTTGTTTTGTAACAAAGAAAAAGTGAGTATGTTCCATACACAACATAATTTGACATTCAGGAAAGAGCGGTTTCGCTGTGGATCTGAAGGGAGCAAAACGGAATCTCCCTTCTGAAAAAGTAGATCGTGAGGTGAAGAGTCTAATATGGTATATAAGTCACAATAAAAAAAAAGTTAATATAGTGGAATGAGACGTTGGGATCCCTTAATAATATCATGAATTCGAATATTAACGTCGCGAATGAGACGTTGGAATCCCTCAATAATATCATGAATTCGAATACTAACGTCGCGAATGAAATAGATTAGCATTGTACGAGTTTTAACACCGTCTCAATAGAAGCCTGGCAAAAATAAGAATAAGATAGGCAACCTAATGGAGCAAACAAGAAACCCAACATCGATTTTTTCAGTACAAAGACATCTATTTTAATCTACAGAGCAATGTTTACTAATTTCGATAAGGAATAATGGCAAAATTACTCTCCAACTTTTATAAAAATAATCTCTGTTCCATTTTATTTTTAAAGCATTTAGCAGTCAACGTATTAATTTTTTGTCAAAATAACTTATGTTGGATGAAAACCGTTAATTAACAGTAATACATGTTTGCTGACGTGATATTTTCATATGTACTTGATTGTTGATATATAATGTGTCACGTCACCTAAAGTATCATGCCAACAATTAAGCACATTTGAAAATGCTACGTCAACAATATGTGTTGACCGTTAATTAACTAATGATTTCCTTCTGACAGGGATTATTTTCGCCAAAATTTAAAATGATGGGGACTAAAATGCTTAAAAAAATAAGGGCAAAAGTGACCATTTGTGCAAACATTAGGGAATAATTTTATCAGTACGTCTTTCGATAAATATTAACAAAAATACGGTATGAAACCACACACCTTATTCGATTGTAAGATCTCATCGAACTCTTTTAACAGTTTAGGAGGGTATTGCTTGTCTAGCTCAGCTGAAAATATTGCAAGGGGAACCTTCACACCTGCGAAAATTCGCACATAATCAAATGCAACTTTTTACTATACAAGTTCATATGTATAATCACAGAAAGGAAGAAAAAGGTGCATTTAGCTTGATGTGTTCATTTTCTGTGAAACATTGTCCTAGAACCTAAAAAGCTACAAAGACCACTTGTCTACGTTAGCGATTGCAAAGTCGAACAAATCATAGCCAATATATATAAACCCTGAATCTTACCCTTGATATCATCCACAGTCACAAATGAAGGATGTAAGATCGCAGCTGCTTGGACATCGGTAATCTTTGCTAGTTCAATCACAGCTTTGGCTGAGGTAATCCAAAGACTTGGTATTAGCCATCTAGTAGTAAACTGATTGCAGAACTAAACGAAAAAGATGATATCTGCTATGAAGACTCACCACCCCAACAGAATCCAGCAGCTCCGATTTTCGAAACACCTTTACTTTTCAAAGCTTGAACCATCAGCTTTGCATCCTTAAAGCCTTTTTCCTAATTGAGCAATTAGATGCATAAAGGCATAGAACTTCAAAAGTGATGCATCATTCAGCATTGGATATTCTGTTGGTAAAAAAGACCACTAACCGGTGATTGGTGAATGATCCTTTAGCCAAGCATCTTTAGGTCTACCGGTGTTATTAGGATTAAAGGGTTCTCCGTAAAAGAAATCAGGAACCACTGCATAGAATCCAGCTGCTGCGACCTTGTCTGCGATTTTTCTATACGATCAAAAGGAACTGAAATTAGGTCCTGGAAGCTGGCACAGTTCAACTCAAGATGCTAGATAGAACAAACCATGTGAGTAAATTGGCTTCACATAACCACCCTACAACTAGGGCTGTAAATGAGACGAGACAGATCGAGAGCTACTCGAGATCGACTCGGTCAAGGCTCGATAAATACTCGGATCGAATGGACTCGACTTGAACTCGATCTCGACTCGAATTCTTAACGAGCCGAAACGAGCTACTAGATACTCGACTCGAAAAGCTCGTGAGTAACTCGAAAATATAATATATTAAGATTTTATTTTTTTAAAAATAAATTATTAATAATATTAACATTTATGTGTTGATTTTTTTAAAAAAAATACAATAAGGCTTTCATGAATTTAAGGTTCAGGTTCGAGTTTGAATTTGAGGATTCAATCTTGTTAAGTTTAAGATTTTTTTTTCATTTCGAGCCTTTTCGAGCTGCTCACGAGCTTCAGTTCAAGATTTCGAGTTCGAGTCGAGCTTAAAAATTTTAAGCTCGCGAGTTTTCGAGTCGAGTCGAGCTCAGCAATACTCGAGCTCGACTCGGCTCGTTTACACCCCTACCTACAACAGACTAACCCGTTATATCACAATCTCGAACAAATAATTCAACTGTGTCAAAAATCAGTTAGAGCCAGGCATGCCAAATATTCATTAGCTAGATTTTAATTGTCAGAATCTGACTTCCATTTTCAAAATGTTTCAATCATAAGTTACTTTGTGTTTTAAGCCAAGAATAATCAGTAATAATAGGAGAAAACATCTGGATACAAGAATGGTCACAGTCCATAAAGCTATTGAAAAATGCAACATAAGTAGTATACTGGAATTTTTCCATGGAGTATGACCACATTATTGGACTATGAAGCATGAAGACTCCATGCAGAGGCAGCACCTACCAGTGTCGAACAGACGCCCAGCATAATAGAACACGTATTGAACATGTCAGAACTCGTAGAAAAAAAAAATAAAACAAATTTAACAAGTGAGAAACATGACCAAAACAAGTTTGGATATGCTTTGACAAGATTGACACGCTATGAATAACTAAAGGTAAAAACGTCGACAAAATTCAGTTTCACTAGCAGAATCAGTCTCACCTCAAATTTGGAGTCTCGTTTCCTGCAGAGCCAAGAGAAGAAAGTGAAATTAGCATATGATCAAAACGATGGTGATGATTATCATTATCCTGATGGTAACAGTTAAGAATACTTCATGGAACAGAGATAAGTGTATGTATATATATGTATAACCTTGAAGCTAGTCAATTCCTAAACAGACTGTTCCTCACCAATTTGAGACAAAACCCAAACAGAAAAATGACACAAAAACTCACATGAAAGACTGAAACAGATAGATAAACAAAAGAAAAATGAAGAGCTTATGGATAAATACCGTAAACATCAGATGCAAGAAGAACAGCACGCTTGGACTGAAGAGAGCCAGAGACATAAGTGTTGAAGTCAGTAAGTTTCTCGACATGACCAGCTCCACTTGCAGGGTCTAATGTTGGTGGGTTTGAAACACAATGAGGACTTAACGCTAGCTTCCTCCCTCCATCTTTCAAAACAATAGAAGCAGAGTATAAAAAGAAACTGTCTGATTATTCTCTCAATCCCTGTATTCTTGAAAACTTTCAAATTTAGCCCATTTTCTTTTAATTCAATGAAAATTAATCACTCTACTTGTATAATTTAACAATTAAAGTCCAATTGATAATATTAATAATTAACATTCATTAAATTTGAAATGCATTTTCAATGAACTTTAATTTCTATGTCCGTCCTTTGAATATTAGAATGCCCCGTGTTCAAATTAACGGTAGTATGTTAACAATGATATCAATAAAAATTTGAACTTTTAATCAGACAAACAAACAAGTGAGCATCCATTTATAAACCTTCATTGAGGAAGATGAATAGTAGCTCCTACATTATTAATCCGGATTCGGATAATGCATATATATCCATTGTTAAGACGAATTTCATAATCTAATTTGTTACATTCATGATATCAAGATTCGAATTCGAGTTCTAAATCTAAATATTATTCAAAGAGACTATACTTGCATCAGCTACACACTGGTAGTCGGTGGATCCCACGTTATTGATCGACAGTAATTCTAAGGCCAGACTGTCACTATTGCTTCTACTTTTATCTAAACTTTAATTCCATCGTACATTTTAGTCCCATTTACCAATGATTCTCTTTAAAATCAAACAAACAAGCAAACAGTAGCAGAGACGGGAGTAAAACAACGGAATCAAAGCCAAATCATCAAATAAAACAAGGCAAATCAATGAAAAAACACAAAGAAATGAAAAGAAGAGCAAACAAAAGAGAAATCGAAATGCGACAGACCTCGGGGGCAAAGCAGAGGGCGCCGTGTATCAGTAAAAGGAAGAGCAACGCCGCCGAGAAAATCGTCGCGATTGATTGTTTTTCTATA
The DNA here is from genome assembly GCF_006381635.1 of Hibiscus syriacus. Lineage (NCBI taxonomy): Eukaryota > Viridiplantae > Streptophyta > Magnoliopsida > Malvales > Malvaceae > Hibiscus > Hibiscus syriacus. The sequence continues at coordinate 807,503 of NW_024063107.1, read as the reverse complement.
ATTATCGATCCAAATCTAACAAATCATGGCAAAAAAATCTCGCTTTAAAGAGGGGGACGAGATTTTGAAAAAGACAAAAAGTGAGCCATTTTTTTTGGTAGGGATATATTGTATTCGGTTTTTTACTCAAATTTGAATCGAATCGAAATAAACGAGTTTTCAAAATTTAAATCGAAATCGAATAGTTAAAAAATTAAAAAAAATTAAAATCGATTTTTTCGATTCGGTTCGTTTTTTTAACGGTTCAGATTTTTCGGTTCGATTTATCGATTTTTCAATAAAAAAATCATTTGAAATTGTAATTTTTTTAAAAAAAATTATCTATTCGGTTCAAAATGAAACAAATGATTTCCATATGGAAAACTCGAACCGAATCAAAAGAATTGAGACTTTAAATCGAATTGAACATCGAACCGTATAATACCAAACCGAATCGAACCATTTTACTCAATTTTTCGATTTTTTCGATTTCGTTGCTCGGCTTTATTTTTTTTTTGTGAGTGTTATAAGGAGAAGTCAAATTTTACTACCTTTATTATTATTATTTTTTTGGATTTTTTAAGTTTTATAACTTTTAAGGCTTATATATTGGGTAAAATACACATATGGTCCCCAAACTATAGGATACTAATTTATTAAATCTATATACTATTAAAAATTACAAAATGATAATCGATTATAGAATGTTACTTTGTTAAGTCCCTCAACTATTAAAAGTTACAAAATGATCACATGATTATTTATTATATTCTAAACTTGTCATTTTTCATTAAAAATTGATAGTTGTCTAAGTTGGACGTTAACATGATAATTGAGATATGATAATCGTTTGATATTATAGGATTAGATTTTATCATATCACAGTCAACCTTTAGCTCATAATACCGTCAATTTTTTTAATAGAAAATGACGAGTTTAGAACATGATGAATAGTGGGGTGAACATTTTGTAATTTTTAATAGTCGAGGGATTCAACAAAACAACATTCTATAGTTAAATGATCATTTTGTAACTTTCAATAGTCGATAAACTTAATAGAGCAATACTTATAGAAGATATAGAAGCATCATTTGTATACTTTACCTTTATATATATATATATATCGATATTTTAATGTTGTCACGTTTATCATATTATAACATCCTATATTGATCTTATTTTATTTTATTTTTTAAATATATATAATTTTAAATTATTTATTGTAGTTTGAAATATAATCATACTATTTAAAATATTTTAACACAATATTTTATTTAATTCAATTAAATAGATTGGACTCAAATTTATTTAGTTTAATTCGATTCAGAAAAAATATATAAAATAAAGGGTTGGTAATTGGTATATTAAGGAAACACAGCAGAGGCAATTGCTTTTTCAAGGCAGGTTGCTGGAAGAAGACGGTGATGAGGGTATTGTGGACATTTTAATAGTTTACATTATTTCACATGATATGTCTGAGGAAATAAAAGAAAATCGATGATTGACGACGAAATAATGAATCGAAATAAATAATTTAGATAATATGAATTGGTCACGATCAGGGATGGATCGAGGGGTGAGTGGGAGCAGACAAACTTAATAGCGGAACTCTATCTCTATTTTCTTCTCCTTCACTGTTATCTCCTTCGATGCTTTAATCCCTCTCGCATAGAAACATCAACTCACGATCGAATCTTTATCAAATGTCGAGTCTTTATCAAATGCTACTCTTCACTTAAATCAGATGAAATGAACCTTCGACAACCGATAAAATCAACTTATTTCCATCAACAATATTAAATAATCGGTAGTTGCAATATCTTTCATGTCTATTTGCTTATTTATCCAATTAAGCAAGTTGTTACATTCTACGTCATCTCATCGACTCGAAGTATAAGTTGTTACATATGTATTAATAGTAAAAAGAAATTGTAGGGGGTGGCACAAACAAAATTTTAGAGTGAGATACATCAATAAAATAGACAAATTTTAGACGATACGTATTATTTCGGTCATGATCGAGTTACTTCCTTGTTTGATGTATCTGGTGAACCAGTCCAACATATCTTGATGAGCTTCGTTAGCGCAGGCCACAGCCGTTGGATCATCGACGTCGAACCGGACCGTCCATCCATGAACACATATAGAAAATTTCTTCACAAAACTATCGATCTAACTCCCTTTTAAGATCTCCTCAAACTATCGAGTCCAAACACCACATATATAGAGATACGAGCGTTCTCAATCTATAAATACGTAATATTTGTGTTCATTTTACATCACATCCGAAACACAATACTTTTAATCAAAGATCCTCCGAGAAGAGTAATACCATCGATTTTCATTTTAGATTTTGAATGTATAAAATTATAAAGAATTATGTTAAACTTAGGAGTAACATTCATTTCGAAGATTACACTAATTAAGACGATTTTGCTTCTAAAATAATAATTATTTCATGACACGATCAAACTTTATTTTATTTTTGTTATTTAATTTTCGGTAAGTAATAACATTTTATTTTATAATAATACTATTATTGGCAAAATTACCTCTGATATCATCCACGGTCACAGCTGAGAGATGTAACAGAAGGGCAACCTTCGACAGTTCAATCATAACTTTAGATGAGGTAATTAAAAGGTTTAGCATTAGAGATAAACATTTGATTGAGTCGAGTAAAATCGAATAAAAAAGGGTAAATTATGCATTAGTATTTAAAGTATCAATTCCGATTCATTTTAGTATTTAAATTTTTTAATTTTTTTTTAAAAAATATACATAATTGTTTTAGTTTTTGTTTTATTTCAATACCCGGGCGTTAAAAATTTAGCAAAATTGTTATAACTTAGCACTTTTTTAGGGGTAAATTACATCATTCATCACTCAACTATCTTTTTACTCCTATTTTGGTAATTGAAATTTATTTTTAAAATTTAATCACTTAACTTTCAAATTACTCCTAATTTAATCACTATAACTTTCAAATTTATTTTTATATTTTTTATATATTAATAAAATAATAAAAATATCATGTCTCAAAATGTTTTTAATAAAATAAATTAGAGTGATTAAAACATGAGCAATTAATTTGAAAGTTTAGTAGTTAAATTGAAAATTTTTAAAATTCAATGACCAAAAGAAGAGTGAGAAGATAGCTGAGCGATGAACGATGCAATTTACCCATAAAAACGTAGTGAACGACAAGGTAATAAAATAAAACAAAAACTAAAATTAGGTATGTTTTGAAAGAAATTAAAAGTTCATGTACTAAAACAAATCAAAACTGATAGTTTATGTACTAAACACATCACTTACGCATAAAAAATACGTTCATTTATTACTTTTCAACATGCTTGTATCAACATAGTTAAATATATGCTATGAAACCACTCAAGTATGGAGCTAAAAAATGAAAACTCACCGCCCCAACAGAACCCAGCAGCTCCGATGGATGAAACCCCTCTACTTTTCAAAGCATCAATTATTAGCTTTGCATCCCCGAAACCCTTAGCCTAAACAATCAATTAAATTAATACCTGAGCCGGATCCAAAAATATTTTTCAATGTGAATATTGTTTGTAAAATAAGTAATTAATAAAATAAAACTCAAATTTTAGGGTAGAAATGAAAAATTTCAGGGTGAACACCATCAGTAAAATAAGTAACTAATCGAAGAAAATTCGAATTTCAAGGTGAGCACATGTCCACCATGACCAGATTGTGGCTCCGTCACTGCATGAGAGCTTAAAACTTCAAATAATAGATAGAAGGTAAAAAAAAATATCTAAAATATACGAGAATTGAAAATTTTCAGAATGAGCGATCCCTCGGAAGGGTATCATTTCAGCATTTGATCCACTGTTACGACAGAGGGGGTTCAGCGAACAGCATTACGATCAGCAAAGAATACGACGATCGGATAATATTTAAATTTAATAAAAATAATTTTCTTAATTATACAATGCCCCATTTATTATTATTATTTTACTTGACATATTTAGTAAGCCAGTTAAACATATCATCATGAGCCTCCTGGGCACTCTTTACAGCTGCTTCATCCTCATCATTGTACCTCATTGTCCATCCATGTCCAACACCAGGGAAAATTTTCACCATACTATCCAACTGCCAAACACATGTTATATTAATAAACAAACGAATACGAACATAGGCTCATAATTCATTCGAATTCAGTTCATTTACGGAACCTTGTACCTCGGACTTTGTCGACAGCATTTGTTCAAAATGTTTCAATTTCTCAGCTGGAAATATACTGTCAAACTCAGCTCCCAATATAGCGGTTGGAACTTTAATCTCTGAAGCAATGTGCCACACGTACTATTAGTCCAAGACATGTATTAATAGAACTTGAAATTCGGAAACTTACGATTGATTTCATCTTCCGTTATCGGGCCGGGATGCGACGCCACTGCAGCATTGATCTCATCGGTACCGGCCAATTTTACGGCTACCATCCCTGATTCAAATGCAAGTACATAAATTTTCGGGTTCGGGTTCGGTTTATTGCCTTTTGGTCTACTTAAAAACATATGGTTACAGAATTAATCTACCTCCCCAGCAATAACCTGTAGCACCTACAGCAGATACGCCTTTGCTTTTAACGGCAGCAATCACTGCCCTTGCATCTTCAAATCCTTTCACCTACAAGAGGAAGGGATTCGGATCGAAACATCGAATTTAAGGTTTAATTATGATTCTAGTCCCTATATTATGTTCAACTTAGATTATTCGGTCCCCCTATCGAAATACCAGATTCGAACAACATATATTTTACCAGAAGAAGAAGAAATTAACTGACCGTGTTATGCTTGTTGAACCATGCTTGTATATCAAAGTGAGGATCATTGGGGTCATAAGGATCGCCATAGAAGAAATCAGGAACCACCACAAAGTACCCTGCTGCGGCAACCTTGTCTGCCAGTTTCCTGCAAGTGAAAATACAATATAAATTAGGGTAAACTACGGATTAAGTATCTAAACTATTAGTTTTGGTTCGTTTTAGTACCTAAATTTTCAATTTTTTCAAAATTTAACATTAAATTTTGAATGGGGTAATAAATGAAACAATTTTTAATGGTGAGTATTAAAATAAAACAAAAACTAAACTTTAGGTATAGTCTTGAAAAAATTGAAAGTTTAAATACTAAAACATATCAAAATTGATATTTTAAATACTAAACGCATAATTTACCCTAATATATTGAAGGTATTTATGTACTTAAATTCTTATTAAGTTTCTAATAAAAATTAAATACTCCAATAATATATCATTTCCGTCTCTTTTTTTTTATATGATGCTAGTAAATTTTTGGGGAAACGGAACATAAATAATAGTTAGGTAAATTATACTCGTCGCCATCGAACGATGAGGAAATTTTATTTTAATCATAGATTTTTTTAATTTTATAAATCAAATCACTTAATTATTTAAATTATATCAATCTAATCACCCTTTGTTAGCATTTGACAAAGAAATTAACCTAACCGTTAATAATATCGGTATAATTATACCGTTGGTCCTCATTGCTTATACAATCTATTAATTTAGTCTTAATTATAATTTAATTTCAATAAATTTATTAAAAGAATATATCACCATCTTATTAGGAGATTAAATTTATTAAATTAAATTAAAATTAAAACCAAATTGATAGAATATATAAGTAATGAAGACCGAATGTGTAATTATTCTAATTTTGTTAACTATCACGCCAGTTCCTCTGTCAAATGTTAACAACGAGTAATTTAATTGAAATCACTTAAATAATCTTGTAGTTTAGTTGACAATTAAAAAAAGGCTAAAAGGCATCAGAGGCCCCCGAACTTTTAAAAAAACCCAATGTGATTCCTGTCGTTTTTTTTCAAAGTGGCCCTCCAACTCGAAAAAAACTCATGTGGCCCATTGACCAACGTTTTCCATTATTAATCAACGACGTTGTTAAATCCTGCTGATATGGCACGTTTACCGTCTATTTCATGCTTAAAAAAAGAAAAAAAGTGTTAAATCGAAAACCAATTGCAGGTGACTGTCGCTGCCTCCTCATCTGGTGATCACTGTGAAATAAGGAACAAGGTCAGACCATTTTGGTCCCCTGAAGTCGAATTCGTCGCCTATTTTTCCAAAAATCGTTCGATCGTCACAAATCTACGAAAATATTCTTCAACCGCCACATGTTTCATCTCTCTTATCTCTGTCGTCCGTCGTTGGATGAAGCCGCCTCCACAGTATGTTGGTTGCACCATCGTGGGTAACATCTTCACCGTTTAGATTTACCAACTGTGGATATTAGGTGCAAATTTTTCCGAATCGAGACGTGAAAATTTGCACCGGTAGTGGATATTAGGTGCGAATTTTTTCATCAGTGCAAATTCTAGTGTCTCGATTCGTGACGTTCTCGACGACTGTTGGAAAATCCGAACGATGAAGATGTTATCAACAACGGTGCAATCAACATATTGTGGAGGCGACTTCATCCAATGACGGACGACGGAGATTGGAGAAAAGAAACTCGTGGTGGCCAAAAACTATTTTCGTAGATTTGCGACGATCCAGACGATTTTTCGGAAAAAAAAGGATGACATATTCGATTTCGGGGGACCAAAAAGATTTGACCTTACTCCTTCGTTCGCTATGACCACCGGAGGAGGCCGGTGGTGGTAATCACCGACGATTGGTGGTTTCCGTTTCAACACTTTTTTAAGCATAAAATGAACGGAAAACGTGCCATATCAGCATGATTTAATGGTATCGTTAGTTAATAACAGAAAACGTTGGTCAAAGGATCATATTGAATTTTTTTCGGAGTTAGAGGGCCACATTAATCCAAGAAAAACGATAAGGGCCACATTGATTTTTTTTAAAGTTAGAGGGCCTCTGATGCCTTTTATCCATTAAAAAATAAGTTTGGTGGTCTAATTTACAAGTTTAGGGGCTAAACTGGGACAAAAAGCTTGAATACCAAAATGAATAAATAGATAGAGGGTGTTACGTGTTGTGAGTACTATAAAATATACGCAAATAATGTGCAAGTATACACAATCGCTCAAGTAATATAATGATGAGTGAGTATCGTCTCCACAGGGATTGGGTGAAATCACAAAAGTCTAACCAAAGCAATGCAATATTCTATCTAAGTATAGTTAGTCTTGATATATACAAATGTCACGGCAATGGATATGTGTATGCTGGTGGATGCGGATTGATGGTGTGATGGTGTAGCAAATGGAAATGCAGTGGCAATGATGGATGTTTAATGTTGAGTATGGTGAAATGTTGAGGCAATGAGAAATGGTAAAAACAGTAAATAAAAAGATAAATAAAATAAGAAGAAAATAATCCTCACGTGACAAGCTTCCAATGAAATGAATGGTAAGGATTGGTCTAAGGTTGCTAAACTTATTTCTCAAGTATATCTAAGCTATCTTGTCTTTACTTACTCGACAGGGCTTTCCTAAGGTGTTCAAAAGAACCTAACAGAATAGGATGCCAAGGTATCTGCTCTCACTCAACGATGTTGGACAGCCTACCCTATTGATGAAGACACCATTTTTAGTCGTTGAAATCCTATCCTAGTCTCTTCCGAGATCTAAGGGATTAAGTTATAATATTCCTAGGCCGGTTCAAAAGCCCCTTGAAAATACCATAACCCATTGCTTATGAGGATCTTATCTTGTGTTTCTTCCGAATACTTACAAGTATTTTTAGTTTAGGATTCTTCCGAATACATAACCTTCATCTAAGAGATGGACATTTCCATGCCTCTTACAAGCCTAGATGGTGAAGCATTCATAAGCAAAGCAAATAAAGAACCAAAATAAACTTAAATATACCATTAAAAATAAAGTTTAAACAACTATTCAACCAACCACCACCAAATAAGTTAGTTCATGGTGGGGTTCGAAATATCCAAACACAAAGTCATGAAAATTCGTTCCAACAACCCACAAAATAATATAAAGAAATAGCAGCAAAAAGGGAAGTGAGAAGAAGCCTTCGACGCGCCACCGGAGGTCTCCTCTCGGCCACCACGAACCACCTAGCTCGCTAGCTCCTTTCGGCACTTAGCTTGCCACTCCTTGGAGCTTTATCAATGGAGAAATATTCCAAGGAAGAAGAAAGGAAAAAGAGAAAATAAAAATCTGATTTTTCTGCTCTATGCGTGTGCTCACCCTCTTCTCTTCTCTCTCCCATGAGGTGTCGTATATAATAAATAAAATATCTAGGGGTAATGATGAGTTTGTTGGGTGCAAATACCCTTATACCCCTAGAATCCATTTTGTGCATGAATCTTATCCTCCAAGTGGCAGTGGTACATTGGCAGCTCTGGCGGGCGGTTACAGCAGTCCTTCACGTGCAGAGACAGCTGTCCAGTGCCAGCTGTCCTTATGCAGAAATATCTTTTTGTCTTTTTCTGCGCCAGAAATGCCAAGACATTTCAATCTGCTTTAGCAACGTGTGATGCCGCGGCATTACTTCCCAAAGAATCCTTTTTCTTGCTATTCCCTGCACACCATAGACAAACCTTTCCTCAAACAGCACCATTGAGAAATAAAATAGTACAACCACCACAAATGCAACTATATGATCCTAAAATGACTAAAATGAGCTTTTAAACAAACAATAACTTAAGTGAAAAAGGCTTTAAAAGTAGCCTTTTTAGGAAGTTAACACACCCCCAAACTTAAGCTATTGCTTGTCCTCAAGCAATGGATAGCAGTTACATAAGCAGTACAACCACCACAACTGCAACTATATGATCCTAAATGACTAAAATGAGCTTTTAAACAAACAATAACTTAAGTGAAAAAGGCTTTAAAAGTAGCCTTTTTAGGAAGTTAACACACCCCCAAACTTAAGCTATTGCTTGTCCTCAAGCAATGGATAGCAGTTACATAAGCATAATGTCATGGCAAAGTTCGATAGTAAGACAGTAGGACAAAATTGAATTTCAACCCTCAGAACGATAGGCTTCAACATGCTAGACTTATCAAGAATTCAAGTACTTTTCCCTAGGTCAAAATCCTTTGTGGTAGTGTGTGTGATTGTATCCAATCTATACTTAGCGAATTTAGAAAATTTCTAATCAAGTCCCCTAGTTTTTTGTCAAGGCATTTACTTATCATTAAGCACATTTTTACTCCTTTTTTTATGCTGTTACGAAGGGAGTCAGCTCATCACACCTACTATCCCACACTCTAGATGAAAGGAGCATACCTTCCTCCCCGAGCTAGTTAAGTAGAGTCCCGTGACCTTCTTTCATCCACTCATATGCACGAGGCTTCCATTTATTAAAGAAAGTTCCAGGAAATGCCACGGCAAAGAGGAGTGTCCCTCTACAGCTATGCTTAAGCATTTATCACAGTTTCATTTCTAAGGGAGTTGTTTTTGATTTTTCTTTAAACACCATACTATTTCAACGCCAAGGCTAACTAAAGTTCCTTCATAAAAATTTCCTAAATTTTCTAAGTATAGAGAACATACAAATCGTGTGAATATTTTTCACCAAGCATCAAGCTCTAGAGTGAGTTCTATCATTCTCAACAGTCATTTACATTCATATTCTAGCCTAACAAAATTATCATCATCAGGTATCCTCAAAACATTTTATCTAACTGTCCTACCTTTTACTGATGCCATGGCATAATACTATGCTAATGCTATCATGCATATGCCCTACCAAGAACAATACCTCCCCCAAACTTAAGGGAAGCATTGTCCTCAATGCTTTAAAGAGAACTAAACTATCTATAACTATATGTTATGCAATGCAATCAACTAAATGAAATGGATGCAAAGAGGTACCTCAATGTTTACGTGATGGTGCTTTGGAGGTGCTAGCAGCTCCTCGTCGGGTGCGCTTTCGGATAGGTGTTGGGCTGGACTCGGAAGAATTGAAGTAGTAGTGCGCAATGCGTCCAGCCGTGGTCTTTGTGCGGCCACTACGTTGTGCAGGAGAAGGATTGGGTGCTGGGACGGGCTGGGTGTTTCTTCGACAGGGACAGTGGGCGGATATTCAGGAGTCTTGGACGGTGTGTATCGGGTCATCAGCAGAGGATCAGGTGCATCGTGCTCAGGCTCTGGAGATGCCTCGGCATTAAATGCCGGCAGAATTTCGTTTGGGAATCCAGGAAAATTCCGTTGTCCGTGGGGAATGATTTCTTGAAAGAATGATTCCACCACAACATCTCTATGCTTCACATATCCAAAGAAGTTACGGATGTCACCGTGTAAAGCATGCAGTTGAGCTTGAGTCTGCATCATAGCTTCCTCGAGAGCAAGTAATCTTGCCACGGCATTCGATTCTGTAGCACCTGCAGATTGCTCATGAACAGGGTCGTTAGACTTGGGATTTTCAATTCCCAACAACAGTGGAAGTCTAGCCCTAGTGATGCTCGATAATCCAGGTAAAATTTCATCAAAAGCATTTTCCTCAACCTTTTTCTTACGATAAGTAATTAAATTAGGAAACACCAAAGCACTTGCCTTTTTACCCAAACAGTCGTGAACTTGCTGAACAATGATACGACCACATCGATCGAACGGGATACCATTATAGAATGTAAAAGCAATAAGCGTGAAAGTGATACCGTAGTGTTGTGGGAGGTGGGCATGAGTTTGTGCTTGAGAAAGTGATTCCATAGCTTTGCGCGCGGCTGAAGACGTTCTTGGTTGACCGAGTATCGGCTCATCTGGCGACCATTCCACTCAGTGTTTTCGAAACAAAGGTCCTCCAAGACCCCATCGTATGTGTTGCTATCGGCTTCCTCTTCGAACGTGGCATGGTTATCCACAACATCCTGCAATTGAAAATAACGATTAATAGCAGTGGATGTAAAACGGATTTGCTTACCTCGAACGAAGATGGAGTGTTGACTGGTCTTGGGAATATTCGCATAGAACTCCTTAACTAATGAGGCATTCATCGAACCAGGATGACGGGCAAACTTCTGCCATTTGAGCGGCGTCACGATGTCCATAACATCAGGTCCAAAACCACCATCGATTTCCTCGGTAAAAATAAATCCTAACTCAAAAAAGAGTTTTCGGTTCTTGAAGTTTTGGAACCGAGCCTTAGCCTCATCGTTCTCAAACTGTTGCCAAGCGGTCGTGTCAGTTGGAGCCGGTCTTGAGCGCACCATTTTCAGTGTTTTTGAAGTAAGAAAAATGAAAAAGGAAGAAGCTTTTGAAAGCTTTAAAAACTTGGATGTATTTCTACTATGAGAAATATCAAAGAAAGAAGATGAATGAAAGAAAGAGAAAAGGTAAAGTTAAAATGAAGAGAAAATTAATAATGAAAGATAAAAGAAAAAGTTAAAAATTTGGGAGGGAAATGGGTGATAGGACGGTTAAGAGAGAAATTAGTAGTGGGGGTTGTGCGTGTATGGGAAGGAAAAACTGCCAAAAAGCAATGATGAGGTAAAAACTGTGGAAAGAGAAGAATGGTCAGAAATTAAATTAAAAGAAACAATCAAAAGAATATCTCTCCAATTAATGCTTTGTCCTTTCCTCCCTTTGGTAACCCTCCTTGTACGGTTTGCAGCATGTGGTCCCTACACAATCAGATCAAAATTAATTACAAATAAAATAAAATAAAACGAAAAAAACTTGAATGTTAAATTTTATTTATGCACAGACACAAATTCAATGCCGAGGCATCGAATTTTGGTTCTCTTCTGGGCACGCTTCAGTATCGTGCAGCCGTAACACGTCCTTGTTGTGCGGTGGTGGAATTCTATTGTAGGCTTTCAGACGCTGGCCATTGACCTTGAAGATCTTCCCATTGTCTATTCTCTTGATGTCAACAGCTCCATGGGGATAGACATAATGCACCTCAAATGGCCCTGACCATCGAGATTTTAGCTTCCCAGGAAAGAGTTAAGTCTGGAGTTGTAAAGCAAGACTGTTGCCCCCATGAAAATGTCGTGGCATCAGTTTTTGGTCATGCCACTTCTTGGTTTTCTCCTTGTATTCTGAGCATTCTCATATGCTTGTGCTCTAAACTCTTCCATTTCATTAAGTTCTAATAATCTCTGCTCCCCAGCTAGTTGAGCATCGAAATTCAATCGCTTGACAGCCCAATAAGCTTAATGTTCAAGCTCAACCGGGAGATGACAAGCTTTACCATACACTAACTTGAAGGGTGACATCCCCAAAGGAGTTTTGAATGTTGTTCTGTACGCCCAAGTGCTTCATCCAACTTTGGCGACCAATCTCGCTTTGGGTTCACCACTTTCTCTAAAATTGCTTGATCTCTCGATTAGATATCTCAGCTGGCCATTTGTCTGCGGATGATATCCGTGGCAATCTTGTGTCGAACTCATATCTCAGCAATGCCTTGGCAATCAACTTATTATTAAAATGGGTTTCCTTCATCACTGATGATAGCACGAGGTCCAAACCGAGTGAAATATACTTGTGCAAAAAACTTGAGTACGGTCTTGGAGTCATTCCTTGAAGTTGTTATTGCTTCCACCCACTTTGACACATAATCCACAGCAAGCAATATATATAATTTTCCTTCAGAAGATGGGAATAGTCCCATGAAGTCGATGCCCCACACATCAAACAGCTCTATCTCCAAAATATTTTGCAGCGGCATCTCATGTCGTCTGGAGATGTTTCCAGTCCGTTGGCATCGATCACATCCTTTGTAAAATGCTTGGGCATCTCTAAACAAAGTTGGCCAGTAAAAGCTGATTGCAGGACCTTAGCAGCAGTCCTTGTTCCACCAAAATGGCCTCCACTTGGGGCCGAATGACAATGGTACAAAATATTACTTTGCTCCTCTTCAGGTACCATCGTCTAATGAGCTGATCGGCACAATGTTTGAACAGATATGCTCATCCCAAAATAGTGCCTTGCATCGTGCTTGAACTTCTTTTTAGCCTGACTATTCAATCAAAAGGCACAATTCCCACTAACAGAAAATTAACAAGGTCAGCGTACCACGGGATTGCCGCGGCATATAAAATTTTCTCATCAGGAAATTCCTCTTGGATATCTACAGTGTCATGGCATTCAATTGTTCTCTAGCCTAGATAAGTGATCAACTTGATTTTCAGTTCCTTTTCTCTATCTACCACCTCTAAGTCAAATTCTTGCAAAAGTAAGATCCACCTAATAAGTCTAGGCTTGGCATCCTTTTTGTTCACTAAGTATTTTATAGCCGAATGATCAGTGTGAACAATAACTTTAGTGCCTATTAGGTGAGGTCTAAATTTATCAAAAGCAAATACTACGCAAGTTCTTTCTCATTGGTGTGTTTCAATTGTGCTTCATTTAAAGTGCGGCTAGAGTAATAAATAACATGAAAAATTTTACCTCGGCGTTGCCCCAAAACAACTCCTACGTCATAGTCGCTTGCATCACACATCAGCTCAAATGGTGATGTCCAGTCGGGATGGACTACAATGGGTGTCGAGATCAGTTGTCGTTTCAGCTCAGTAAATGCGCCGAGGCATAATTCGTCAAACACAAAGGGTTGGTTTTGTTAAAGCAATGTGCACAAGGGCTTAGAAATCTTGGAGAAGTCTTTGATAAATCTTCTATAAAATCCAGCATGTCCAAGAAAACTTCTTATTCCCTTGACCGAAGTTGGTGGTGGCAATTTTTCAATCACTTCAATTTTCGCATTGTCTACCTCAATACCCTTGTGTGAAATTTTGTGGCCTAATACAATACCTTCAGTCACCATGAAGTGACATTTTTCCCAGTTTAAGACCAACTCAGCCTCCTCGCATCTCTTGAGAACTTTTTCTAAATTGCCGAGGTATCGTTCAAAGTCGTCCCCCAAACAGAAAAGTCATCCATGAAGATCTCCAGAAAATCCTCAACCATATCTGAAAATAGCTTGCATACAGCGCTGAAACGTTGCCGGGGCATTACAGAGTCCAAAAGGCATCCTCCTAAAGGCAAAAGTGCCATAGGGACAAGTAAATGTAGTCTTCTCCTGGTCCTCTGGTGCGATGGCAATTTGATTGTACCTCGAGTACCCATCCAAAAAGCAATAGAATGCTTTGCCGGCCAATCGATCCAACATTTGTCGATGAAAGGTAGAGGAAAGTGGTCATTCTTCGTAGCTTTGTTGAGTTTCTAGTCCTGCATATCCTCCAGCCGGTAACAGTGCGAGTAGTAGCTCATTACCTCATTCGTAACCACCGTCATGCCTCCTTTCTTTGGAACATTGGACAGGGCTCACCCATGAGCTATTGGAGATAGGGTAGATCACTCCAGCATCAAACCATTTCTGAATTTCTTTCATCACCACTTGCTTCAAACAAGGTTGTCTTCTTTGTGGTTCAATTGAATTACCGTGGCAATCTTCTAGCAAATCTTGTGCATGCAGATCGTGGGACTAATGCCTTTCAAATCGGCCATAGTCCAACTAATTGCTTTCTTATGCTGCATCAAACACAACAAACTTTGCTCTTGGTTAGCAGTAAGGTTAGCGGAAATAATCACCGGTAAAGTTTCATCGCTACCTAAGTAAACATATTTAAGATGCCCTGGCAAAGTCTTAAGCTTTAGATTGGGTGCATGCACTAATGAAGGCTTAGGAGAAATGAATTCATCAAAATTCAGAGGTTCAAAATTCATACATGATCTAACTTGTACTAAGCTAGATTGCTCCCCAAAATTGGAAAGTCGTCGGACTCCACTACTTTCATCATCCACCCAATATTCATTTTCTGCTAGCTGAATGAAGTTGTTCTGGCAAAGATGTTCAGTCTCTTCTTCAATCAATGAGTTCAATTCAGAAATGCCTTGGCATTCTTCAGTGTCATCAACATATTTGAGCGTTCTAAAAACATTGACAGTTACACACTGATCAGCCACTCTCATGGTGAGTTCACCTTTTTCACAGTCTATCAAGATACGTCCAGTGGCTAGGAAAGGTCTTCCCAGAATGATTGGTGCCTTGGCATCAACTTCACAGTCCAAAATTAAGAAGTCGACTGGAAACACAAACTTGTCCACCCTTACTATGACATCCTCGACTTTCCCTTCAGGTTTAACATGGGATTTGTCGGCAAGTTGTAAAATAACTGAGGTGGGTCTTGCATCTCCTATGCCAAGCTTCAAGAATATCGATTTCGGCATTGAGTTGACACTTGAACCAAGATCACATAAAGCCTTTCCAACGAAATTAGCTCCAATTGAACAAGGAATAATGAAGCTACCCGGATCATTTCTCTTTGGCGGTAACTTACTCAATGAAGAACAAAATTTTGTTGCCGTGGCAACAATCTCTACTTTCCTCTTCTTGGTACAGATGTCCTTCAGAAATTTGGCATACATCGGCATCTGTTCAACAGCTTCCAAGAGGGTATTGATATGGAGCTGATCAAGAATGTCTACGAACTTCTTGAACTGAACTTCATCATTGTGCTTCTTCAATCTTTGCGGGAAGGGTGGGGGAGGTCTAGCTTCCTTAGCTGTAGGAATAGAATTTTCTTTTGCCTTGGCATCAGATTCTGGTACCTTGGCAGAATCCTCCTCCTTGTCCTTCTCAGAAACTCTATCATCTTGTAATTCAGCTTCAGTAGTGGGATTAGAATCATCATGCTGTGGCCCACTATCCTTGACTTGTCGATTGATTTGCGTTCCACTCCTAAGAGTTAACACATTGCAGTGCTCTTTTCCAGGCCCTTTAGTGACTTCAGTATCACTTGGCAAACGTCCTTGCTGACGCTCTTGCAATGCCGTAGCAATCTGACCAACTTGACCTTCCAAAGCTCTCAGAGACGAGCTATGGCTTTGAAGTAAGGCGCCTTGACTATAAAGTAAAGCTCCTTGATTCTTAATTGAAGTAGAATGGTCTTGCAGCATTGTCTTCGTAGTAGATATGAATTCTTGAATTGTAGCTTCTAAGGAACTTATGCTTGCTGAAGATGAAGCTCCTTTGTTAGTATTATGCCATGGCATAGCATTTTGGTAACTTTGAGGCTCATTGTGATTCTGCTGCCTAGTAGGTGGATTAGCATTGTGGGCTCCTTGATTTTCCCATGAAAAATTAGGATGCTGACGCCATCCAGCATTATAAGTGTTTGAGTAAGGATTGTTGCTGCCTCGATTGTAATTGCCTACAAAGTTGATGGACTCATGGTTGGTTGGACATTCGCTCTCGTGATGATTGCCTTGGCATAACAGACATGCCAGACTAGTTGTTTTCACTTCCTTCACATCAGTGGAACATTGTAAGTTTTTCAACATATTAGTAATAGCGGAGAGTTGAGCGGACACCGAATCTTTGGCTTCTAACTCAAATGCTCCAGGTGTTCTCCTCCCACTCCCAAGTCTTGAGGAAGGAAATTGATAATCATTGTTAGCAATTCTGTCCAAGATAGCAAACGCCTCCGTAGGTGATTTATCCAGCAATGTCCCATTTGCCGAGGCATCCAGTAACATCCTCGTGGGTGCATTGACTCCATTATAGAACATGACTACTTGAGTCCAATCATAAAAACCATGATTTGAACACTTTCGAAGCAAACTCTTATAACGATCCCAATACTCATACATGGATTCGTCGTCGCCCTGGCGAAAAGATGATATTTCATTCCTTAGCTGCGTATTCATATTCGGTGGGTTGTACCTCAATAAGAAGCTCTTGCAAAGATCGGCCCATGATTCCATCGAACCGGCTGGTACACCACTCACCAAGCCCTTGCTCGGTCACGCAATGAATACGGAAAAAGCTTTAATTTCAGAATCCTCATGCACTCCTTCTTGGCGGAAAGAATCACAAACTTCCAGAAAATTGCGAATGTGCTGCCTGGCTCTTCAGTTGGCATACCCCCAAACTGCCCAATGAATTCAACATGTTGAACATGACTGGTTTCAGCTCAAAATGTGCAGCTTGAATTTCGGGTGCCACAATCCCAGGATTCAAATCATCCATCATCGGATTTAAATGATCTCGAATAACACGAGGCCTAATAGCAGGTTCAGCATTGTTTAATGCCTCGGCATTCTGATTTCCGTCATCTTGACCAATGCCTTGGTTTCCAATCTGATCATATTTCTTTGAGCACGTCTTTTCTTCTAAAGAGTCTTCAATCTCAGGTTCTATTGGTTCCAAAGGCTCTTCAGAATTTCTTCTAGGCATACACTAAATAAACCTGAAAATAAAACAAAAATATCAAGTAAACTATACAAAAATAAAAATACAAAACAAAATAAAATGCTATGGCAAAACTAAATAACTTCAGGCTGCCAATCCCCGGCAACGACGCCAAAAACTTATTGTGTGTTGTGAGTACTATAAAATATACGCAAATAATGTGCAAGTATACACAATCGCTCAAGTAATATAATGATGAGTGAGTATCGTCTCCACAGGGATTGGTGAAATCACAAAAGTCTAACCAAAGCAATGCAATATTATATCTAAGTATAGTTAGTCTTGATATATACAAATGTCACGGCAATGGATATGTGTATGCTGGTGGATGCGGATTGATGGTGTGATGGTGTAGCAAATGGAAATGCAGTGGCAATGATGGATGTTTAATGTTGAGTATGGTGAAATGTTGAGGCAATGAGAAATGGTAAAAACAGTAAATAAAAATAAATAAAATAAGAAAAATAATCCTCACGTGACAAGCTTCCAATGAAATGAATGGTAAGGATTGGTCTAAGGTTGCTAAACTTATTTCTCGAGTATATCTAAGCTATCTTGTCTTTACTTACTCGACAGGGCTTTCCTAAGGTGTTCAAAAGAACCTAACAGAATAGGATGCCAAGGCATATACTCTCACTCAACGATGTTGGACAGCCTACCCTATTGATGAAGACACCCTTTTAGTCGTTGAAATCCTATCCTAGTCTTCCGAGATCTAAGGGATTAAGTTATAATATTCCTAGGCCGGTTTAAAGCCCCTTGAAAATACCATAACCCATTGCTTATGAGGATCTTATCTTGCGTTTCTTCCGAATACTTACAAGTATTTTTAGTTTAGGATTCTTTCGAATACCTAACCTTCATCTAAGAGATGGACATTTCCATGCCTCTTACAAGCCTAGATGTTGAAGCATTCATAAGCAAAGCAAAATAAAGAACCAAAATAAACTTAAATATACCATTAAAAATAAAGTTTAAACAACCATTCAACCAACCACCACCAAATAAGTTAGTTCATGGTGGGGTTCGAAATATCCAAACACAAAGTCATGAAAATTCGTTCCAACAACCCACAAAATAATATAAAGAAATAGCAGCAAAAAGGGAAGTGAGAAGAAGCCTTCGACGCGCCACCGGAGGTCTCCTCTCGGCCACCACGAACCACCTAGCTCGCTAGCTCCTTTCGGCGCCTAGCTTGCCACTCCTTGGAGCTTTATCAATGGAGGAATATTCCAAGGAAGAAGAAAGGAAAAAGAGAAAATAAAAATCTGATTTTTCTGTTCTATGCGTGTGCTCACCCTCTTCTCTTCTCTCTCCCATGAGGTGTCATATATAATAAATAAAATATCTAGGGGTAATGATGAGTTTGTTGGGTGCAAAATACCCCTCATACCCCTAGAATCACATTTTGTGCATGAATCTTATCCTCCAAGTGGCAGTGGTACATTGGCAGCTCTGGCAGGCGGTTACAGCAGTCCTTCACGTGCAGAGACAGCTGTCCAGTGCCAGCTGTCCAGTGCCAGCTGTCCTTATGCAGAAATATCTTTTTGTCTTTTTCTGCGCCAGAAATGCCAAGGCATTTCAATCTGCTTTAGCAACGTGTGATGCCGCGGCATTACTTCCCAAAGAATCCTTTTTCTTGCTATTCCCTGCACACCATAGACAAACTGCACCTTTCCCTCAAACAGCACCATTGAGAAATAAAATAGTACAACCACCACAAATGCAACTATATGCAACTACATGATCCTAAAATGACTAAAATGAGCTTTTAAACAAACAATAACTTAAGTGAAAAAGGCTTTAAAAGTAGCCTTTTTAGGAAGTTAACAGAGGGGTCAACAACTTGTGAATTAAACCTAACAAGAAACAGTACAGCTAATAATCGATCAAGCTATCAACACATACCTCAAATTTGGGGATTCAAATCCTGCAAGAGATATAAATACAACAATAAAACAAATCAAAATCAAAACCCTAGCTATGATTCTCCAAAATGCAAGCGAAGAAGAAGAAGAATGTTCACTGGAAACCAAACTATTAACTGGAAATAAAACTACATATAAATCAACGATAAACAGAGTAAATCGACCATATGATTACCGAAAGCATCGTTGATGAAGAGGATGGCGAGTTTCGAATCGGAAGGGCCGTTGATATAAGCAGTGAGGCCACCGATTTCCTGAACCGATCCTCCTCCGCTCGCGACCGCCGTGCTTTTACTCGGTGGGTTCTCAAAGCACTGAGAGCTTAACATATTTTCTTAGTTTTTTTTTGTTTTTGAAGATTTGAAAGATGTTGAAGAGGAATGAATGGGTTGACATTTTATTTGAAGAAGGTGACAAAGGAAGGGACGTCATGGCTTTCCTCATAGGAACTGTACGTGTGTCACACTCGCACGCTTGTGACGACTATATTTAAATTTACCGGTGATGGAAAACACCTCTAACGGCGGTGAGAGTATTTGTTAGAGGTGTTGATTATAGGTGTTGTCAGATATTTAAATCACGATCCACACAATCGTGATAGCGCCCGCAATATAGCAATACTGATGCTTTCCGCGATTGTTATTGTATGATCATGGTACCTGAAATCACTATAATAAAATTCGTTATATCTATAATTGTGATAAGCATGACGTGACTGAAAACACGACCACAACTGTAATTTGAATCCATGCGAATTATCTCTGGATACATAGCTGCTCTTTCATATCTAAAATTTTGCACTACTAGACTTCTAACATAGAAACAATTCCATATGCATAATTGAATTCCTTACATCTTCATATATTTTAGCGTAAATTACACATTTAATATTTAAACTATCAGTTTTAGTATGTTTTAATACTTAAAATTTTATTTTTTTTCAAAATCATAATTAAAGTTTAGTTTTTATTTCATTTTAGTACTCCACCATTAAAAACTTTAGTTTTTGTTTCACTTTAGTACCCGTTCAAAATTAAACGTTAAGTTTTGGGAAAAAAATTGATAGTTCATGTACTAAAACAAATCAAAATTGATAGTTTAGGTACTAAACGCGTTAAGTTTTTAACGACGAGTACTAAAATGAAAAAAAAAACTAAAATGTATGTATGGTTTGAAGAAATTGAAAGTTTGTATTAAAATAAACCAAAACTTTTTCATATATATCAGTTTAATAGTATTTATTATTGCTTTATGGCGTAATATAGTTATTCGATTGTTGCTTCGAATCATGGGCTCGCTTGGCTTGATATATGAGAAAAATGCTAAATTGGTGAAAATTTTAAGAGTTAATTGCATCACACATCTTTTATATAAATCTTATTCTAAATTAGTCCCTAAATTATTAAACATTCTAATGTCATCCTTAAACTATGAATATCATTCTAAATTAGTTCTCAACTTTTGAGCATTTCATTTTCATCCTCAAACTATGACCTTCATCTAAATTGGTCTCTAATTTTTTGATCATTTTGATTTCATCCCAAATTATACGTTCATACTAATCACATTCTTTGATAATAAAATCACGAGGTCAAGTTATATTATATGTTGGAAAAATAATTCACAGAGAGACTCAAAACACCGGCAAAGTCGCAACATAAATAATAATCGAGTATCCAAAACCAAAGAAGACATTGCACGACCAAAGCAAAGCGTACAACTCGAAATAACACAACTGGCCTCATGCTTTGAACAAATCAGACCTCAAAAATATGGGCGACCTTCGTGGGAGTCCAGAGAAGCCTTGATCTCTGTTAATTATTTTTTAAGTATTAATTAATATTAAAAATATACTTTAAAAATAAATAAAGAAATATTTATTTAACTTCCTTTAATTAAAAAATATATTTATGGAAAATAGAAAATATTTTAACCCCACTTTAAGAAATTTCTAATTCCGCAAAAACCCCTCTTATATTAAATGATACCATTTTAACTTTCCACTGTTAGAAAGAGGGGTGAGCACGGGACCTGAACCGACGTATTCTGATATAATATGGTTCTATCGGGTCAAGTATTTAAAAGAAAATCGAGTTTAAGTCATGTCGTATTTTTTAGAGGATATGTTTAGGTCAGGTTCGATTCTAGAGTGAAAAATATCTGACCCAACTTAAAAATATATATAATTTTATCTTTTATGGGAAAAATTATAATAATACCGTTTATATATTATTTTTTTCAATCAGATCCTTATTTTTTTAGACTAAAAGTAACTTTTTATATACATATATTTTTCGGGTCGAGTCGGTTTTGAGTTTTATCTAAAAAAAGGGTCGAGTTTAGGTCGAAAGAAGTTATCCAAAACTCAGATCTGGTCAAATTTCGGACGGATAGTATATTTTTTGGTTGAGTCGAGTTTATCAAAAATCCGACCATATCCGACCCGACCCATATCCATCCCTAATTTGAAATGCATATAATAAAAGTGTATGAGGTTAATCACATATGATAAACCAATAGTAGTAAAAGAGTTCGTCTTACAAATAATGGTGTATTGTATCATCAAATTTTATTGTATCCATTCACGTATAATTTTTTTATTATTAATATATGTATCATAAAAATATTTTTGAATTCGCCGTTACTAGTAAAATAAGATTTAATTTAATTTTGTTTTGATTATTAGAATCCAATGGTTTAATGTTATGTCAATGTCTATTATGATGGTGGAGACTTGGGATAATGATGTGTGGCCCCAACAAATCATTTTCACCTAACTAATAAACCCTAATAGATAAAGCCAACCCCACTTGAGCTTTTACCTACCATTTCGATTATGTTCGAATTAAAATAGATAATATATATAATGGGTAAAGTACACAAAGGGTCCCAACTATAAGGTATTGTTTTATTAAGTCCCTCTATTATTAAAGTTTAAAAAAATCATCGCCTATAGAATGATGCTTTACCAAGTCCCTCGACTATTAGAAGTTACAAATAATCATCTGACATTCATTATATTCCAAACTCGTCCTTTTCCGTTAAAAATTGACGATTATCTAAGCTAGACGTTGACACGATGATTGAGATATGATAGTCGTTTGAAATTTTAGGATCATATCACAGCCAGTAGATTAACATTCAGCTCAGAATATTGTTATTTTTTTAATGAAAAATGACGAATCTGGAGCATAATGAATATCTGATTGATCATTTTATAACTTTTAATAATCGATGGACTTAAAAAATAATACTTATAGTTGAGGGACCAATTGTGCACTTAATCCAAATATATAAATATACAAATATCAAAATTTGTATATTATTTTATTGTAAATAAAATAAAATTTAAAAGGATTCATTTTCCACATCCGAATTCCTTTTTCATAAAGGTCATATATGCCATGTCTATCACTTAAGGAATTGAGGGGCCATGCCAATTTTCACCCTCATGTCATCATCTCACCTACCCTAACCACTAGAGATATCTTTTTTTCTATTATATTTTTTCACATATTTTTAAGGCTTATATAACAATAAGTACCTGAAGTATCCTTCTTTTCATTTAAGTATAAATTTTTTTGATCAAAATAAGTATCTAAAGTTATCTTTTTTTTTGTCAAAATAGGTACCTAAAGTATTTTTTGATCAAAATAGATACCTAAAGTATTCAATTTTTTTCATCGAAGTACCTAAAATATTCTTTAATTAATGATACATGCCAACATTTTAGAACTTAGATGAAAAGCTTGAATAGTTATGTACCTATTTTCACATAAAATATTTTAGATACTTATTTCGACAAAAATGTTAACTTTAGGTATTTATTTTGATAAAAAACTTAAGTACTTAATTGAAAATATATACTTTAAGTACTTTTTATATAAACCTATTTTTATATCGTCAACAATTCAATGATCTTTTTAATTGACGATGAAGAGGGAATAATGCACAAAATTTAAAAAATAAAAAATATCACATTAATATCATCGTTATTTTTTAACGATAAAAAATTGAAACAGATACAAATATAACATTAGACATAATTTTAAAAAATAACTTATCTAAAAGAAATGATAATAAATAACGATTGAATAATAAATTTAACAATCTATCATGTGGATGGCACATGATTAAGCAATAAAATAAAAATAAGTTATTAACATTGAATATTTGACTTAATTATTATTTATAATTAATATTTATAAACTTCAATAAATAATAATTAAAATTTTTCTTAATTATACAAATGTAATTACTCAAATTCAAGATCTTAAGAGAAAATAATTTTTTTAATCATTAATGCCGCTTCATAAATTTAATATAATATTTATTTTTAAGTTGCACTTATCATTAAATATAATATATGCACAATACTAGTTAATATAATATATAAATAAAATTATTAATATTTATATAAAATTCAATTAGTAATATTATTACAATTATTATAATGCTTAACTTGTTTAATAATGCATTATGTATAAAATTCAAGTTTTGGATTAAAGAAATGTCCTTATCTAAAATAGAGTTAATTGCATCACATATCCTCAAAGTATGTCCCTTATTTTAAATTAACCCCTAAATTTTAAATATTTTAATATCATCCCTAAACTATGACTATCATTTTAAATTAGTCCTCAAATTTTTGAATATTTTAATTTTATCCCTAAACTATAACCTTCATTCTAAATTGATCCCAAGCTTTTTGAACATTCTAATTTCATCCCAAGCTATAGTTTATCTAATCACGCCCCTTGTCAATAAAACCGTTAGACCAAATTATGTTATATGTTTGAAAAAACAAAATTTAGGTTAAATCATGATTGATATTAATTACATATTTGGATAATTTGAGATGAATTTGAAATATTTAAAAGTTTAGGGACTGATTTAGAAATTGGATCATAGATAAGGGATGAAATTAAAATTTTCAAAAGTTTAAGGACCAATTTAAATTAAAGTTATAACGTGGGGGCATACTATGCACTTAACTCTCTAAAATAACAACCACTGCCCTTCCTCATCGTTGACTATCTCCATTTACGCCAGATTTATTGCTCAAAATCCAACCTTTTTTTTTAATAAAAAATATCTTCAAAAATTATAAACCAAAAGGGTCTCCATCTGAATTGCTCAAAGTCTCACAATTCTTTTAATCAAAACTGTGATTTCTTTTGTTTCTTCTTCTTCTTCTTCTTTTTCATTGCAAGACGAGAAAGGAAACCAAGGTGGCTACTTTCTGTGGAGCTTTAGACCAATGGAGTTTAGCTTGCAAAGCAGCAGGCTGTGGGAAGAGGTCGTAGAGCAGACAAAGGTGGCAAAAGAGAAGGGTATCGATCCTTTGCTTTGGGCTCTGCAAGTTTCTTCGAGTTTGGGTACTTATGGTGTTTCTTTGCCTTCAACTGAGTTGGCTGACGTGTTGGTTAGCTTCATTTGTTGGGATAATAATATCCCAATTCTGTGGAAGTTTTTGGATAAAGCTTTGACGATGAAGATCGTTCCTCCCTTACTTGTTATTGCTTTGCTTTCACAAAGGTGGTTTCTTTGCTTTTGAATTTACTTTCTTGGATGTTCGTTTTTTTGTGGGTTTTGGGAGGTTTTAGATTCTGGGTTTTTGTTGAAGTTGTGGTATTTGTTCATTGGTGATGATCAGGTTTGATGGAGTTAAATTTAATGGTAAATTTGATTTATTTCAAGTTCCTCACTTGTTTCCCTACTTTTCTCTAGTGTTTTAATCTGTGTTGCACTTTGAATTTCTTGGAGATTTAGAAAATATTTTAACCAGTTCCTTTGAAAAACTAAAAGATTTATCCCTTTTTCAATTTCTTTAAATGCAAGTCTTCATTCGTTTTCTACTTCAATCTGAAGATGATCTTGGTAATAAATCTGTAGTCTTTTTTCAGTATTTTTTTCTTATTTATGATTATGTGGCTTCCTTATCTGTTATTCACACGGTACTGAGAGATTTGACAGAAAATTTGAAGGGGAGGGCAATGGATAAGAAAGCATTAGTCTTAAAGCCAAATTTAATTAAGTGAGCAAGAAAAGTCAGCAAATAGAAAGTGAAATAGTTGATTGAGCCATAATTTTAGGACTAATAGCTTTTCTTTACTTTTCTCAACCATTGTGGATGGTTTCCATGGGTGATGCTTGATTAATTAAAATGTTCTTGTGCTTCAGAAAGAAAGAAAAAACCCTACAATAAATCAGTAAAGAAACTATATCGAATCTTTGTTCGAGTGGAGTATTTGTGTTTATGATGTCAGGAATATGAAGCTTAAATATCTTAAAAATCTTCTTTGTTCTTCTTATTTTCACTTATTTCCTAATATTTTGGATAGGAGATATAAATTGTGTTTCAGGTTGGCTATACAGTAGTGTTGTTTCCTAATTTCAATCTGCTAATATTTTCTTTTGATGCTATCATTTCATACATTATCTAATCCCCTCACTTTCTTGGCATATTTCTTTCTACAGAGTATTGCCCAATCGGCGTTCTCATCCGGCTGCTTATAGACTTTACTTGGAATTTCTTAAAAGACATGCATTTGCACTTAAGTGCCAAATTAGTGGACTGGAACATGAAAAGTGAGTTTTTTTATTCTTACAGTGCATTATTTGACACGCGCAAAAAGGTGGGGGGGGGGGGAGGAAACTCAAGCATATATATGTATATCAGCTAGAAAAATATGGGACAAAAAGAGGAAAAAATGTTTAGGTTGCAGTTTTGAACACTATATCACAAAAAGGTCATTGCATGAGTATGAGCTCTACGGTTTTTGTTATAACATGTTATTTCATATCAGTATATTGTATATAGAAATTAACTAATGTTGTTCCATATGCATTATAATAACCAGATCTCGTTTTCACCATGATCATTGTGCTTCGGTTGTAATATCTGAAGATGTGTTAGCATTATAAACCAAACCAACTCTGAAGAATTCTTTCGGCTACACTTTTAGTTACCCTTGCTAAACTACACAACTTACTAGCATTTCATGATGGTCCTGGTAAATTTAAGGGTTGTTCATTTAATTTATAAAAAGGCTATTTCTATTTTGTTCTCAGACATGTTTAAACTATGCATTACAAGAAATACTTCAAGCACGAATACCTTTTACTATCTCATCAACTTTGACCTTTTAAAAAACATTTTAGACCATAATATAATGACGTTTGATTAAAATGACTATTGAAAATAATACTGATTATTATCAAGGCCATGGTGAGCTTTGATTCCCCAACACCATTCAAGTGTTTTGATTAAAATGATCATTATAGATTGTACTGATTGTTATCAGTTTCTGTTTCTAATTTCCATGCTTTCTCTTCACTCAGGGTCATGAAATCAATAGATGCTACTCTTCATCTCTCTGAGATTTTTGGTCTCCAAACAACTGAACCTGCCATTCTGGTGGTTGAATTCATCTTTTCAATTGTGTGGCAGTTGTTAGATGCTTCATTAAATGATGAGGGGTTGCTAGAACTTACTGAGGAAAAGGTATCTAGATGGGCAATTAAACCTCAAGAAATGGAGATACACAGTCATGATATTTATGACGAGAAAAATATTGCATATCGAGAGGGGTTGCAGAATTTCAATACTACAATGGCTATTGAGATAATTGGACAGTTTTTGCAAAATAAGTGACTTCTAGGATTCTTTACCTGGCACGGCAAAACATGTATGTATCTTGTTAATTCTCATATTGTCATCTTGTTATGTAATGCTTTTAGTTATTTTCCCGAGCATTTTGGTTTTCCAAGCATTGGAAGCAAGTTTTCTTATCCTAGTTAATGACAAAGGAAAAATCTAGATACCATTTGCACATTGTTTTATCTGTAAGATCATACATTCAATGAATAGTGTTTATGCATTCTTCTGCATGTGTATCACATAAAGTTCTTTCCTTTTTTTGTTGGGTAAATTTAGGTTAGTTCTCCCTTCAGGTTTGTTTCTGTTTAGAGTGCTCTACTTGAACAACACAACCATTTTTTGGGTTTGATAATTGCTTAACAATCTTACTCCACTTGCCAGGCCTTCTCACTGGGTAAGTTTCATTCAAGTTTGCAGTTTCTTGGGGCAAATTCAGCAGCACTGAAAAATTCAAAGGCTTTAACATCTGAGGATCTTCTAGAGTTGACATCAGATAGTCGTATTGTATTGTCTAGAAATGCGAAACAAGTTCGGGACAAAAGTTCCATGCTGTTATGGCATTTGGATCTCTGGCTTCTTCAGCTGCTTTATGCCATGGAGCTAGTCGTTCTGATCTTTGGCTCCCTCTTGATCTGGTATTAGAAGATGCTATGGATGGTATCTTGTTAACACGACAAGTGCAATTGAAATTATTACTGGTAAAGTTACATATCTTCTTTGGTTGAATGATATTTTCAGTTGAAATTGTTAGGTGGCCTGTTGTAGCAAAACTGATATGCAAGAACGTATTGTGCAGGTCTGATTAAAACTCTTCAAGCAATAATGGCACCAGCTGGCATGACACCTTTTTAGGCCTTGGATCTCATCTCTTCGGCTTGTTCAAAGGGTTAGAATTTTTTATAATCTTCAGGCATTTTTGGTTCGTTTTTCTCTGAATGGTAACCATGTTCAACCGTGAATCTGATGTATTCTTAAAGCATTCAAAATTTACTAAGACTTCTGTCCGTGTAAGTTTTTGTCTCTCAAATGGACTTAAATTTCGTACTCTTTAAAAAGTGAAACAATAATATGGTTAATTCGATAGAAAATTTATGCATGCAAGCCTAGAAATATATAAAAGGAAAAAAGTTCTTTCTTCGCTTTACCATCTAAGTTCCTTTCTTTTATAGCAAGCACTACATTCACTTTGGATCAGTTATAGGTTTATTATTCTCCATGAACGATGAGTGGTGTATTATTCTCTAGCTTTCAGGTATGTGAAGTAATCCGACTGCTATACCTTACCTTTGGTCTCAATTAACTGTTAGGAAAGAGATCCCATTGAAGGTCCAATTCCCCGGTTGGATACTCGTTTGTGCATGCTACTTTCTATTATAATTCTTGTGGTTGCTGATCTTATCGAGGAGGATGAGGGTGCACCAAGTAATGAAAAAGAATATGACTCCACCAATCACTGGAAAGAGTTGAACTTTCCCAGAAAACGTCGTGACGGTCTGGTCTCCAGCCTACAAGTACTTGGTGATTATCAAGGCTTATTAGTCCTCCTAAGTCTGTTGTTTCTGCAGCAAACCAGGCTGCTGCCAGAGCAATGTTGTTCGTCTCGGGAATCAATTTTGGGAGTTCGTACTTTGAGTGTGTAAATGTCAAAGACTTGCCTATCAGTTGTTGTAAGTAATATCTTGTTCCATCAATCAATACTGCTAATCGCTTTCCTTTTTTCACAAGTCTTGAAGTCAAACCCATGTGCATATATGTTTATGGGGCAGTGGTTGAATCGATAGGTAGTTTCCTTTTGTGTTAGAATGTGACCAAAGGTTTATATTGGCTTCTAAATAAGCACTGAAATGGTTTTCAGCCAAGATAAATCGGGAAGCCAAATTTTTCGGAGGGACGGGGTAGGAAAATTCTACGAATGGTGCAAATGTTGAAAGATTTCTAATGGGCTTAGTTGTAGGCTTATTTTATAATCCTCACATTTTAACACTTCCTAATCTTGTTTGCAGCTGGAAACATGCGTCATCTGATTGTTGAGGCTTGTATTGCAAGAAATCTACTAGATACATCAGCCTACTGTTGGCCAGGTTACGTGAACGGACGCATTAACCAACTACCTTATAGTGTTCCAGCTCAGGGGCCTGGTTGGTCATCATTCATGAAGGGGGCTCCACTTACTTCAGTAATGATTAATGCTCTTGTTTCAAGCCCTGCTTCCAGGTATACTTATCTTTCTCTCTTAAATCGTGCTTCTTCTTTCGTTTTTTTTTACTTCTTTTAATACTGTATTTCCAAAAACCTTCTGCCCTATGCTATTGTGTAATGGTACGTTTTCTAGAGCTTGTCCGGTTAAAGGGAATTGTCATTTTTATAGATATCAATTCCACGCACTCAAAATAGGCGGAGATTACCAGTGTGCAGCTCCTAGTTTCTCTTAAATTACACATGAATTTTGATTCAATGTGCAATGTGATATGTGGATTTTGATTTGGTGCAATTGCATTAATGAACCTTGATTCAATTGTACACATTTAAGGAAACGAATTAGTAGTAATTGGCTCGTCGAATGTGATTCTTCTGTGAAGAACTTGTGGACAGCACAGAATATGGTTGTTTTACCGGGAAAACATCTATATACTTGTGTGAGTAATAAAATTCTCAGAAGTAAGAATCAAGCAGGAGGAAAAACCTGTTATGCAAAACATATAATTATGTTACACGGAAATTTCGTCTGTTATTGTCACTCATAGGTACACTTTATGAGATCTGAGTGATCTTCGTACATACAAGTTTTCGAATATCTTTAGTTTTTGTTGATTTGGCCTGGTCTTCAGTTATTCCTTTTTCTTTCCTGAAGCCAGGTATATCAGTTGCACTTTTTTATAAATTTACCAACGGTAAAGCAACTGAATTTAAGCTCATGGATTTGATGGAAGCTTAACAGAGGTAGAGAAAATATTTGAGATTGCGATCAATGGATCAGAAGACGAGAAGATATCTGCAGCTACAATTCTTTGTGGGGCGTCTCTAATTCGCGGATGGAATATACAGGTAATAAGATGAATGTCCGTTTTATGTTACCATATTTCATTTTTTTATACTTATGCAGAATGCAGTTATTTTCAATTTTTATTATCTTTACTTTCTAGTTATGTCTGATTATATATCAATGCAGGAATATACAGTTCAATTTATAACTAGATTGCTGTCTCCTCCGGTTCCTGCTGATTTTGCTGGGAGTGACAGCCATTTGATAGATTATGCTCCTATGTTGAATGTACTAATTTGTGGAATAGCATCTGTCGATTGTGTTCAGATTTTCTCACTGCATGGTCTGGTACGATTCTGCTAACTTACCTAAGCGTATCCGTTTCTCTGATAACGAGCGATGTTGCTTTGGTTTCACAACTTTTCATGGTTGAACGACGATATATCTTTCTTCTTTATCTTCCACATTGATGTGCTTTCTTT
This sequence comes from Hibiscus syriacus, assembly GCF_006381635.1. Taxonomy (NCBI): domain Eukaryota; kingdom Viridiplantae; phylum Streptophyta; class Magnoliopsida; order Malvales; family Malvaceae; genus Hibiscus; species Hibiscus syriacus. The sequence goes on along the minus strand of NW_024063107.1, from coordinate 777,321 downwards.
AACAGGGTAACATTTAGGATTCGAATATGTTCTTGACTAGTTCTCTTCGAAGCAAATTTTCCATTCATGCAAAGCTACTGACAAGTTTTGTATAACAAATGTTATGTATGATTCATGTATTTATTTGTTCATGAATGTAAGTCGTTTATTGATGAAGACCTTTATACGAGCTATAAGGTAAATTTTATTGCTTTCGTTTTCTGTCTTTCCAGGTCCCACAGCTTGCTTGTTCATTGATGCCGATATGTGAAGTTTTTGGGTCGTGTGTGCCCAATGTCTCGTGGGCCCTCCCCTCGAGGGAAGAAATATCTCCCCACGTAGTTTTTTCTAATGCATTTGCTCTTCTTCTGAAGCTATGGAGGTTAATCATCCTCCTATTGAACATAGAGTTGGTGATGTACCCACAGTTGGATCCCAGCTGACACCCGAATACCTTTTATTAGTCCGGAACTCCCATCTATTGTCTTCTGAAAACGCCCATAAGGACCGTAACCGAAGGAGACTCTCAGAAGTTGCGAGTTCATCATCCCAGGAGCCTGTATTTCTGGACTCATTTCCAAAGTTAAAAGTCTGGTATCGGCAACATCAAAGATGTATAGCTGCAACACTCTCTGCTCTTGTTCATGGAACTACCGTTCACCAGACGGTGAATGGACTTCTTAACATGATATTCCGAAAGATTAATAAAGGAAGCCAGTCGATAACTTCCGTTACTTCCGGAAGTAGTAGTTCATCTGGAGCTGGAAACGAGGATAACTCTCTGAAACCTAACTTGCCTGCCTGGGATATCCTGGAAGCTGTTCCTTATGTTGTTGATGCTGCTTTAACAGCATGTGCTCATGGAAGACTTTCTCCACGTGAACTGGCCACAGGTCAGTCCGGTGTGCTTATCTAATTTTGTATTTATACGCTAATTATAAAGATGTGATGCTTAGCTCCAATAAATAGATACTGTTATAAACCAGAATCTTCGATTGTTTCAGGGCTAAAAGATTTAGCTGACTTTCTGCCTGCATCTTTGGCGACCATCGTTAGCTACTTCTCAGCTGAAGTAAGTCGATGTGTATGGAAACCTGTTGTTATGAATGGTATGGACTGGCCAAGCCCTGCTGCAAATTTGTCCAATGTCGAGGATCATATCAAGAAAATCCTAGCAGCCACCGGTGTCGATGTCCCTAGACTTTCTGCAGGTTTTTAGCCTTGTCATCTTAAGTTGAAAACATTTTCTTGCGAATTTTCGTTTCCCCGACCCTTTTAGTGATTGACTGACTGATGCATAATGTAATAACAGGTGATAGTTCTCTAGCTACTCTTCCGCTACCGTTGGCTGCTTTTGTAAGTCTCACCATTACTTATAAAATTGACAAAGCCTCGGAAAGATTTCTCAATTTGGCTGGCCCGGCTTTGGAGTCCCTTGCAGCAGACTGCCCATGGCCTTGCATGCCCATCGTGGCTTCCCTGTGGACCCAAAAGGCGAAGCGATGGTTTGACTTCCTTGTTTTTTCTGCATCTCGCACCGTTTTTCTCCATAACAGTGATGCTACCGTTCAACTTCTTAAAAGCTGTTTCACTGCTACACTTGGCTTGAACAGCGCACCAATCTCCAGCAATGGTGGTGTTGGAGCTCTTCTTGGCCATGGATTTGGGTCACATTTCTGCGGTGGGATTTCACCTGTTGCTCCAGGGATTCTCTATCTGCGCATTTACCGTTCCATGAGATATATCATGTTCATAAATGAAGAGGTGATTTCTCTCTTGATGCATTCTGTTAGAGAAATAGCATGTAGTGGTATGCTAAAGCAGAAAATAAAGAAGCTGAAGACGAGCAAGAATGGAATGAAATACGGGCAGGTTTCTCTTGCTGCAGCAATGAATAGAGTGAAACTCTCAGCCTCCCTAGCTGCTTCTTTAGTATGGTTGTCCGGTGGCCATGGTCTGGTTCATTCATTGATAAAGGAAACTCTTCCCTCTTGGTTTATATCTGTTCATAGGTCCAACCGAGAGGAAGGATCAGGGCTTGTGGCAATGCTTGAGGGATACGCACTTGCATATTTCACGGTGCTTTGTGGTGCCTTTGCTTGGGGAGTCGATTCTTCATCATCAACATCAAGGCGGCGAACTAAAATCCTCGGGTCACACATGGAGTTCCTCGCAAGTGCACTTGACGGAAAGATATCGCTCGGTTGTGATGGAGCCACGTGGCATGCCTACGTGTCGGGATTCGTGAGCCTAATGGTCGGTTGCACCCCGAATTGGGCCCTAGATGTGGATGTAGGTGTGCTAAGCAGGTTAAGTAAGGGACTGAGACAATGGGATGAAGAGGAACTTGCTTTGGCCTTGCTTGGCATTGGAGGTGTTGCAACAATGGTTGCTGCTGCTGAACTCATAATTGAACACTGCGACTCCTAACCTTATCCCCCACTTTTGTACAATAGTATTTCATTAACACACAAATAGTTGGTTCTGTAATGAAAGCCTGATTTTATTTTCGATACAAGGGAGGGCGTAGTTCGATTAGGGGGTGGATTGCAGATGTTGTGATTCGAATCTAAGACTTGTCTAATGTTACACTTGAAAGTTTAGTTACATAAATCAATCAAGTTTTGATAATTTAAGGTGATTATAAAGAGTATATATTCATAATCTTTCTTAATCATTGATAAAGTATACACTTTGCAGGTATAGTTGCTCGAACTTGGATATCTAGCCTAAAATAACGACTAAAAGTCGTATAGAGGAACTTATAACAACCATTTTGTTCTTTTACATTCATCATGCTGATTTTATATGCAGGACACAACAAACAAAGTTGGCTTCACTATCTACAACCATGGGTTTCGGCAAAAGTAAAGGAAGCAGAACATTGATAGTTCTAAGAGATTAGTAGCTTACTAGCTTTACATATACCTATTTACTCAGCTATTCAGATGATAATGGCTTTTTGAATTGCTAGGCATTCTAGATGAAGCTTAGAAGAACTCGCGGTCAGGGAGAATCAAAGGTGCCACGAGGGTCCAAATATAGAGTCCAGCAGTGACCCACTCGGTGCAGATTCGAACCCAGACTAATGTCCAGCCAACATCTATGAGATCTGGGCTCTCGGTAATAAGAGTACTTGTAGAAACAGCTGAGGATTTATAATGGTGATCGTTGCATGCATAATCTCTAGGTTCACCGGAGAGACCCGTGTAGCACAAATAAGCACAGTAAACTGATATCACTGAAGCAGGCAAAAGACTGCCATTCACCCGTGTAAGATTTATGATTTCAATTAAGTTTTCAGTAGCAAAAATCTAAAATATTTTCATTAAACCAATACCACTAAATACTACAAGCTTGCCAAAGCTCAAAGTGGGACTTGGCACATTGTTTCACGTCTTGCATGCAGATGCGAAGGTGCATGCCGCATGCTTTCCTATTTGTGGTTTACATTGCCCTTGGAGTATCGGAATGCGAACAATAAACAAGCATGGAGAGTTAATAAACTAGCAGATGGCCTAAGGAGCTAACCAGATATATTGTCCAATTTTTGTGCAATAACTTACTCTTTAAACAGCTTGATATACATGTATATGTACCTAAATTTGAATTATGCAACTCAGTCTTTGCAGCAGGCAAGGCAAGTTGATGATAAAAAGAAACAAGCGTATCCTTACCGCAGGATGCAGAGCTATAATTCCAAATGAAAATGCCAGAATCATTGTCATGACAGTAAAGAAGACGTTCAAGCCGCAGTCATGACCAGAAGGGTTGAACCATATAAACAAAATGCCGGAGAATACAAATGCCGCGAGATAGCAACCGACTGATACAACAAGTAAAGCAATGTACCTGAAGGAACAAAATTTAAGGGTTAAATAAATAGAAGAAACAATGGAGAACATTAATGAACTGCCAGAATTGAACCAACCATTTCTGTTCATCTTTTACAACCCAGGCATCATTCCACGTGTGTGTAAAGTCAAGTAATATAATCACTTGAACCAATAAAAACAGACCAGCACCAAATTTTGATGAAGTTCCAAGCGGGTGGATTATTTAGCCCAAAAGGGCACTCGAAATTTTATTTTGGAATATACGGCAAATACTACAGTATCCACGGAACTGTGACGAGTCACGTCAATGTGACGAGTTCCAACGGGTATAATTTTAAATTTGTTGACCGTTGTTGAACGGTCAATTTTTTTTTAAATTCAATTTCAATTTGAAAAAACTATATGTTTATAGCCGTTAGGTAGAGTAGTATAAATAGAGGTTTGGGTTGGATTGATTTTTCACTTGGAATCAAACATTCTATTGAGAGTAAAAACTTTTGTGTTAAAATGGCCTCAAGAGAAGAAATGTTACGTCTTTATGATGTTCATATTTCGTCGACCGAGTTGACTACGGTAAATTTAATTTTTTTTTATTTCATTTTAGTTTTGACAAAATTATAGTATTAATAATAATTATTTATGTAATTGTATTAAATAATTTATTTTTAAATTGTAGAAAGAAGAATGAGGCATTCGTCATCGAGGAACGGCGAATAAAGAGCCACATCAGCGGATGGTGATATATCTTTCACAATCTGGATTATATGGAGCGAAGTTTGTTCGCGGATTTAAGGTGATGTCGACATTGATATCGGCGTTGATTGAGTGTTGGAGGCCCGAAACGTAACGCATATGTTTCATTTTCCTTGTGGTGAAGTGACAATAATATTGGAAGATGTCGCATATCAACTTGGTGTTCCTATTAATAGTATGTCATTGGTGATTCGCAACACTTATTCGCGAGATGTTGTTATTTCAAATTTATTGGGAAAGGAGGCTCCAGCAGATGTCATTGATGGGTTGTGGATACGAATGACGTGGTTGGAAAGAGAATTTAAAGTAGATGAACAATCAACGGAACAAGAGGTGATATATGTAACTCGAGCATATTTTATGACGTTAATTGGAGGGATCTTGCTACCGGATAAATCAGGCAATTTGGTGCATACCCAATATCTTCTAGTATTGAACGGTTTCTTTGCATGTCGCCAATATAGTTGGGGTTCTGCAATTTTGACTTTTTTGTATCGTGAACTTTGCAAGGCGACCATAGTGGTTAGAGGAAAAAACGCGGATGTAGCGGGTTGTTTAGTTTTGCTCCAATTATGGGCGTGGTATCGTCTCTCCCCTTTTTTACTCCTATTACATCAGCTCCTATAGAGTTTCCTCTCGTCACAAGGTAAATTCCTATATTTAAAGTTTTGATATTTTATAATATTTTATAATATTTATTTAAATATTTTAAAAATAACAATAAATAATGTAATTTTTTTAGATGACGACACCAAATAACTGATACAAAGTTATCAGGTGCAACCAAAGTAGATATTCAGATGAGGATTGATATCGCCGGTAGATATGCGATAAATTTTAATATTTTTTTTCATTAACTTTGAAATTGTAATATTAATTGTTTAATTATACTAACATAATACTTTTGACAGTTTAATTGGATGTCTTATTATAAGTCAGATATCTAACGGTGTCTACCACCAATGTTCTTTGATGGAACGGAGACATGGTGTGCCGTAACACCATTGCTCTATTTCGCAATTGTTGAGATCCATGCCGTCGATAGAGTTTTGCGACAATTTGGGTTTCATCAACCGATAAAAATGTCCATATTTAACATGGACGATTTGCATAAAATAGATGCGCGTGGGAAGCACAACGGAGATTGGCCGAGGAAGCATGCTATATTCATACAACAATGACAAAATAGACATTTATGATTGCCTAATCGTTCCGAGGTACAACCCGAAGATTTTGATTTCAATGTTTCTCCCAACCTCTAAAATTATGAAGCAAATGGGAAACCATACTTGACAACGCCAGAGGAACGGTCTGAGTGGGAAATAATGAATGCAAAATATACAAAAAAATTCATCATCTTCATCTTATGCTACCACCAATTATTATCAATCGCAAGAAAGTTATAGTGGATATGGTGCATATCAACCATCGATGAAGAGTCGAGTGGCATGGGAAGGAGGTTCGTGGTAGCTCATTATATGACTGATCCCAATCACCATACAACAAGGTCATTGCTTTTTATTTAGCCATCCATGCTTTGTAATAAGTCGAAATATAACCAAATGTATTCCGAATGGATGCCACTAACACAGAAACAAACACTCTTGGATCTTTTCCACCAACAGTTTCACATAAGAGCATATGACATTTGAATCTAAATGTCTGTGGTCTTGTGTCAAGGAGGTCATTGTACATGCGTGTTGTGCATTGAACCTTGTAACTTCCCACAATATCTTCCATTATGGGTATGATACTCGTATCCTCCATTTACAGCCAACATCATGGTGTACACACCGTACGAAATAAGTCTTTTGATATGACTCCGCGACATAGAATTGAAGATGAGCTTTGATGCAATACTCTTTAATTGCTAGTTGTGCCTCTTTTTTTTTCAAATTAAGGCTCAATGGGCAACTCAGATGACCACTCGTCTGAAGAACTCCAGTGGGAAGCACATAGCTCTGACATATCATATATTTCAGGATTCCACATTGCATCGTAGTTAATGTCATGCATTGCAACTGCATGATGATATCGAGGCAAATAATGACAAGATATTTAAAGTTGAGGGTATGTTTTTGCCCAAACATTTGAAGCGTTTTGCAATCCTTGACATCTTGAAAGAGCTGCATCCCATACATCAACCTCAACATCCACACTTTATCCCTCTGAAGCAGCCTCAAAAATATTGGACTCATCAATTAATGGTGTGTCGTCATCGTCTACCAACGGAACAATATCTTCATCATCTTCAAAAAAAATATTGGGACTCGTCATGCCCGAGTAACGAGTTCTATAAAATATATTAAATAAATCTGGGCCATGGAATCCACGTGACACGTCCTATTAAAAAAATATATCCGATGAAACTCGTCATACAGACGTGACGAGTTTCATGAACACTATGACATTTATTGTAGATCATAAAATAAATTTCTTATTGGTCTATTTGGCTAAATAATCCAACTGACTGCATTATTTGCCCAATTCCGCCGAAAGTTGTGCTCACTTCTTTTTAATAAATTTAATCAAATTTATTCCCTAATTTTCTCTTCATCTAGGGTTCCAATTCATGAACAAAATCTACTGATCCAAACCCAAACAATAAGCACCGCTACAAGGTACAATTTTCCTTCCTTTTTGTTTTAGTTTTATACTTCAGTTCATTTATTCGATCATCATTCAATTCGTTATTTTTTTATGATTCGTGATATGTACTGTAGAACTACTTCATACGTCAGGACTACAGTTGACGATACCGCGCCATTCCCGGTGGAAATCGGACTCCACCAGGGGTCGGCTCTTAGCCCTTACATCTTCGCCTTGATTATGGACGACATCTACTGTGCGACACCAGACGGTGTCCCATGGTGTATGCTTTTCGCTGACGACATTGTCCTAGTTGCTGAAACAAGGACTGAGCTGAATAGTAGACTGGCTACCTGGAAGACTGCTTTGGAAGAAAAAGGTCTAGTGATCAATATTGAAAAAGACTGAGTATTTATGTTCAAACTTTAGTGGGAACCAAAACGATGAAGATGTAGAAGTATGCATAGAAGGACACGTTCTCCCCTCAAAGGATTGTTTCAAGTACCTAGGGTCTATGATACATAAAGATGGGGGTGTGGATGATGACGTTACACACCGTATAAAGGCGGGATAGCTAAAGTGGAGGGCTGCTACTGGAGTTTTGTGTGACAAGAATATGCCTCTAAAACTTAAGGGAAAACTTTATAGAATGACAATAAGACCAGCGTTGCTGTATGGATCAGAATGTTGAGCAATCAAGAAGGATCACGTAAGGAGGATGGAGGCCGCATAAATGAGAATGCTTCGATGGGCATGTGGTAGGACTCTGTGGGACATGACACCAAACTCTGCTATTAGGATGTCCTTGGGGGTGGTGCCTATACCCGAAAAATTGAGGGAGGGAAGACTACGGTGGTTTGGGCATGTCCTTAGGCGACAACCATCGGATGCGGTCAGGAGGGTGGAGTCGATTACAGTCGACGGTGCCAGAAGGAGATGACGACCAAGGCGGAAGTGGGAAGACTGCTTGAGATTTGATTTAAAGGATTTAGCCCTTACTGAGGACATTATCTCTGATAGGAAAGTATGGAGACTTAAGATCAGGGTAACTGAGTAGTACATATCACATCCATAGGGTATATCATCTCTGTCTTCTTTTTATGCATTTGTAGTAATTTCCATGACTTATTCTTTTTATATGTTTCTGTCATTGAAATTTATGAAGGCTTAGAACTACGGTAGCGGAGTAGTGTTGCTTTAGTTTAGGTTTTAACACATCTGACTTTATTCCTTCTCGTTGCTTGCTATTGTTGAATTTTGTGTATCCTTTACTTCAAGTTTTGCTCTTTTTAAATATTAGTCGGGTCTTACATTTCTGTCTATATGCAGAGATTTTTATGCAGGGATTACTTCACATTTCAGATGCACATATGTAGACTGCATATGAAGAATGTTCAACTATTTATTTATTTATACATGCATGGCATTTCTATCTTTACTTTTAATTTTTCTAACTGCCGGAGGTCTTCCACGGAAGCTGCTCTCAACCTGGTATTGGAGGCAGCCTACTACCCTACCTCCTCTTACCCCATTGCATATGGAAATAGGGTTTGGTTGTTGTTGTTGTTTTAGTTGTTTCCTTAAATATAGAATTTGAGGAGGCATGTTTCGTTTGACTTTGATTCGTAAGATGACCTATGAAGTAAGCTGTTGTATTAGGCTTGTGTGTTTGGTGTATTCTGTATGTTTCCATGTGCCTATATATGTGTACTTGAATGATTTCTGTGATTTTTTTTTTGGAGTTATGATGATTCGAGTTAAATTTCATGTTATTTTAGAATATTTGGATCGGTTCCGTGCTATGTGTGTGTGGTTATTTTACTAAGGATAGCTACATCTAGGGCAACGAGACGAGACAGATCGTGAGCTACTCAAGATCGACTCAATCAAAGTTCGATAAAGATTCGAGCTAGACTCGAGTTCTTAAAGACCCAAAACGAGCTACTTGATATTTGACTCGAAAAGCTCGCGATCAACTCGAAGACATAATATATTAAAATATTATTTTTAAAAATTAAATTATTAATAATATTAACAATTATTTGTTGATTTAAAAAAAATATATATAATATAAGGTTTTAATGTATTTAAGGTTCAGAGTTTGAATTGAGCTCTAATCGAGTTAAGTTCTCTTTTCCATTTCGAGCTTTTACGAGCTTCAATATATGGTTTCAAGCTTTATTCAAGCTTAAAAATTTTAAGCTCCGAGTTTTCGAGTCATTTGAGTTCCATTTTAGAGTTTTTGAGTCGAGTCGAACTCAGCACTACTCGAGCTCGATTTGGCTCGTTTACAGCCCTAGCTATATCATTCATTAGCTGGGTTTTCACTGATTAAATACGGGAAATGTCTTGATTGTCCTCTGTTCTTACCATTTTTTTCACTGTTGAGTATGAACTAGTTGAATATGGAAAAACACATTTTGGTAGTTTGATTTCTGTTGAGATGAAAGGCGATTCATATTCGAGTTTTCTGGGTTTTGGAAATCCATTTGTACTTGATTAATTTCCTTTTAGGATGTTTATGGTTGTGTAGTCATTAAAGGAATCCTCTGCCATTAGTGTTTCTTCCATTACTTTAGGTTTGCTCTGAGTTCCGGAAATCAGCATATTGATTTTCTTTTTTAATTGCCTAATGGTTCATTTATTGCTCGGCTTAGTCATTAAACCAGTATGGACCAGCAAGGCCATGGGCAGACCTCTGCAACGGGCATTGTTAGTAGTGCAGCTGCGGTTCCGTATGGTATAGCCGGTTATCAGCCTAATCAAATGATGGGAACCTCAGCTCCTGGATCGGCTGGCTCAATTCGATCCCCTACTCAGCCTTCAGGCGCCTCTGCCCCATCATCTCAGCTGGCACAACACCAACTTGCTTATCAGCACATCCACCGCCAACAGCAGCAGCAATTGCAACAACAACTCCAGCGTTTTTGGTCAAACCTGTACCAAGAAATCGAGCAGACTACTGATTTTAAAAACCATAGCCCTACCGTTGGCCAGGATCAAGAAGATTATGAAGGCTGACGAGGATGTTAGGATGATATCAGCTGAAGCTCCGGTAGTTTTTGCTAGGGCCTGTGAAATGTTCATTCTAGAGTTGACACTGAGGTCGTGGAACCACACCGAGGAAAACAAGAGGAGGACCCTTCAGAAGAACGACATCGGAGCAGCTATTACGAGGACCGATATATTTGATTTTCTGGTTGATATCGTCCCTAGAGATGACATAAAAGATGAGGTTCTTGGATCTGTTCCAAGAATTGAAGGTCCAGCCGAGGGTCTACCTTACTATTACATGCCACCTCAGCTCACTCCCCGGCTGGTGCTCCGGGAATGACTGCCAATAAGCCTGTTGTGGACCACGCCTTTTACGGCCAAAACACCCGCCCTTATGATGATCAGACGGTATGGCCACCACCACAGCAGCAGCCTCCTCAACCTTCGGATTTGTAAACGTAACCATAATAGCTACTTAAGAGCTTAAAGGACAAGTGAATTGATCATCATATCTGTAGTATATTAGTATGTGATTGAATTCTACATGTTAGTGCAGTGCTATATTGTATTACAATTTAGCTCGCTACTCCCTGAATATATAGTGTAAAATTTCAAAGATGCTTGCTTTTAATGTAAATTCGAAGTCTTATCTATAACATACTATTTATCTTGAGGTTTGTCGAATACAACTACGTATTCAATACGAGTACATATTCAATGCAAGTACGATCCGATATTTTGGGTGAATCATTCAGAGGTGCGAAACAAACGCGCTGAATGCTGAACGATTCAGCATTCAGCGCTGAATGGTTCCATTAAGAGGCAAACAAATAGCCCCTTACTCATGACAGGAGAGGTACCTTTGCCCCAAGTGTTCAATGATATCGGTGGTAAGTGTTGATCTTTCTTTATGTTCGAAAGCAAGGGCTGCAGCCTTCCTCAACAAACCAGAGCCGGCAATGCGACCCAACACGATCGGACTTATTCGACTCCAATGACACCGTGTTTAAGAAAACAATCGACGAACAACAGTAAGCCAGAGCAAAGAATATGAGATAAATGAGGCCAAAACTACCTGATAGTCGTTTCCCTTTCAGTTGCTGAAATGTGATGCCGAGCCCAAGATAAAAATGCCGCAACACTGGCAGAAAAGCGAAAATGAAAAAGATCGAAATTATTCGATGCTCTTTGAAAGCTGATAAATCAATTACCTTCCAGAAACTATATCACCTTGGCCACCACAACGCCTCGGAGATCCGTAAATGCTTACGGATTGGACTACATAACACTAAAGGTGTAGCGTTAAAAACAGTTGAACGCATTCCAAATGTGTGTATATATATATATATAATACACTCAAAGTTGTAATAAGGAGCAAAATACATCTGCCAGTCGGGACTCTGGAGGTTCCATACCCTTCAACGTAGGATAAAAACTATATGCAGATTCAATCTATAAGTATGTCCGTTGTGTGAACCGTATCCGTTTATTGACAGACGGTATGGTAATAATATATTCACGACCAACAAAAGGTCACAACAGCAATATAGGTATTGCAGCTATAAGTGCATGCAATGGCAAAAAGTGGAGAAAGATAACTTGCAAAAGAAACATACTGTTTGGAGAGAGACAGCAGTTCCCCATGAGTGTTTTGATTCGTTTACATCGCCACCTAGAACTTTCTGCACCAGGCACTTGTATTCGTACACGTCTGGAGTCAAGACAGCTAAGCGATAGCCACTAACAAGCTCGATATTGTTTGTCACAAGGAAGAGTCCGTCCTATGAGGTTATGGTAACAATAGGAAAATCAGCAGCAAATTCATAAACATTATCCCCACACCCGATCTCCCTCCCAAAGAAGGATAGCAACTGGTATTTCGAGCATGAATCTTCACCCGACAGTGTAGCATACTTGTAGTTACTGATTACATACCGCGTCTACGACCATTGGAACATTTGATTCCCTTGCACGTGTCATGAGTTTGCTTACACATTCCTGAACATGATATGCAGTAGTTAAAATAGTAGTAGATTTGGAGGTCACCTATAGAAGCTGCTCTCAATCTAATGTTGGGGGCAACTTACTATCTCACCTCTCTTTATCTCATTACATATGGGAACAAGAGACGGTAAAAAAAAAAAATCTGCGGCAGGAAGTTTTTCCAAAGGAAGGGCTATTGCCTAGCAACTAGAGAGAGAGAGATCACCTAATACTATAGGACTCTTCTAAAATGGGGTGCACAATTAATTCAGGACTATAGCTTTTTATAACCGTGGCAGCACCTTGCGTACAGAAAACATGCGACAAATCCTCACCCTGCAAGGGTAAAAGAAAGATGTTCGCATTCAATTATACTCAAGGATCGTTATAATATGAGACGCAGATTATGAGAACGAAAAAGTAGTAATTATTAAATTTTTAAGTTATTATATTTATCAAAATATTATTATAATATGATATTATAAGAGATGTACAAAGTCGGTGACTTTATTAATTATTTTGTAATAATTTATTAAAATTTAATGATTATTTTATAATAAATTAATAAATTTAATTATTATTTTTAATAATCTTATAAATTTATTATTATTATTATAATATTCTCGGAACTTAATAAATTAATAAATTTAATTATTATTTTTAATTATTATCATTTTGTAATAATTTATTAAAATTTAATGATTATTTTATAATAAATTAATAAATTTAATTATTATTATTTTCCGGTTGAACTGCTACTAGTGAACCGGCTAGAACCGCTGAACCGTTCGAACCGGACCGATTGAAAACCGAAAAAAACCAAAAATTTTGTTTTTTTTTTAAATATTAAACCAAACGTCGTTTGTTAAACGAGCCAAGTCGAACTCAAGTATTGCTGAGCTCGACTCGAACTTGAAAACTTTAAAAGTAAGCTCAACTGCACTCAAACTCACAAGTTAAAAATTATCAAGTTCAACTCAAACTCGAAATATAATATTGAAACTTGAACTCCAAAAGGCTTGAACTTAAAAAAAAATTTAGAAGCTCAATTGAAGCCTAAAATTCGAGCTTGATTGAAGTGAAAGAATAGTTCACTCAATGCTCACCAAAAGGCTCCATGATTTTGAATGTCAAATTACATCTATTATTTATAGAAGTTAGTTGTGATGCTCTTCTATGTTTCTTAGCAATGTTGGATTGTTTTGTTCTCATATTTTTACTCTTTAGACTTTTTGGATGCTCTTCTATGTTTCTTAGTCATGTGGGATTGTTTTAAAAAAAAATTAAACCAAACAATATCATTTTGTTATGATTTTTTAGCCCCAATTTAATTAGTTATAAATATTTATTTATATGTTTTACCTTAAATTATGTTTTAGTTAATTTGAATCATTTTGTTTCACTTGATTTTATGGTTTTTTTTTATATATTTATGATTTGCTTTAATATTTTTTATTAAATATTTTTGGTATTTTTATTTAATTTTTTAAATAATTATGACGTCGTCCGGTTCTTCCGACCGGTTGGACCGATTCGACCGGTTAAACCAATGAACCGATAGTATATCCGATTCGTTAACCGGTTCGGTTCTGAAAACCATGCTTAAAATGAAAAAAAAAAAAAGCTTAAGCCTTGAGGGGGAGTTAAAATCATCTCCGCGTTTAGTGCATGGGAATAAGTAATTATATGTTTTTGGCCCCACAAGATAGATAAAGTGTGCTACGGATCTCTAAATCTTCCACAACGAATAGACAAGATTCACTTTAGCCACAAAGTTGGTCAAATTTTTAGACGGCCCTTGGATTATGTACCTTTGATTAATTTATTAATTATATTTTTTTATTATGTCAAATAAATTAATTTAGATTCTTAAAACATATGAGATGACGTGATATTTAAATATTTAAGTATCTAAAACTTATCTTTTTTTCAAATAGGTATTTAAAATGCTTTTTTTTATCAAAATAGGTATATAAAGTATTCAATTTTTTCATCTAAGTACTGAAAGTATTCTTTAGCTGATATCAAATGTCAACTTTTTTAGAACTTAGATGAAAAAGTGTGAATAGTTTAGGCATCTACTTTGACATAAAATACTTTAGGTACTTATTTTGATAAAAAATAATTTTAGGTACTTATTTTGACCAACAAATACTTTAGGTACTTAAATGAAAGAGAATATATACTTTAGATACTTATTTGTGATATAAGCCAAAAATAAATTGTATAAAAATTTAATGACAAAATCGATATACCGTTAAAATTTAGCTTCTAAAATAATATCATTTCAGACATATCAAAGTGGCATTAAAATTTATTCAACTATTAATATAGTTGAAATTAAAATTAAAGTTTAAAAGTTCGATAGAATAAACGAGAAATCATGACATATGGTGTAGTTTATTAAATTTTTAAGGGTATATTATGTATTTAGTATTTAAACTATCAGTTTTGATCTATTTAGTACTTAAACTTTTAATTTTTTTAAATGCATACCTAATGTTTAGTTTTTATTTCATTTTAGTACCACGTAGTTAAAAACTTAACGTGTTTAGTACCTAAACTATCAATTTAGACCCGCTTTAGTACATAATTTTCAAATTGTTTGGAAACTTAACAGTAAATTTTGAATGGATACTAAAATGAAACAAAAATTAAACTTTAGTTATAGTTTTGAAAAAATTGAAAATTTAGGTACTAAACGGATCAAAACTAATAATATAGTTACTAAACTCGTAGTTTACCCTAAAGTTTTAATAGTGAAAATTATACACCTAGCTATCCTTTCATGCCAACGTGGCAACGTTGTCGTCTGTCTCTTCCGTCCGTAGATTACTGTAATTAACCGACTAATCGTACTGAACGTAACTCATCAGTCATCACCCTACTTCAGTGCACGTGAAATAAACGCGCCAATAACAAATTCACAATCGAGTGACGAGTGTGTCATCCACTTGCTCAATGGAGAATGGGATTCAATCTTATCCGTTACCCCATTCGTTGAAAAAAAGTCCCCACTTTCCCCACTAATTTCCTTGAAAAAAAAACATGAAAAAAAGTAATTCAAACCTCAGCCACCCCCATGTTTAAATCCCACAAATCTCCACTCTCTCTCTTCTCAATCAAGTTTTCTTAAACCCCAAAGTTCCTTTTCTTTTTTCTAATGATTTTTCTTCATG
The DNA here is from genome assembly GCF_006381635.1 of Hibiscus syriacus. Taxonomy (NCBI): domain Eukaryota; kingdom Viridiplantae; phylum Streptophyta; class Magnoliopsida; order Malvales; family Malvaceae; genus Hibiscus; species Hibiscus syriacus. Next base: position 762,008 of record NW_024063107.1, on the reverse strand, counting down.
TTTTTTGATACTTGGATTTGAAATTAATCCATTTTACCAGTTTGATGTTGTCGTTGTTGTTTTTTATATATTCTTTAACTCCACCATGAATGCTCTCTAGCTTCTTTGACGCCTTTTCCTTTGTTTTTATGTTATCCTTCTCTCTCTGTGGTGTTTGCCCATCATTTATAGCTTAAATAAAACTGACCTACCAAGGAAGCCAAAAGCACTCAACATGGTTCACCACCATTGGACATGAATACCATTTTGCTTGAAAAGCACATCTCTTTATTCTTCTTCACACACCTTTAGATATCAATCGGCCCCTCCTTTTTTTCCCCCTGATTTTCATCGTTTTTTCGAAAAAATATACAAATCCCAGATTTATCTTCCTTTTAAAGATTCAAATGTGTAAAATTCCGGTTCAGCAAGACCATGACACCATGCCAAGTTTCGATTTTTGCACTAGGTTCAAGCGGTTCAGACTCTTCGAGCCGTCCGTGGGTGTTCTCGGCTTCTTCCTCGTTGCTGTCTGTGTGATTTGTTGCTTCTTTTACTTGGATTATAGAGCTGTGGCTGAACGGTATAGGGTTCCTAATCAGAGTGAAAGGTTCATGTGGCTTAAACTAGATGGGTCTTCTTCATCTTCTTCTTCTTCGCCTTCTTCAATTAGTGAGATTAAAAGAGTTGATTTCTTGAGCCTTGAAGGTGAAGGGTGTGACGTGTTTGATGGTGATTGGGTGTGGGATGAGAGTTACCCTCTTTATGAATCTAGAGATTGCAGCTTTCTTGATGAAGGGTTTAGGTGTACTGAAAATGGACGACCAGATTTGTTCTACACCAAGTGGAGATGGCAGCCTAAGCATTGTAACCTCCCCAGGTTCTAACTTTTTCCTCCTTGAAATGTATTTTGGAGAATTTATTAATCATGTTGGTTTGGTTTTAGTGATATATATTCGATAGGCGTCTCGATTCGACTTCGAATATAATCGAATTCATGTGACTACGGAACACGGGATTATGGATAGGAAAAAGATATAGCATATGCAAAGCAAATTGATTTAGAAATGGTTGATGGTTGAGCCAATTTGGGTGTGGCATCCCGTGATTTTTGATAAAGTTTTTGTCTTTTTCCTTTCATGTCAGTTTCACCAATTGTTCATTTCTGTTCCATTCATGTAGTTTTGTGCTGTAGATAAGCCTCGATTGTGGACTTGAAGCTTCTTTTTTCGAACAATGAAGGCAACTTGCTTTCTCTTTTGGTAGTACTTGCATTTGATTTCATACGTAAAGCCTTTTTTCTATTTCTAGAAGGGATTCTTATTCTCCGTTTCTCTCGGTATATGCCGAAAAAAGTCGATTTCATTGTTAATTGCGGTGTCACATTGGACTTACCTTTCATCTATACTTGGTTTGTGTGTTGTTTGCATTGATCAAACAGATTTGATGGAAAAGTGATGTTGGAGAAGTTGCGGAACAAGAGGTTGGTGTTTGTCGGGGATTCAATCGGAAGGAACCAATGGGAATCACTCCTCTGCATGATTGCTTCTGCGGTTGATGATAAGGCATCGATATACGAAGTGAACGGCAATCCAATTACAAAGCATAAAGGGTTCTTGGTATTCAAGTTCAAGGATTATAATTGCACTGTGGAGTACTACCGGTCTCCGTTCCTCGTCTTACAGAGCAGGCCGCCTGCCGGGTCTCCTCAAAACATCAAGACAACCCTCAAGTTGGATCAAATGGATTGGAATTCCATTAGGTGGAAAGATGCCGATTTTGTGGTCTGCAATACTGGCCATTGGTGGAATTACGAGAAGACCGTCAGAGCGTAAACTCTCTTCTTTCCTTCTCAGCATTCCTTATTGCCTTCTCATCTCTATATTGTTATATAATGGAGGTAAAGTTGCTTATGGTTGATGCCTGACATATCGATCACCGTAGCTGTAGGTTTCGTAGATTAGGATAAAAGGAGTCCCCCTACAGTCGATATTCCGAATGGGAATTTTAGGGTTTTAATGGAATGATACTACATGGTATAGTGACAGAACAGCTTTCCTTTAGTACTTGCATGTATGAAATCTGCTTCTATCTTGGTAGGGCCGTTACGGCCCCGGTCGCAACCATCGGAGAAGGTAAATTTCAAATATGGTGGCATGAATGCGTGCATGTGTTAGTTTTAAATGATATTCCAACATTCAACAACAATGGACCCTACACCATCTCATTTATTGATTTGGGTTGCATATAAGTTCAATGTATGTGTTTTTGGTTCGGGTTTTGTTTCTTACACGACACAAGCAAGGGGGAATAGTACGAAGGAGAAAGTCGATCGTGAACGTAAACCGAGGGTCGGTGTTTGCAGTGTTCATATATTCATGTATGCTTGATGTAATAGGTTGAAGGAATGAACTACCTTAATCCGGTGTTAATTTTTTTCCGTTTGCGCTGGTCAGGGGATGTTACTTTCAAGAAGGGAAAAAGATCAAAACCGAGATGACCGTAGAACATGCATATAGGAGGTCTTTAGAGACCGTGATGGAGTGGATACGTAATGAGGTGAATACGAGTAAGACCGAGTCTACTTCCGCACATTCGCTCCCGTACATTTCAGGTTCGTTTTTGTTTTATTTATCTGCATGCTTGTTTAGACCTCTGCATATCCATATTGATTTTTTTTTCTACAACAATTGCAGGGGAGATTGGAAAACCGGGGGAAGCTGCCACCTCGAGACACTCCCAGAGCTTGGAGTGTCATTGGCGCCAACGGAAACTTGGGAACTTCTCGATATAGTAAAGGAGTGTTATCAACTCACTCGAATGCATCTAACGGAACAAAACTCGACATATTAAACGTTACTCCAATGACAGCTCCGAGGAAAGACGGTCACGCATCGCTATATTATTTAGGTCCCAAGGAAAGCCCGGCTCCGATTCATCGGCAGGACTGCAGTCATTGGTGCCTACCCGGAGTACCCGACGCATGGAACGAGCTGTTCTATGCGGTGTTCCTTAAGCATTCGAGTAATCGAGCATTCAACTCATCGACATACGAAGCAAAGGTGTGATCCATTGTTGAAGACACTGATTTATACACCAATTATACAGAGGAATTTTTGGCATTGGATCAAATGATGGTCTAATCAGTTTGGTAATGTTAGATTATGAAGGGAAAATGGAGAGCTCTTTTCTTAGATAGTTGATAGTGATTGAAGAACCCTAATTTTGGAGGATAAATATGTAATTATCATTTTTTTTCTTATAAACAGTTGTATATTAAATAATTCTTGATGGTGAGGCGAACGAAGCTCAGAATCGGTGCAAAAATTGTGAAATTTGTGACGGTTTTAGGGCTTTTCGATGAAGTTTTGGCAGTTGATTCGTGGCGAACAGTGGCCTTAAACGGGGCGAGGCTGGTCAGGTTTTAACCGGGCTGGGATGGTGAGTTGATTGGTGGCGACGACATGGACTACAAACTCCCATGGTGGCCAAAATCAAACCGAGACGAAACTGGGAGTTTTAGGTTTTTGATAGAGCTTCACCGAGTTCTCCACGTTGATCTGCTATAGTTTTCGAAAGAGGGTTTTTGAACGGGGAACGATGTGGTGGCAATTAGGGATGGGCATGGGACTCGAATTCGATGGGTTTCGATTCAATTTGACTTAATATGGTCTGGTCGAATTCGGGTTTAGGGTGAAAAATATCAAACTCGAAAAAAATATAATTATTCCTTATATATTTAGGAATAATTACAATAATACCTCTATATATATTATTTTTTCAATTAAATTATTATTTTATTGAATAAAAATAATATTTTTTTTATTATTTCAGGTCGGGTGGACGGTTTGGATTTTATCTCAAAATGTCGGGTCGGGTTCGGACGGGTGGAAGGTACATATTTTTCGGGTCGGATTGAGTCGGGTGAATGATATAAAATTTTCGGATCAGGTCAGGTTGGCTGAAACCCGACCCATGTCCATCTCTAGTGGCAATGCACGCCACCGTCGGCCAGAGATATGTGAACGACGATAGGACAGTTAGATCAGATTTACTGGGAGTTTTGGAAGATTTCATAAAATGAATTCTGATTTGGGGGGAAATAAAATTGGAAATTAAAATAAAAGGGATAATTCACACTTCAAGTCCTTGAATTGATGGGAATATTATGAAATAGATCATAAGTTCTCAAATTCTTATAATTTAGTCCTCAAAGAATTATTAATATTAGTCCAAAAATTTCGGGTGTGACATTCAACCAGGTCTCTAGTAATGCCCCTATCTTGTCTGATGCTAAGCTCCAAATTGTCGATGCCAGGAATGGCTAATACAAGATGTATCCCGATCCTTTCCAAGGAAACAAGGGTTTATCGCCTTGTATGAATTCTTCGGTATCCAACAATGCAAAAAACAATAAAAATCCTTACTATATCAAAATAAGCCTCCCTATTGCCATCTTTTCTACATTCTCCATTCTTAGTTATTTGCTATTTTCACGGTTTAAGGCCAAGAATAAACCTGGTGGAGAACAACCGGAAAGAACGGGACATTTTTCATATGGAAGTATGATGAGAAGATAGTATACGAGGATATCATTGCAGCAAAAGAGGATTTCGACTTTCGTTACTATATCCGTGTTGGTCGTTACGGCGGCGTTTACAGAGCGCAACTCCCTTGTGGAAAAGTTGTTGCCTTGAAAAAACTTCACCGTTTAGAAGCAGAAAATCCTGCCTTGGACAAGAAATTCAGGAACGAGATCAAGTTTCTAACGCAAATACGACATCGGCACATCGTGAAGCTTCATGGATTTTGTCTACACCGACGCTCCATGTTCTTGATCTACGAATACATGGAGAAAGGGAGTTTGTTCTGTAACCTAAGAGATGAAGTGGAAGCCGTGGAAATAGATTGAACGAAATGATTGAGATAATCAAAGGCATCGTATGCTTTGTGTTACTTTGCACCATGATTGCACCCCTCCAATAGTTCATAGATACGTATCAAGCAACAATGTTCTGTTGAACTCGAGCTTTCAAACATTTGTGGCTGACTTTGAACTGTTAGAATGTTGGATCTCAATTCATCTAACCAGACAATTCTTGTAGGAACCCGTGGCTATATAGCTCCAGGTGATGTTTCCTTTTTCTGCAACTTGATATGGATTCTTAGTAAAGTTGTCACTCATGTGCATAATAATTAATGTTTCGTCTACCGTCATTATGTAATCCAAGCCTATTATACAAGAAACATACATCATAAGATAAATTTAACTCATATTATTAAGTATTTCTATAAAAAAAAGATGAAGAAAAAAATAATACTTACACTTTCAAATATTCTTTTTTTTTTGTCACTTTTTTTCCCAAATCTCCACTAAAATCGACAAAGAAAACTCGCTCGCATAGAAATCCTAAATCTAATCTTTCCAAAAACTCAATCTGAAAGAAATCTAAGTGGATAATTTGAACTTCTCTCTATTCAACTCAAATCATGGAACTTTTCTGATGAATAGAGGTTTGAACGCGGTTAAAAGAAAAAAAATGAGACCGTTGAAATAAGGGGAAATATGTTTTATTTTAAAAACAATTGGGCAAACTGTATCAGATACCATCGAACTTTAAGCAATGTATCATTTATGCTATTGAAATTTCAATTTTGCCAATTATAACACTGAACTTTGATTTTCGTTTCAATTATACTACTAGCCTGTTAAATCGTTAATAGACAGATCAAAAAGACGTTGTTTTGGTGAGGTGTCTACGTCCACAGTCGTCATCCACATTGGCAGCCGTCAGCGGCAACATGTCGTTAATGATTTATCGGTTCAGTGGTATAATTGAAACGAAAATCAAAGTTTAGTGCTACAATTGGCAAAATTGAAAGTTCAGTGGTATAAACGATCCATCACCTAAAGCTCGGTGGTATTTGATGTAGTTTATCCAGAAAATTAATTGAAAAATATACTTTTTAAAGTGTCACGTGTCATTTTAGTAGCGTCATCGGTTCCACATCACTTATGTGACAGAAATAGGTGAATTCATTAATGGTAGAACACACAATGTATGAAACCAAGAATTTTAAAACATTATGTATGAAACTGAGAATTTAGTATACTTCATGTATACCATACTATATAGAGAGTAAACCATACGCTGACACTATATAGAGAGTGTCCATTTTGATCTCTCTTTTTCGGTTTGAAAAAAGTGTAGCCAATCACCATGTCGGTTGTTTCCATGAGGTTTCTGCATTAGAGAAAGGGAAAAGAGAAGGAATACAACAGCTTAGTCCAACAAAGAATACAAGTCAAAGTAAACACTTGAAATAAAGGGCACGTTGACTGGACAAAATTTTTCCAATGGGTGGAAAAGGTGCGATATAATGAACTTGTGTATATTCATTACTCTGGAAAAAATGCAATACTACAACCGAACCCCATTATTCTTGTAGTACTGTGGGCTACCATCCTTGTTTCATTTGCTACAAGTATGCCAACAGCAGATCAATCGCCATTGGAGTCTGAAGCCAAAGCTGTGTTAGAGAGTGGATGGTGGATTAGCCATGGCAACGACGCTTCACAACGTTGCAAGTGGACTGGTATCTCATGCAACCCCGCTGGAAGCATCATCAAAATTGATCTTAGTGATCAACAGATCGGTGGGAATATCCCACCTCGGATAGGTGATCTATCGGCATTGGAGTACCTTGGCTTGTCCACTTGCGATTTATCTGGTGAGTTGCCTCCTCCTCTGGAAACCTTACCCATTTACGGTTTCTGGACCTTTCCTATAACCGTATTAATGGTCCAATCCCTTCTGCTTTTGGTCAATTAACCAATTTGGAAACTTTGTACCTTTATGACAACCAACTCGAAGGCTCCATCCCTCAATGTCACTTCAGTGGTTCAATCCCTTCTTGTATTGGTAGTTTATCTCTCTTGGGATACTTGGATCTTCATTCAAATCGATTACAAGGTTCTATTCCCCAAGAGATTGGGAACTTATCCAAGTTGACTTACTTGTCGCTTCATTCAAATCTATTACAAGGTTCTACTCCCAGACAGATTGGGAATTTATCCAACTTGAGCCACTTGGATCTTCATTCAAACCTATTAACTGGTTCTATTCCCAAGAGATTGGGAATTTAGATGCATTAACTGTCTTATACCTCTCCCGAAACAGATTGAATGGTTCCATCCCCTCAGATAGCCAAGCTTTCTACTTTATCATATTAGACCTCAGCTTCAACCAACTCTCCGGTACTGTCCCTACCTTCATACTACTGATCTTTATATTTATGATGCCGGAAATGGGTGTTACAAGATTTCTCCCAATCCTTTTGAAGGAAATAAGGGTTTATCGCCTTGTATGAAATCTTCGAGAACCAACAATGCCCAAAGTCGTTACTATATCAAAATATGTCCCTATTGCCATCTTTTGTACTTTCTCCCTTGGTTGTTTGTTATTTTCTCGGTTTAAGGCCAAGAAAAACCGTGCTGGTCAGCAACCGGAAAAGAACGGGGACACATTTTCCATATGGAACTATGATGGGAAGATAGCATACGAGGATATCATTGCAGCAAACAGAGGATTTCCATTTTCGTTACTGTATCGGAGTAGGTGGTTACAGAAGCGTTTACAGAGTGCAACTCCCTTGTGGAAAAGTTGTTGCCTTGAAAAAGCTTCACCGTTTAGAAGCAGAAAATCCAGCTTTCGACAAGAATTTCAGGAACGAGATCAAGTTTCTAACGCAAATACGACATCGAAACATCGTGAAGCTTCATGGATTTGTTTTCCATATGGAACTATGATGGGAAGATAGCATACGAGGATATCATTGCAGCAACAGAGGATTTCCATTTTCGTTACTATCGGAGTAGGTGGTTACAGAAGCGTTTACAGAGTGCAACTCCCTTGTGGAAAAGTTTGTTGCCTTGAAAAAGCTTCACCGTTTAGAAGCAGAAAATCCAGCTTTCGACAAGAATTTCAGGAACGAGATCAAGTTTCTAACGCAAATACGACATCGAAACATCGTGAAGCTTCATGGATTTTGTCTACACCAACGCTCCATGTTCTTGATCTACGAATACATGGAGAAAGGGAGTTTGTTCTACAACCTAGAGATGAAGTGAAGCCGGTGGAAATGGATTGATGAAAGGATTGAGATAATCAAGGCAGGCGCATGCTTTTGTGTTACTTGCACCATGATTGCACACCTCCAATAGTTCATAGAGACGTATCAAGCAACAATGTTCTATTGAACTAGAGTTTTCAAGCCTTTGTGGCTGACTTTGAACTGCTAGAATGTTAGATCGATTCATCTAACCAGACGAGTCTTGTTGGAACCCCTGGCTATATAGCTCCAGGTGATGTTTCCTCTTTCTGCAACTTGATTTGTTAACACTTTTTTTAAAGTATATATAATTATTTGGATTTTATTTGACTTGTGTCTACAAACTTGCCTATAAAATGGTTGTCACTGAAAAATGTGATGTCTATAGTTTTAGAGCGGTGAACTGGAAACATTAATGGAAGCATCCAAAAGAAGTGTTATCGTGATTGTCATCGCCAATTTCTTTGATGATGAATTAACTGATGTGTTGGATAGTCGTTTAACGCTTCCGACAAGCCAATTAGTGCACAAATCTTTTCAAGTTGTACGTTTGGAGTTTCAATGCTTAAATCAACAACCGAAGTTACGACCAACAATGAAAGAAGTGTGCAGTTTTTTCTTTCTTGCCAAACATCCTTGAAAGTCCCTCTTCGGATGATTTCTTTTGTTTCATCTTGTGAAGCATGAAATGCATATCCAATAAAATTATGATACTTGTCATGTCAAAGTCCTCATTAAATGTTTCAATAAAAAATTGTTTATTGATAATTAATAGTGCTTATTATGGGGTTTTTTTTACTATTTATTTGTAACATTTAATTAATGCAGTAAAATTCCTAGATTTAATGATTAAAAAATACAATATTTCAATATTTACATGAACAAAATAATATCGACTTTGAAATATTGCAATAAAGTCTTCTATATATACAAGTAGTCATTACATTAATGGGTAAATTAGCTTTTAGTACGTAAGTAGTTTTGATCCATTTTAGTACTTTTAACTTTTATTTTATTTTTTAAAGTCACTTAAAATTTAGTTTTTGTTTCATTCTAGTACCTCTGTTCAAAATTTAACGTTAGATTTTGATTTTTTTTTAAGTTTAGATACTAATGCAAAAAATGATAGTTTAAGTACTAAAAGTCTTAAGTTTTTAATGGCGGGATACTAAATGAAACAAAAATTAAACATTATATATATTTTGAAAAAAAATAAAAGTTTAAATATTAAAACAGACAAAAATGATAGTTTAAGTACTAAATGCATAATTTACCCTACATAATTTATGGTTGAGTCCTAATTTTCGAAGGTTTTGCGCGAGAAATACTCGGTCTCTGAATTATTGAAACCATGCAATGCTACAACTCAACCATTAGCAGTTACTTTATATTTGTTGATATAGTCCATGGTTGGGCAAAATTTTGGTTGAAGAGTAAAACTACTTTAATATTTTATTCTTTCATTTCAATGATCGATATTTTGATTTCAATCAAACTATTCAACTATTTAAATACTTTAATCATCATTTATCAATTTTTAACGATAAAGTGATACGACAATTAAAAAACTTAGTATATTGCATATTTTCTAGAAGGTTAAACTACACTATCAATTAGATAATTCTTAATTTATGAGTGAAAATATAATTATTTCAAGTATTTTAACCGTCGTGACACTTTTTTTTGTTAAAAATTCAACCGTCAATGATTGATTGAAATATTTATTTTTTTGTTAAAGTTAAACGTTTTAATTAAAGTATTTAAATAGTTAAATAATCTAATCGATAGAAACATGACCGGTCATGTCGAATTATAATATTGAAATTCGAAAAACGGTAAAAACAGAACAAAACGAATGGATAGAGCTGTAGATAAGAACGAGATCGGGAGCTGGAGAATTTGAACTTTTACCGTTCTTGGCGAGATCAGCGAGCACGTGAGTGGCACTGTGGCACGCTTGGCGGCTGCGCGATCATTCCGCTCCAACTGAAGGCGGAGTCGAGGACGGTAACCTGAGCGGCGACTTCCTCCAGAGAGCACGGCGGACGTCTCCGGTAGGAAGAAAGGTATCTCTGTCCTGAATTTCTTCCTCCAGTTTCCGGTTTTGTCCCTTCCTTTAGGCCGCCCGGTCCTCGCACCTTTGAAGCTCCATCAACAAGTAGAAGACGAAGAGCAGAAAAGGTTTTATTACCAGAAATGAATGAATAGTGATTTGAAAGAGAAAGAGAGCATGGATCAGTTAGGAATGTAAACTAACCGCGTCGATTTTAAAGATACGATCCTTATTTTAGAATAAAATAAAAGGGGTAAATTACACAAATAGTCCCAAATTATAGTATATTGTTTTTTCAAATATTCAACTATTAAAATTATAAAATAATTCCCTAACTATAGGACGTTTTTTGTTATTAATCTAAGGTGATTACAAGTGATAATATATGTTTGAAAGATTATCAATAATTTAGCAATAACGCTTAAATCATGTGGTCGTTGGTGCTTAAATCTGAAACCTTTAAAATAACGATCATCCAGTTAACCACTTAGGTAATTTGTCTATGCAAAAATAAAACAACCTTTTTCTATTAGTAAATAAAATAACTATTTCGAGTATTTTTCTTTATATATAAGTAGAAGATCTGGCTACCTCATTAGTCAAAGATAATATTATTCTCCTTAGAGGTTTTAGGTTCGTTCTTTTGGTGTTAGTAAATATGTTCGTTTTTATGTTTCTGAACATGTTTATTTAACGTTCATAAACATATTCATTTAACGTACTCAACATAAATTAAAAGAAACCAACTAAATAAATCTTATATAACATCCACAACAATAACAAATATAGTATTTAACTCAAAAATTCACCATGTGTTCAATTTAATCCTTATATTCATCAATATTTAAAATGTAAAAGAAAATAGTACATGAGTCATTACTGAGTTTATTTGAATATAAACGAACCAAATACACATTTATTCATATTCGTTTTTTATTAAATAATATTAAAATTTTGTTCGTATCATTTATTTAAATTAACAAATGATCATAAACAAACATTATACAAGTAATTCACACAACAACACCAACCAACAATTCTTTTCATTTACACCCCTTATCTAAGACCAAGAGCCTCCCGTCGGATTACACGTCACATGGACTTGATTTCTTAAGATAAACACGAATGCATACCATTTAAAAATCTGGTGAGATCTAAATCAAAATTTCACTAAATTAAGCTTAAAGGACTAATGCATATGTGTAAATATATGATTACTTTTTAATTCAACCTAAAACTTTCGGCATATGAAAATGGATCAAATTATAATATCCAAGCGCCCCCCTGATTAAATTGCAGGAGAGCTAAGAATAACGAAGCAGCTCAAAGTAAGAAGAGAAGAGATACGCGAAAACAGCTTTATCCTCAGCTTTTGATTCCTTCTTCTTCTTCTTCTTATCTAGATCTGTTCTATTGTTTCACGAAAGAAAATTCTTTGTTATTATTATTGGTTGACTGTTTCCGAGTTATACGATTACAGCCGCCAGATTATTGCCCAGACTCGTGGCTTTTCTCTCACCAGAAAGCGTTAGATATTGACGAAAATTTGAAATTTCTGAATAAATTGAAGGAAAAAAAATTGAAGCGTAGTATGTGAGCTAGGAGATGGGTTCAGGCAAAGGCGCGACTTCTGCTGCAACAAATGGAATCATCTATCCAGGCAGATCTCTCCCTTTTTCACTTTTATGTGTTTTTTCCTCCTGAAAATTTGAATTTTGTTACCATTTATGTTCGTTTTTGTGTCATTGAGGGGTTTCCCTTCATTTAATTCTACTTCACGAACTTGAATGAAGTTGCGTTTGCTAGATCTCTTATCGTTTAGATATTTTTTCTAGTTCATAATTAGATTGTTTTTTTTACTATTGTAATATGTAAAATCAGCTATTAAATTAACCGATTTCCTCTGAAAAAATATGCTGGTTAATAATTAGATCGATTAAAATGAGTTGAATGTATGACAAAGATAAAATAAATAAAGTATATTTTGGGTTTGAAGGCACAAAAGGAAATTATCAATTGAATACTTTCTGCACTTAGATTAGTGAATTAAAGAAGGATATGATTGTTTCTTTTTTTAGCTTTATTCTGATTTTCCATATGAGGAGGAAATGCTGTGTCAATGGAGTTTTTCTGGACCCAAAGCTGATAGACTTGTTAAAATTTGCAGATATCCGTGAGAGACATCGTCTAGAATTAGAAAATTTAACATTGACAACACAGCCCTTCAAACATTAATGGTTTTCATTCTAGCTATCCTTCAGTATTTCACTCGATCTGTATCGTATCTTTGGCAAAGGGTGGTTGGCTTATGCTTTCAAGCACTCTAATAGCTGTTCTTGGAATTTTCCTTGTGGACCATCGAGGGTCCTCATGAGAAGGTAATCAAATTTGTAGGTTATCCTGCTATAATCCATTCTTTGTCATGGTTTTCTTTTGATAAGATACAGTGTACTTCTTTATGATGTTGGAAAGGTTTTTATTTGTTAAGAGCGAGTGCTCTGTATTGTCTGCTACATTTAGCTATGCAAATGAGGATGCAAATGTTACATTGGAGATTTTATCATTATTTGTCTTATTTTTAAATTATTAGATATAAAGATATATGGCTAGGATGATTAGTTTCATTTTGTGTTTAAATATATGGTTAGGATTAAACTCTATTTGTAACCCTTACCCTCGTATTGATAGCTGTAAAATAGATTTACAGCCACATTATTGTTATTGTTTTCTCTAAGTAATAGACAAGAGCTAGAGTGTCTTTTCCTTCTGTGTGGGGGTTAGGGGTGGGGTTGTGCCGGTTCTTATTGTGTCTTAATGATTATATATTTTTGAAACCTTTTGTTTTATATGTAAGTTTCGGCTCGATATTGTTGAAGTCTTTTTTTCTCATTCTTATTTTTGATCATTTATTTTAATCAGATTAATGGAAACAATAATTAACAGTTGATGCCTTGATTATATTTTTCATCAGCATGTTGAGGAAGTTTCTAGGTATGTTCGATTTGGATTATGGTGGATTGCACTTGGTGTTGCATCTTCAATTGGTCTTGGTAAGAACACTGATTTCAGAATATCTTTTATGTTGTCTGGAGGAGTGGGCACAATGAATAGTTCTTTGCTGTTATACCAGGCTACAAGCAATGCTTTGTTTATTTTAACACTTTCTTTCAACACTGGCTGTGTTAAGCAGATGTCAAATGGTGGAATTACACAATTTCTTCTGCATTGAAGCATAGTTCTAGTCTTGTAGATGGATTTCTTTCTAATTATTGCTGTTTTTAAAGTTTATAGTCGCAACGGTTGCTTAATCTGTTTCTACCAATTGTAGTTGAAAAACTAGCAAACTGGGATATGTGATGATTAGAAATAACACTTCATTGATTGTTTGAAGATTGTTGTGTATGATGTACCACTCCATTTTAAACACTTCCTGGAAGAAAGGGAGGAACTATTCACCCTTAATATATGCCGAGGAAATTTTTATGAAATCTGATCTGCTTAATGTTTATACTGCCTTGATACAGAAGGAAATTTTGTGTAATCCAGAAGAAATAGACCGGGTTCATGTGCTTTTCTAATTTACCTTTCTTATTCCAGGATCTGGTCTGCACACTTATGTCCTTTATTTGGGTCCTCATATTGCCTTGTTTACAATAAAAGCAATGCAATGTGGACGAATAGACCTGAAGAGTGCTCCGTATGATACAATACAGTTAAAGAGAGGTCCTTCATGGCTGGATAAACCCTGCGGATAGTTTGGGCCCCCATTATTTACAACGTCACATGGGTCAAGGGTTCCTATCAGCAGCATATTGCCTCAGGTGCAGATGGAGGCTATCTTATGGGGTCTTGGGACCGCACTTGGAGAGCTTCCTCCTTACTTTATCTCAAGGGCAGGTGTGAATCACATCTTTACACCATATATAACTTATACCTTGTTACAATAATAAGGTTTGCTAGAAGAATCTGTTTATGGAAGGCTGATGAGGGCATTTCTGGAAGATCCCCCAATCTTATTTGCATTGGGATTGATAAGTGATATGATGCTAACTTTGCAACTTAACATTGTATGGTACTGACAGTGCAAAGGAGTAAGTGATATGATGCTAACTTTGCAACTTAACATTGTATGGTACTGACAGTGCAAAGGAGTTCCTTGATCACAGTTATCTTGAAGTGCAAATGAGTTCCTTGATCACAGTTATCTTGAAGTTTTACTTTGATTAATAACTTAAAGGTTTTAAATGTTCTCTTAATCAAATTTGTTTGAGTTGCATTGTAGTTGCCCCCTTTTTAAAAAATTATATATTATTTTTTCTCCATGAATTTGGGACCCGTGGTTGTTTTTTATCTGATTGTTGGTTGTCAAAGACTTGTGTTTAGATTTCTGACTAGCACTCCATACTGTTAGAATAATAACCAGCTTATTTTGACCTTCTGCTTTATCCAGCTAGTTTATCAGGCAGCAGAATTGATGCCTTAGAAGAAATGGATCCTTCATCAAGTGAGGATAATGGGGTCATAGCTACTCGCCTGAGACAAATTGAACGCTGGCTGTTATCCCACTCTCAACACATGAACTTCTTAACCATTTTAGTGCTCGCCTCGGTCAGTTATAATTTCATTGTTCTTTTTCATTTGTTTTGAATAATGCAAAATATTGATGCAGCATAAGATGTTTTATTTTTAGTGCATATTTGGTGGTCTGACAGTTATCTCTGTTTTATTTTCTGAATGCACGTTAACAAATGCACACCTAGGCCATTCAGCCACACTGGCATAAAATAACAATGTTCTGATGCATTTTCTTCAGAGAAAATCCTTGTTTAGGACGTTAACTATATCAATCCAGTAAAATTTTCAAGATAGAAACATTGTTGCTAAGATAAATATGGTGTGCGAATTTCCCCGTCAATTGTGAAGTGTGGTATTATGTTGCTTGAGAATGGCGTTTCATATAAGTTGAATGCAGATTATAAATACTATTTGTGCCATTTTTTGATTGATTTATCATGTAAACACGCTGATGATGAACTGAATAATGTTCAGGTCCCAAATCCTTTATTTGACCTTGCTGGCATCATGTGTGGACAATTTGGGATTCCATTCTGGAAGTTCTTTCTTGCTACATTGATTGGGAAGGCAATCATTAAAACTCACATACAGGTCTGTTAATTGCATTGTTCTCGTTGCGTTTTACATACAAGCTGAACCTCAACTGTGATGCTCTCTTTGTGTTCATTGTTCGTCTTTCAGTGTTCTACCAGACCAACTCTATCTTTCTATTCGTCTTAATGAAGCTAGATTTTCTTGATTCTAATTCTGCAAGCATCTTAGAAGTATCTACCGTTTCCTTTTCTTGCAGACGGTGTTTATTATCTCTGTCTGTAATAATCAACTCCTAGACTGGATAGAGAATGAATTGATCTGGGTGCTAAGCCTCATTCCTGGATTCGGTTCTTTCTTGCCCATACTCGCAGCAAAACTCCATTCGGTCAAAGAGAAGTACTTGGCTGCTCCACCTCCTGTGCCTTCAAATATCAAGGTACATTCCTTGCGCCGGTACAAGAAATCTATTCTAATCCCGAGTTTTACTCAGCTAGCCTACTTAGTCAAATGATATTTTTTTAACAAATCTATTCTACCACCACAGGGAAAGTGGGATTTTTCGTTTACTTCGATATGGAATACCATCGTATGGCTTATGCTTATGAACTTCTTTGTCAAGATCGTCAATGCGACTGCTCAGAGGTATCAGAAAAGCAGCAGGAAGCAACTTGCTGAAACTTTATCCGCTTCAACGCATTCGGATTACGAAGTCGATGAAAGCACTTGCAGGTAGTGAACTACAATTTGGTTGTCCCTCATGAATTACCATTGAAGTTCTCCCCACTTAGAAGCTTGTAGATATATTATATAGTAGGGGAACCTATACAAACAGAAACTGGAGATTTTATTTATCCTTCATGTGCAATCATTGTTTTGGGGCTTTTGACTACAAAATTTGGGTGAATGCTCCTTTAACTTCTGGCATTGAATTACTACACTTGCTTTATGTTATTACAATTAACATCACAATTATATTTTGATGGAAATTGGGGTAATCGTTTGACTGAACAGGATTTACCTTTTGATTTTAGGATAATGTAATATTTAGTCCTTGAATTTAGTTTTTTTTTCAATGTGATATATGAATTTCTATTTGGTTCACTCTAGTCTTTAAACTAAGAATTGTTTTTATCTATTTTTAGTCCTAATGATATGGTATAATCTCATAGTGTCACGTTATCATAGAAAAAGTCATCTTCATGGATAAATTCCGACATAAACAAAGTTATCAACTTCACAAAGCAAGCGATTTTGATAGTCTCAATGGTTAAAAGAATGATTGTTATTCTTAGAAGTCTCAGGTTCGAATACCAATGACTACAAAAAATTTGAACATTCATTGTTAAATTATTGAGTCTTTAGAACAAATACTATCACTTGTAAGTACTCTAGAGTGTATGCTAAACGAAATAATCTTATTGAGACAACTTTACCCAAATTTCATGTTTAAGACATTCCGGATCTTATTAGATTTTGTCCTAAAAGTATGACCATTATTTTAAATATTCTATTTCATCCCTAAACTATTACCTTAATTTTAAATTGGACCCAAACTTTTTAAACATTCCAATTTCATCCCAAACTATATGTATATACTAATCACATCCATTGTTAATAAAATCGTTAGATTAAGTTATATTATTATATGTTTGAAACTAATTATGTATTTGGATAAATTTAGGGATGAAATTAGAATAATCAAAAGTTTGGGCACCAACACAGTTTAGAGATAAAATTAAAATATTCAAAAGTTTACGGAATAATTTAGAATGAGAGTCATAATTTAAAGATAAAATATTATTTAACGATTAAACTAAGATTAATAAATTTATAAATATTTTTTAGTTATCCACTAACAAAATCCAGATCCTTTCCCCTTGAATACATAAATAAATAGCTGTGGAATTCTAATTTTGTAGAAACAAAGTAGCTTTAATTACCCTGTATCGAACAAAATGAACGAAGCTTCCTACACACTTGTAAACCCCATCCCGCCAAATCATTTTCAGCTGTTTCAATACTAAAAATATCCTAAAAAATATTGAAATTTTTAAATATATAAGCATTAAGCAATCATGCAAAAACCCAGAATTCCCTGTGTGTTTTTAGGCTGAAACTGCGAAAGAGAAAGGAAACAACAACAAACACAAGGGAGAAAGGATCGTTGTACGTTGTTGTTGTTTCCTGTAACTTTTTTTTTTAAAGAAAATCTGGCAAGGAGAGAAAGATAAAGGGGGCACGTTCATCGTTGAAACAAAGCGACCTTCGATACTAATAACGAAGACGACGAGTGTAGGCCTTGGCGTCGTAGGTTGTTAATGGCTTTCACGTTGACAACTGCTCTCGGGATCGTTCTTCTTGTACTTCTTCTCGCGGCTATTATTCATGCTTGTTTCACCCTCCCCATTGAAGCGGTTTGCTCCTTTTTCTAGCCTTTTGCACTTTCTTTTATTGTTTTGAGTGAATTCTCTTTTCTCATTCATAATTTTGCTTCCATTTTGTGTTTTCTCATCTGGGGATTTGTTTTTTCCCTCTATTCTTTTGATTGATCTTTATTGTTTCTATTGTTGTTTTGGTATTGTTAATCTGGGTTTTTCTTGTTATTAGAGCTTTGGTGTTTGCACTGCTTGAAGATTTGAAATATGGAGTTTGTTTTAGTTCAATGAATTATCTTTCTGGCACGTTTTGGAAACTGTTTGTGTATGAATTATCCATCAATTGGATTTCTATTCTGCAGGCTTTCTAAATGTTAAATGTTCATTTTAAATTAAGCCCGATTGTTATTTGGCTACATTCTGTACATTGCTAAAAATAAGTTTTTTCCTTGCAGATTCTGAAGGATTTTTTGGTATGGGTTGATAACGAACTTGGACCTTGGGGTCCCCTTGCGCTGTAAGCCACTTGAACCCTACCTAAATATCTTTCTGTTTTCAATTAGCATCAAGGATTTTGCTTGCATTATTCTTTAATATGCAGTTCATTTTTTGTACTACTTGTTGTAATATTTAATCTATGAAGTCTAATTTAAATTGTTTTCGAGACTTTGTCGAACCTGGTCTGAGTTGAAAGTTTTTTGTTTCCATTTAGTCTTATATGCTTTAGTAACATGTTTGTGTACATTTAAACGGAAACTGGATCATCTTGTTTATGTGAAACATAGGAACAATGTCACTGTATGTGTTCTCTAACAATGAATGAATAGAATGCCCCTCAATGAATATCAATCTTAGCCTGTTGTTATGTCGATTGCCCCTAAATTTGAAGCTTCTGGATGGGTGGTCGTCACTTTGCTGGTGAATTGAGTGGCTCTAAATAACTGGACTCTGATATATTACGATTTTTTTTACCTTTCAACTCATTTTTCCTACTTGATGTGCAGAGCTGTTGCATATATTCCTCTGACAATCTTGGCTGTTCCAGCTTCAGTTCTGACTGTAAGCTTTAAACTTCTGTTCCGATGTGATTTCTATTCTTTTCCATTTTTTTCCTTTTAACTTAATGATCCTAAATCTTGCATTCCTTCTTATGGTTGTCTTACGTGCAGTAGGGCCATCTCTAAGTATCTGAATCTGATAGGCTATTGCTAACTTGACACTCATTGTTATAACCTATTCTATGTACTGGACAATTAAAAGAGCAACATTTCTTACTTTAATCTATGATTGACTTGCATTGTTAAAATTAATGTGAAATTTAACTGACCATGTGATATTTTAACTTGTTTTCTTATTTATTTGTGACCTGCCTTATTCAGTTTCTTCGTGTTATTTGACATGTTTTACTTTGCAATATACTTGTGCATTAAACAATCTCCTTCAAACATTAAATTAGCAATAAATAAGGTCTTAACATTGCAAGACACTGTGTTTTATCCTTCAGCTTGGTGGTGGTTATCTTTTCGGATTGCCTGTGGGCTTCATTTCAGATTCTGTTGGTGCAACTCTTGGTGCCGCAGCAGCATTCCTTCTAGGCAAAACAGTATGCTCATTGATTTCTTATGGAACTCTCAATGTTTTATCTTACTGGTTTACCTTTCATCGGAATAAAACAAAACATTGATACCTTAGATGTTTCTTTTCACTAATCTTCATATCCTTCTCCCTACTTTTCCCTTGTTAATTAATTTTGTATCTCTTCCAATTTTCATCTTATTAGAATTATGATGATCTTGTACAGATTGGGAGATCATTGGTTGTTTCGCAGCTGAAAGATTATTCTCAGTTCCAGTTAGTAGCAATTGCAACACGGAAATCTGGCTTTAAGGTTTGCATGCTTTGTATTAATTTTTGAAGGATGATTCTTGGTTTATCAGCCATATAAGGCCTTGTTTAGAAACACCTCATAGCATTTCCTAAATTTATATGATTTGATGACACTTTATGCATTAGAATGATTTCATGAATGTGAAGGTATCACAACTTCATGAAAAGTGTTGAGTCGCATAGTGGAATAAATAACTAAATTGTGTTTCACCTCATAAATTTGAAAGTTCGATAAAAGGAAAGTGTTTTCTTCTAGCTTTCAATATGATGTTTCATAGTATCTAGAGAAAAACGTCGCTTGTTATTTCTGTACTACTGGGCATGCTTGCAAACTCTAGCATTATATGTTTGATTAACCATGCTTATCTAGCCTCTCGTGTCAGCCGTGCTTATATTATCATCTCCCTTTTTTCCTTAAAAAAGTTAATTGAAAAGGTTTTAGTCTTGTACGTATTTAAGACACGCTAAATATACACGTCTACTATAAACATGTCATTTTGATTAGTAGTACCTATCGGCTATCACAACGTTATGTTAAAAAGTTTCTGCACGGCTTCATTTTTCTATATTATTCTGAACTGTGGTATAATCTTATGCATATTTAGTAATCCCAGTTTGACGCTGTTAACACGGTCTGTTTAATGTATCTCTGGTATGCACTAATCCTACTTTGACATGCCTTGTTGTATCCTCCAAAGACGTTAAGAAACTAATCCGACGACATTTATATTTTCACTGATGATTTCTATGACAACACTTTTGTACCAAGTTTTTTTTTATACCGATGGCAGTCCAGCTATTTGGATTGACTGTTTCATTCACTGCTGAAAATTCTGCAGATTTCTAAACTTCCTTCTGATGAAAATGGACAGATTGTTTTGCTGCTTCGACTCGCACCTTTAATCCCTTTTAGCTTGTTGAATTATCTGTTGTCGGTGACCCCCATCTCATTCGGAGAATACATGCTGGCCTCCTGGCTAGGGATGATGGTACTGCATCTATATAACCTACCTAGCATTCTTTCCAATAATATCTTGTTATACTATTTTTTTTATACAGCGGATTTAACGTTGAGATTCGTGTTTGTTACAGCCATTAACCCTTGCTTTAGTTTACGTCGGAACAACAGTTAAGGATCTTTCTGAAGTTACACATGGATGGAATGGGTTTTCAACTGCTCGTTGGGTATGTGTCATGTTCTTTATACCGGTCCATTTTTTAATTTCGACTGAGGTACGTTTTAGGCCAGGAAAATATAGTTCTAGTTACTTTTCTGTAGGACTCTTCCCTTTGACAGACGTAAAAATGAACCTCGGTACATTCCGTGCTTGTATTTCGCAGTCCCGATTAGAATGATAAGAATGCTTAACTTGCTTTCATGTCATTTATGTTTTGTATTCTGATCTGTGTTTTTACTTCTTATGAATGCAGGCATTTCTCATAGTGGGCCTTCTTGTGTCTGGTAAGTGGAATTCCGATTTCGAAGTAATGCAAGCTGTGTGATAAAACACATATAGAAAAGTTCATGATTATTTTTCAAAACCATGATGGATATTCAGTAGAGGTATCCATGAGTCGGCTCGATTCGGGCCGTGTCCCGGAACTTCTGGAAATCCTTTGTCCAAGCCCATTTCGGCAGGGCACATACCGGCCCGAAAAACCTATATTCAATATCCTGTAGGTGAAGATTACACAAGTTTTTGACATTTGCATTGTTGATCTACATGCAGTGGTTCTAATGATTTGTGTGACAAAAGTTGCGAAGACGGCTATGGAAAAAGCGTTGGCCGAAAGCGAGGACATAAGCAGCATCATAAGCTCGTCGCCGGGATCGCCCGTTGCCGGCCTGCCTTTTACGGTAAAGATAGACCCCGGTGAAAACAGCAGTAGTGAAGAGTAAAACCCCAAATATCAGCTGTAAATTCTTTTACCTTAACCTTATTGCCCATTGCTTCGGCATGCCATTTTGTGCATTGTACACAGCCCAATTCAAGATCAATGAAAATAATTGTTTTCTTCTTTTAACCCTTTCTTGCGGTGCAAGCAATGCTTTTGTGCATGCTGATTTGTTGCTTGTGAAATTCAACTAATTAATACGAACATGATCAATCATGATTTAACCACTAGCAGTCAACAAACTCATTAAATAAATTGAACTAAAATGATTGAGTTCAAAATCATTCAAACCCTTAATCAGAACATGAAGAACGAATTGCAAAATGATTTATGGCTAAATTATTCGTACGACTACTTAACTATTTAATTATTGTTAAGGTAAATTACTTGAATGACCGTCTAACTATGGGGTTGGTATCGAAATGGCCAACATTTTCAAAATTGCATCAACATGATCACTTAACTATTTAATTGGG
The DNA here is from genome assembly GCF_006381635.1 of Hibiscus syriacus. Lineage (NCBI taxonomy): Eukaryota > Viridiplantae > Streptophyta > Magnoliopsida > Malvales > Malvaceae > Hibiscus > Hibiscus syriacus. The sequence continues at coordinate 740,121 of NW_024063107.1, read as the reverse complement.
TTCAATATAGCCACATGATGTTAGTATTTAATTGAGTTCAAATAAAGGCTTATTACTCTGCAGCAATTATTTAACTTTCCTCTGCAACAGTTACCCTTCTTTGCTCTCCGGTTACCCGACGCTCTATCTTTAGGGGCAGCAGTGGTGGTCGGTTTCTCTGTTCGTTTGTACAAGATAATCCATTGGTTATCGCATATATGTGTCGGATGGAATTGCTATTAAGGGAAGATCGCTTTTTCCGTTGGCCGTTTTGGCTCTTCTTCAATTTTTTCTCCTCTATGTTTGATGCTCGAAGCCGTTGTAGTGATCTGTTTATGTACATCATTGCTTCACTTGTTCATGTTTTTGTTTGTCAAGCTATCACTAGGCGATCATTGTTATATTTTACTTATGATAGTCACGACTGTATTTGTTCAGTTTTTAATTGGCAAGACGTTGTTGATGCAGCTTGGTAAATGTATATATCCTAGTATTACTTGAAAAACGGAAGTGTTTATGTGCCAGTTAACAAAATTGGTATAATTATATATTTGACTCTCAATACTTATGCATTCAATTAATTTAGTCCTAATTTTAATTTTATTTAATAAATTAATCATCCAATCAAGAGGTGACACATCACAATTATATTAAATTATATTTTTAATTTACTAAGCCAACATCCATATTGGTGATGATTTTTAAAACATAATATATATATATATATATATTACAAAGTAGTTAATGCTAAAAAAATGAAAATGCTTATAAAAGAATTTGAACCTAAATCACATGAAAAGCAACAAATCACTAAACTAAATCTCACATTTAAATAATAATTTGATAGATTTTATATTTACATTTAACATTGATTTGTATAATATTAAAAGAAAAATTAAATTAATTAATTAAATTAAAAAAACTCAATTTAAAATTATCTATAATAATTGAATTATAAACGTGAAAAAGAAAATATTAATTTATTTTTAAAAATATATAAATTTTAAATTTAATTTTCTTTTAATATTGTATAAATTAGTGTTAGGTTTATATATAAAATTTACCAAATTATTATATAAATGTATAATTTGGTTTAAGGTTTGGTACTTTAAGTTTTCCATGGCCTAGATTCAAAACCCTTCATATGTATTTTTTTTCTTCTAACATTAACTACTTTATATAAAATATATGTATTATGTTGTAAAACATGTAGACTTGGTTTCCTTGGTCACAAGTTTAAAGCCCCTAAAAGTTAGGATGGGCATAGGTTGAGTTTTTGGTCTACCCGACTCGAGAACAAAGGAGCCTTCACCCGAGACCCGACCTGTACCGAATATATGACTTAGAAACTCGACCCGAAATAATAATAAAAATTATTTTTATTCAATAAAAATAGTGACTTAATTGAAAAAAATATATATAGAGGGGTATTATTGTAATTATTCCTAAATATATAAGGTAAAATTATATATATTTTCGGGTCGAGTATTTTTCACCCTAAACCCGAACCCAACCGAATATCAAACTTAAAAAAATCCGAACAGAACCCGAAATTAAAAAAATCTGATCGGGTCGGGTCGGGTTCAGGTTAAGTGTCCATCCCTACCTAAAAGGCATTATTTATGCATTTCTTTACATATTTAGTTTTCCTTTCACCCGGAGGGTGACATGTCACCATATGATTGGAAGATAAATAATTAAATTAAATACATTAAAATTAAAATACATCATTTAACCTAATGGTGACATGTATCACCTCCTGATTGAATGATTAATTTATTAAATAAAATTAAAATTAGGATCAAATTAATTGATTGTACAAGTATCGAGATCAAATATATAATTATACCAATTTTGTTAACTGTAACGTAAACACTTCCGTTAAATACTAACATCGGGTGGCTATATTGAACCAAATTAAATAGTTCAGTGGTCATATTGATGCAATTTTCAAAATGATAGTAATTTGATACCAACCCTATAATTGGGTGGTCATTCAAGCAATTTTACCTTTATTGTTAACCAAACTATATGTGGTTAATATTTAATAGAGGAGATGGTGTGATTGTTAATAAAGTTGTTATAATTATAACTTAGTCATCATTACTTACACATTTATCAATTTGATCCTAGTTTTAAATTAAATCAATAAATTTAATCTCTAAAACAGTTTGTGACATGTGTCATTAGTGAAACAAAGTTATTGAATTAATTTAAAATTTTGACTAAATTAAATAGAATATATATAAGTAACGAGGACTAAATATATAATTATAGTAATTTTGTTAATAGTCATATTACTTCCTTTGTTGAATGTTAACAAAAAGTGACTTAATTGATAACAATTAAATAATTAAATTGTTTGATTGGTAAAATAAAAAAATAAGTTGTCAAAATAAAAAGGAACAATAGTTAAATGATTATAAGTTTTGTTTATCCATATTTTAAACTTAAGATAATCATAAAATTTTAATTTTTTTAATTATTACATTAATAGAGCATATGACGTTTTTTTACAAACTCAAATATTTAGATAATATTCATATTATTTTCGTGTGTATCGAGTCTTAACTAGGGATGGTAACGGGTCAAGTCAGATTTTTGTCAACCTAATTTGATCTGAAAAATATGTATCCTTCATTTGAACTTGACCCGATTCAAAAGTTATATATCCTTTATTTGATTCAATCTAACCCCGAAAAATATATATCCTCTATTAGATTTTGATTTCATTCAAATTTTTAGAGTATAAATCTGATCCGATATAAAATAAGGATTTAATTAAATAATAATAATTTTTTAAGAAAATTACATTATTATCCGAGTTGAGTCGGTCAAAATATTTTCACTCTCCACTCAAATCCGACCCAATCCAACCTCATTCCCTTAAAAAAAATTCAGCCCAACTCGATACAAACCTATAATTCTTTTTAAATTTTAATCATGTTAAATCAGGTCAAATTGAAACCATCTATTTCGGTTAAATTGCCCTCATTAATCTAACGGAAAAGATAATAGCATTCGGCGTAGAGATGGGCATGGGTCGGGTTTTTGGTTCATCCGACCTGACCCGAGAACAAGGAGTCCACCACCTTAGACCCAACCCGACTTGACCCGACTCGAAATAATAATAAAAATATTATATTTATTCAATAAAAATAGTGACTTAATTGAAAAAAAGTATAGAGAGATATTATAATTATTTCTAAAATATAAGATAAAATTATATATTTTCGGGTTGGGTCGGGTCAGATATTTTTCACCATAAACCCGAACTGATCCGACCTGAATCCGATTTTTTAAAAAAAAATCTGACCCGATCGGATCGAAACCATCAGATTCGGTCCCATGCCCATCCCTAATTTCGGTGGACAGTGGCTTCCAATATTGGCAATATTGGCGAGTGATTAACGCGTTCAATGATTAAAAGAAGGGATGTTAAAGGGATCTCGGAAAATGCTAAAACCCTCACTATGGAGACATTATCCATTTTATCCAAAGTAGATGGTCCAGCTTTCCCTTCCTACTAACTGTACCTACATAGACTAATATACGATGCATATATTATTAATAATTAGATGATAAAATAGCACGAACCAAATTATTTCAGTAGTTAAAAGAATGATTTTTGTTTTTAAAGATTTCGAGTTCGAGCACCAACGAATACATCATGAGTGATTGGGTGTTCAATATCAAATGGTTGATAGTATTTAGAACAAATACTAGTGTGTAATCACGTAGCTTAGTAAAAAAATATTAGGGTAAACTACATCATATACCACTAAACTTTAATCGTTGTATTGTATATACCACTGAATTTTTAATTTTGTTAATTATAGCACTGAACTTTGATTTTTATTTAGATCTGACTGTTATGATAGAATTGAAAGTTCAGTGGTACAAATGATACAATACCTAAAGTTTTGAGGTATATGATGTAGTTTACCCTAAATATTAATTAGAACTGATTTCTGGGAGGATAAACAAAAGGGTAGGGTTGGTTTTGGGAGTTGAACAAAGCATAGAAAAAACATAAAAAAGCAACTGCCATAATAAAAGATGAAGCAACATCATATCCACCTTCATCATCATAGTGGGTGCCATTTACATCTTTCCCTTTACCTTCCCAACAAACAAGAGAGGAAAAGAAAAGCCATTTGCTAGAATGCCAAGGTCTTTTTTGTCATTTAAGTTTATATCGATTCGGGTTCAAGTCATTTCGAGTTTTAATAACTTCAAGTCCTGATTATTTGGATTATTTGTTTGGGTCATTTTCGATTTGGTCTATTTAGGTCATTTAACTCCGTGTTGTTGTTAGGGATAGATTGAGGAGCTGGCAAGTGCGATTTATTATAAGTTTATTCTCTCTTATCTATAGACAAAAATATTGAATACATATATTCTAAAGGGAACTAACAACATAGCTTAAAACAAGGGCAAAGAATAATGTGGACTGAAAAATGATAATATCCCATTGGTGGGGATCACAAACTAATAATCACAGCCGTTGATGTTAAAAAAGATTAACACATGGAGTCCTTTTCCATGTATATATAAACATTTCACCTTAATCAATAAATGTTTGTTGAACAAACAGTCTTATAAAGTACAATGAACATGGCTCCCAAGCCCCAAATGACCAAACGCCCGGACTCATTTCAACGCAGGATGCCGAGCTTGGGCATCTTCCCCTTCGGGGGTTGTTTCAACGGGTGCCGAGACCACACTCGATCGTCGGGTCTCGGCACCCGGTCTGGAACCACAGCGACAGGGCCGTGGAGCTCCAAGTACGAGTGGGATCGATCCTCAAGAAGGTTCACACGTTGAAACCCGGGTGTTCGAAGAGACTCGAGTGCAAGAGCATATACAAGGCGTATATGCCCGGCGGCGGAAGCGACGGAGGCGGTGGAGGGATGAAGAGCTTGCTTTATTACTATGATCAAACTTGTCACCCTTACGTTTGGGTGAATGACACGGCGGGTGATTCATCGAGGATGGTCAAGCAGCAGTATATCAGCCTCGAAGATCTGAGGGATTGTTCTGAGATTCGGGTTTTTAGAGATCATCAACGAGGCTGCATTTCAGTTCGCAAGAAACCCAGGCCAGATTCTTGCTGATCTTTTTTCTTATAAAGATCAATTGAAGATGCAATTGTTTATTTGCAATTGTTCTTATTTGCTCTCGATGTTTGTTTATTTTTTTTTTTCATGTATTAACCTACGATCTCGGTGTAAATAAATTATTGTTATTTTCGTTATTTCTTAAAGTTTCGAGTTTGAACACTAAAAATATTAGAGGAGTGAGTATTTAATATCAAATAATTGAAAATTATCTATCCATATAGCACATATAAAGACACATAGTAACATAAACATAAATAAAATCTAACAAACAACAATACTTTTAAATATTTATAAATATCAATTACTAATTAATACAAGATTTGATTCTTTATATTACTCGCACGATATATCTATATTAAACATCGTTGTATATTATTAGGCTTAAGGGTAACTTTTGTCTTTGTAGTAGATTCAATTTATTATTTTCGTCTATATCGTATTTTATATCAATTTAGTCCTCAAAAGTACTTAACTGCATCATTTCATATCCTATCACTGACTTAAAACCTTAAACTATAAATTATAAGTTAGTATTTATGGTTAGAGATTATGGGTTATGGTTTAGGGTTAGAGTTTTAAGTTAGGAATATAGTATAGAATGATGCAATTGAGCAGCTTCGAGTGCTAAATTAATGCAGAAATACGATAAGGGCGAAAATGATAAATTGGGTATTCTAACTTTTTCCATATTATTATGTATTCAATTCACAAATCATAAGTTAGTACTTAATAACTTTTGTGGTTTCCAATTTTTGATGAATTATTGTTAGGTTTGGGAGGAACAAAAGTATGCAGATGATGATGACGAATAATGGACTTATCCATAATGATTTGGGACCTAATATTGATGATAAGGTTGTTTGGGGTCATAATTGAGTTGGCAAATATGCGTTTGCATATCTTGAATTTAAATTATTCTAAATTACAACATATAATTGCCAAGGATTATGTATTTAGAAATTCTAATTGGTCCCTAAATTTTTAAACGTTCCAATTCCATCCCTAAACTATGACATTCATTCTAATTAGTCCCCAAGCTTTTTGAACATTCTAATTTTATCCCAAACAATATGTATATACTAATCACATGCCCTGTTCATAAAATCATTAGGCCATGTTATATTATTATAAGTTTGAAAAAAAAACAAAATTCAGGTTAAATTATGGTTGAAACTAATTATGTATTTAGATGAATTTAGATAGAGAGTCTTGATTTAGTTATTAAATTAGAATGTTCAAAAGTTCAAGGAATAATTTAGAATGAGAATCATAGTTCAGGGATAAAATTGAAATATTCAAAAGTTTAAGATCAATTTAAAATTGAAGTTATAGTTTGAGGACATATGATGCAATTAACTTAATATATAGTTTATGAGTTGAGAGGCAGTGATCTATTTATTACACCTCTTAAGGGGAGTTTTTATTCTAGTACTGAATTAAAATCATCGATATTTATTCTCGTTCTTAATTAATTATATTAGTATTATTTTTTGATCGATGAAAATTATTGATCATTACGTTATTATTGCAGTGGCTAATTGTGTTGATGTGATGATTTATATGTGAATGGCTATGTCATATAGTGGCCAATTGAACTTTTAGAAAGTTTGAGGGATTTTAATTTATCTTTCAACTTTTAAAAAATCGAGGGTAAACTATATTGATAGACATTGAACTTTTAGGGTGCTTTTACTTTGGTCATCGAACTTTTAAAATTTATATTACAATCGTTAAACTTTTAATTCTTTCCTGGTAACTATTGTTGTTCATCATAGTCATTGATGTTAGTAACTATTAAAAAATATTGATGTGACACGGTAAAGATTTCTTTAAAAAAACCTTAAGGTTCCAAATTTGCAAGCATCACAAAGGCCAATTTTTTCTATGAATAGAGCAATTACTAATTAATCCCAGTGGCCAGAAGGATCCATTTTTTCTAGGATAAAACTTTATTTTGTTAGCACGAACCAATTTACCTTAGTTGTTAAAGGAATCGTTGTTGTTTCTAGAGATTATGAGTCCGAGCACTAGCTACTGTAGTAGGCTGATTGAGTGTTCGTTGTCGAAATATTGAGAGTATGTAGAACAAAAAGTATTTTGTAATCACTTTAGCTTAATAAAAATTACTTTTAAAAAAACTTACAAGTACAATATACAATTACGATTATAAGTAATTCATATTCAAATAAATTATAATCAAAACTAATGGTTATGATTGATTTTCATTTCCCTAGCAATAAATATTTGGCATAATATAAAAAATAGCCCCCAATATTTATTAAAATAGTCATTTTGATCTTTATTCTTTTCTTAATTATTTTCCCAATGTTTCACTTTAGGGAAAAAAAATCGATTCTATAGATGGAAACTATTAGTTAACGCAAGAATAATGCCTTAAAATAAGGGCCTTTTAACCTTAAATGAAATGTTGAAGGTTAAAATGCTATAGAAAAAAGATTAAGGGCCAAAGTAATTATTTAGTCAAATATTTGATGCCTTTTACCTTAAAATAAAATGTTAACGGCAAAAATGCTCCAACAATAGAATAGGAGACAAAATAATTGTTTTAATAAACATTGGGAGCTAATTTTAATATTATGCCTAAATATTTCGATCAAAATTTAACATCTTTATTCGTTACAACATATGTATATATGTTAGGGTAAACTATGCATTAGTGCCTAAAGTACCAGTTTTAGTTCATTTTAGTACCTAAACTTTCATTTTTTTCAAAATCATATTTAATGTTTAGTTTTTGTTTCATTTTAGTACCCCATTGTTACAAATTTAACGCGTTTAGTACCTAAACTATCAATTTTAGTCCATTTTACTATTTTAGTAGCTAAATTTTTAATTTTTTCAAAACTTAATATTAAATTTTGAACATGGGTATTAAAATGAAATAAAATTAAAAGTTTAGGTATGGTTTTGAAAAGACTAAAAGTTTAGATACTAAAATGGATCAAACTCGATAGTTTAGGTACTATACGTATAATTTATCCTATATGTTAATGTGACAATTCTTGAGTGATTTTATGACTTTAGGCTATCAAATTTAATCTTATTGTTGGTCAGATTAATATTAACAGTAAAATCAAATAGAAATTAAAAAAATGATCTAAAGATAAAAGCATCTTATAGGTAAACCTAGGATTAACTTACCCGCAAGTAAAAAATAAGATAATCAACTAACGGGTTAGTTCAAGTGTTAAACAGTTTAATATCGCTTAAGTAAGTCTTAGATTCGAGTTATTGTGTATGTAGAAAAATCATCATTGGGAAACTCACCCACCAAAACTAAGTGTACGACCCGGATCAATTCGAATTAATAAAGGTGAAGCTTAACCGAAAAAGAAAAAAAAAATCACATAGAATCATTTAATGTACATGGCTGCTAAAGAAATCAAGGTATATGCCACAAAAAGAGGTAGCATGTGTCATGTGTGAGCCTAAGAGACGTACATATAAAATATTATAAAAATAAAAGGCAAAATCTATATTTTATAATTAATATATGATTTATTGATTAAATAATTTAAATTAAATATTATAAATATTTTTTTAATTTATTTTATTTTATTCATAATATTTGATATTATTGTATGTTATGAAAGAAGCTACGCGGCATTTCTTATTTAGAAAGAGTTCCCATAAGTAGAACAATAGAAATGGACCGTCTGGGTGGAATCAGGTCCTTTAATTATCAACTAATAAAGACATATGCATCCAAATTCTAGTAAAAAGTAATATTTGGTTTTGGTCCCTCTCATATGTTTAAATTTAATATCTAGTCCATATATTTTAATTTGACATGATTTTAACCTCTCTACTTTTTTAGTATCGTTATTTAGTCCAAATAACCGACACGGTTAATAACTCCAATTAAAGTGTTGTTGTTGATTTATGTTAAAAACACCGTTTTAGGTAGGTTATCGCGTTGATATGAGTTTCTGTGTGTTAGAGAGAGTTGATTTTGGGATACGAATCAATATTGACATTTCGAGTATAGTAGAGGGAGTGGACTAAAATTTGACCTAAAAGCAAGGTCTAACTGTGCCTCCATCCTTGTACACTTCAAACTTTTGATATTTAATCTCTATGCTTTTAAGTTAGGGATTTAAATAATCTATTTATCTGATTTAAAAATTAAAGTCCATTAATATAACACCATTAATTAATTTCTGTTGAATTTGAATGTGCGTTATAAATTAAATTCATTCAAATTTAATGGGAATCCATTAATAGTTTTCAAATCAAACAAATGGATGGACTACATTCCTAGAAATAAAAAGAGTGGGGATAAATGTCAGAAGTCCAAAGAGTATAAGGACCAGGATCATATTTAAACCAAAAAAGGGAAACCATGAAATTTCTTATCGAACTGTGTCATTTGGAAGTATATAAAACCTTGATTCGTTCCATCCAAATCCAAGTCAAGAAAAACCAGACACAAAGCCTGTCTCCCTCCTTACATTCATCAACATTACCAGATTTCAACCACTTGAAGCTAAAAAAGATCAAATCTTTTTATCTGGGTTTTCAGGTAGCCGTCTTTCATGGGGTACTGTCCAAGTTCAAGGGTGTTCAACAAAGCGATGGTGATGTTCTGTGGGAAGCCAAGAACAGAGGATAAAGGCATGTCCGAAGAGAACAAGAACAAGAAGATGATGATCAAAGGAACAGTGGCTTTGATGAAAAAAAATGTTTTGGACTTCAATGATCTCAAATCTTCTTTGCTCGATCGAGTTCATGAGCTGCTAGGCAAAGGCGTGTCTTTGCAGCTTATCGGTGCTGTTCATACAGACCCTGGTTGGTTTCTTACATGTTTGTCTTTTTCTGGTTTTTTTTTAATTACGAATGTTTGTTGCTTGTTAGAATTTGGTATATAAAGTGGAGTCTTTTAAGCAATGCTCATTCAGTGATTGTTATTTGAATCTTGCAAGCAAGGGGAACCAGATTAGTAATTGTGTTTGTTATTCGGGATTAACCGAATTAACTGATCGAATTGGTTATGTTAAGAAATTTCCGGTGTGTTACAGCCGACGGGTTGCGAGGGAAGCCTGCATATTTGGAGAAATGGATCACAACGGTCACACCGTTAACCGCTGGTGAAACCGTGTTTAGCATCGAATTCGAGTGGGATGAATCCATGGGCGTCCCTGGAGCTTTCATCGTTAAAAACCATCACCACAGCCAGTTCTACCTCAAGACACTCACTCTCGAAGATGTTCCAGGCCACGGCCGCCTCCATTTCGTATGCAATTCGTGGGTGTATCCAGCTCATCGTTACAATTATCATCGAGTTTTCTTCTCCAACAAGGTAACTTTCGTTTTCGTATGTAACATGATCATTGTTCGGTCCAGTTGTTTCAGTAATTATGAACATTATGTCTGTTCGTTAAGACACAACTTTGATGTGTTGGATTTTAGACCTACCTTCCATGTCAAATGCCTGAACCATTACGCAAGTATAGGGAAGAAGAGCTGATGAATATCAGAGGAAATGGAAAAGGAAAAGGAAAAGGAAAGCTCAATGAATGGGATAGAGTTTATGATTATGATTACTATAATGACTTGGCAATGCCTGAAAAGGGTCGTAATTTCACGCGTCCGGTCCTTGGCGGATCGCAGGAGATTCCATATCCGAGACGGGGGAGAACCGGTCGGAAACCACACAAAAAAGGTGAGCATTTATAAGTATGTTAAGCATAGACAGACATCATTTGCAATATAATGTAATGTTTTGTTTTACCATTGTAACAGATCCGAATACAGAGAGCAGGCTATCGCTTCTAAACTTAAACATTTATGTTCCAAGAGATGAACAATTCAACATGGTGAAATTTTCGGATTTTCTGGCCTATGCTCTCAAATCATTGTTTCAGGTATTGGTCCCCGAGATTGCAGCGGTGTACGACAAAACCGTAAACGAGTTTGATTCGTTTCAAGATGTACTCAATCTATATGAAGGTGGTATCAAACTACCAAATGATGACACTCTTAAGAAGATAAGGGATTGCCTCCCTTGGGAGATGATCCGAGAACTTGTTCGTAACGATGGTGAACGGTTCATGAAGTTCCCATTGCCTGCTGTCATCAAAGGTATATGCAGGAACTACCCCATCTAACCCTTAATTCCGACGACGTTGCTTATGGTGTGTGTGGTTGCAGAGGACAAGTCGGCCTGGAGGACAGACGAAGAGTTTGCACGAGAAACACTAGCCGGAGTCAATCCTGTTGTCATCAGTCGGCTCGAAGAATTTCCACCAGCCAGCAAGCTTGATCCGAAAGCATATGGGAACCAGAAGAGTAGGATTATGACGGAACATATTGAGATGAATATGAATGGACTCACAGTGGAAGAAGTATCGGCTTTACTACAGTTATCGCCTTGTCATATTGTAATGTTTCTCTGTTGAATACTAATTGTTTTGATCATATGTTATTCAGGCACTTAAAGGCAACAAACTGTTCATATTGAATCATCATGATGCATTGATGCCGTACATGCGGCGGATAAATTCGACTAGCACGAAGACTTATGCCACGAGAACTCTATTCTTATTGCAAGACGACGGCACACTGAAGCCATTAGCGATTGAGTTGAGCCTACCACATCCACAAGGGGACACCCATGGTCCTGTTAGCAAAGTTTTCACTCCGTCGGAGGACGGAATCGAAGGTTCGGTCTGGCAATTGGCCAAAGCTTATGCTGCCGTGAATGATTCTGGCTACCACCAGCTCATTTCTCATTGGTATAACATTGCAATGGCAAAGCTCAATAAATGTACTAAAATGTATGGAAGTTGTATATGGCTTCACAATGCTTATCTGCCATGTTTGCAGGTTGAACACACATGCTGTGATTGAGCCATTCATAATTGCAAGTAATAGGCAGCTGAGTGTGGTTCACCCCATATATAAGCTCTTGCATCCCCATTTCCGGGACACGATGAACATAAATGCTTTAGCCCGGCAGATCCTCATCAATGCCGGTGGGGTATTCGAATTGACCGTCTTTCCGGGTAAACATGCCCTGGAAATGTCTTCTTCTGTTTACAAGGACTGGGTTTTCACTGACCAGGCTCTCCCTATTGATCTAATTAAGAGGTAAGTCATTCATACATGCATATGTACATGCATAGTTGCATACACACATACGCACGCACGTATATCTGTACATTTAAGTAACTACCTTTGAACCCTTCATATCTTTGTAGAGGAATGGCTGTTAGGGACACAGGCAGCCCATTTGGCCTTAAACTTCTGATAGAAGACTATCCTTATGCTGTCGACGGGTTAGAAATATGGTCAGCCATCGAAACTTGGGTCACCGAGTATTGCTCATTCTACTACCCTTCAGACGAAGTGGTAAAAGCGGACATCGAGATCCAATCATGGTGGACCGAGATTCGGAACGAGGGCCACGGCGACTTGAAACACGAACCATGGTGGCCCGATATGAACACACGAGCCGAGCTCATCGAAGCATGCACAATCATCATATGGATCGCTTCTGCATTGCATGCGGCCGTCAACTTCGGACAATACCCTTACGCAGGCTACCTCCCCAATAGGCCGACGATTAGCCGTCACTTCATGCCCGAACCGGGCACGGCCGAGTACTCCGAGCTTGAGGAGGACCCTGACTTGGCCTTCCTCAAAACAATCACACCACAGTTCCAAACTCTGCTCGGCGTCTCACTTATCGAGGTCTTATCGCGGCATACAACTGATGAAATATACCTCGGACAACGAGATACGCCGGAGTGGACTTCAGACGCCGAACCCTTAGCCGCATTCGAAAGATTCGGAAGGAAGCTGGTGGAGATTGAAAACAGAGTAATGGAGAGGAACAATGACAGTAGATTGAAGAACAGAAATGGAACTGTGAAGGTACCATATACATTGCTGTATCCCAACACGTCAGATTACTCGAGAGAAGGTGGACTCACGGGCAAAGGAATCCCAAACAGTGTCTCGATATAATCTTTAAAGTATATATATATATATATATATATATATATATATATATATATATATATATATATCCTTTTCTGTTTAGATTCTTAGCTATATTTTCGAAGAAAAAAATATTCTTTTGACTGTAAAATTGGCATGGTTTATTAGCTGTTAGATCAAATGAGAATCAGCATTATCTATTTATAATCCCACATCGTTGGCTTTTCATGGGAAAGGGATTATCTCTGTATTCTTCTCCCTAAAGATCTCAAGTAATAGTAGTTTAATTAATATTTTTTCAAAACAAATAATAAAGTTTTTAGGGAAAATTACACTTTTAATACCTAAATTATTAGTTTTAATTAGTTTTAGTACCTAAACTTTTATTTTTTTTCAAAATCATACATGGCGTTTAGTTTTTGTTTCATTTTAGTGCATCGCGGTTAAAAACTTAACGGTACTGCATTTTTTATGGGTAAATTACATCATTTATTTCTTATGATATTTGTTATTATTATTTTAATAATATACAATTAAAAATAAAAAGATAAATTTGAAAGTTAGAGTGGTTAAATTAGAAGTAATTTAAAATTTAAGTAATTAAATTAAAAAAATTAATTTAATGACCAAAATATGAGTGATGAATAATGTAATTTACCCATAGAAAATGTACCATGTGCAAATCACCAGTTAAATTTTTAAAGGCAATGTACTAAAACGAAACAAAACATAACGTTAGTCATTTTGAGTATTAAACATGTAATTTACCCTGAATCTATTAATTTTGTACTTGATTAAACTTTTGAGTTTCGAAATAAAATTGTGGGTAAACCAGATATTTAGTATATAAACTATTACTTTTATTTTGTTTTGGTACTCACAATTTATTTGTTTTTAAAATCATACTTAAGGTTTAGTATATGTTTCATTTGATACCAATCATTACAAACTTAACGATAATGTTGATGTGCCACATAAGAAAATATCATTTCATCGTTGGAAAAAAATAAAATGTCACATCATTAATTTATTATAAAAACTCTTAATTATTTAACAATAAACGCTCAAATATTTTTCATACTCGAACCTAAAATATCTAAAAATAACAATCATCTAATTATCATCTCTAAAAATAAAAGGGTGAGGTGTGGGTAAGCCTAAGTATCAAAACCACATAATCTAATTGGTCTAACACATCCTACCTTATCCATGACCAAACATTTCCACCACTTATTCTCTCTGTGGTCCATTTTCTAGTCTGATCATCTCTAACAAAATCAAACTTCACCAACAAAAAAACACCATTTCACTCTCAATTCTCAATGGCAATTGCAACCCAAGCCTCCATTCTCACTCCCACAACCCTCCACACCCCGAAAATCGGCAACCGAGTCGCCGTGCCATGGAAGCAACCGTCATCCATAAAACTCCCTACCTTCATGTCCCCAAAACGTACCACCATCAAGGCCGAAGCAACCGAAGAGAAAGCCGAGTCGACAACCGCCACAAAGGAAGCCCCGGTCGGGTTCACCCCACCGGAGCTCGATCCGAACACCCCGTCGCCTATATTCGGTGGCAGCACGGGTGGACTTTTACGTAAGGCACAAGTGGAAGAGTTTTATGTGATCACATGGGAGTCACCCAAGGAACAAATATTCGAGATGCCGACTGGGGGTGCAGCCATCATGAGACAAGGTCCTAACCTGCTCAAGTTGGCTAGGAAAGAGCAGTGCCTGGCTCTGGGGACTAGGCTTAGGTCCAAGTACAAGATCAAGTACCAATTCTACAGGGTGTTCCCCAATGGTGAGGTCCAATATTTGCACCCCAAAGATGGTGTGTACCCCGAGAAGGTGAACCCTGGCCGACAAGGTGTAGGGCTGAACTTTAGGAGCATTGGGAAGAATGTTAGCCCTATTGAGGTCAAGTTCACTGGCAAGCAGGTCTATGATCTGTAATTCAATATGATGCCGTGATATGTGATTATGTTGGTAATTTTATCACTATTGATTATGGATTTTCTTATGTTCATCGATGTGTTCGATTATATGTTCGATTCGATAAACTTGATTGTTCCATGTATATATTTGTTTTGTTCGATTAGTCACATTCGGATTAGATCCGATAAGAAATAAGATATATTCAATCCAACCCAACTTGCATACTAATCTGTAACAGCAGAAAATCAGGATTCTTTCTTTAAAACCTATGAGTTTGACAAAACAAATTCATTGTTTCTGATCGTTAGTGTTCTTAAGATGATTCACAGCTTGCGTCCCATGCAATTAGGCCACCTGACATCAGTGTGGGTAGCTTTCACTTTAAGCACCGGATTGTTCTCGAAAAAATTGGCCGGCCGGAGCTCGAATCCGGTGCTTATCGTCGGCATCAAAGGGAAATCTTCTTGGTATGGTACATGATGAAAACCTAATGTGCCATAATACAATGTCCTTGTTCTCTATTCTTCTATTCCTGCAATTAAACAAATAGTCAAATATTATAACAATGCCAACATTATAACAACTTTAACTGTCTAATTCTGATTTTAGTCCCTTTAATTAATCATAATTTAATCCCACCCAACTTTAATAAGACTATATACCTGTTGGTCCATGTAGCCAAAGTGTCATCTCCCCTGCTTTGATCAACATAAGTTCCCCCTGCCCACTTCTCCGACTTGTTATACGGGGTAACCCACACATTGTAGTTGGTAAAGGCTGCCCGAATCTGCGGATAATCGTCGTCTGTCAAAAGCGGACCCTCGACCAATCCCGGGATCAAACGGTAGCCGACGAAGTTACCCATTTTAGTCCTCTTGTTAGGGTTCACAACCAAGAGATCAGCCGACTGCAACCCGAGTTTAACTTTGGCATCTGACTCGGTCTTGGCCGTTTCACTAACAACCTTCCAGTAACTCTTTCTAGGTGAGCTCTGGTCATTTACTCACAGTTTGCAATTTGGACTTGACGAACGAGTTGGACTCACCATCCACATCAAGGTCAAGGTAATAGGTGTGGAAATGGTCATGGTGTACACCTATTGTGTTTTCAGCCAATAGTGTGCCATAAACTTCCTCTTGTATTTGGTCTTTGTGGGTGTACTTTGTGCCCCTCACTTCTAGTAACCCAGATAGCCAACCTGTTAAAAAAATGTATATATATATATATAATATTATGTCATCATTTATATATATCGATACTTTAAATACATAAAACTTATCAAATCAACGATAAATTTAATTTATAATTTTTAATCAACTATAGATATTTTGCACTAAAAATGAAAGGTTTAAAGTTAAAATATTTCACACGTAATATGTCAAATATTAACACCAATTAAAAAAATGGGTTAAAAGTGAGTAATTAATGTGTGATTTACAGTGACTTTAATGGAACCAATCTGCCTGAATTCCCAGTCATTAATGTAGTCATAAGTGCCCACAGTTGAGACCATCCTTACCACCAAACTAACATCAGGCCTGACCTCGGTAACCTGCAACAATACCATTAAAGTTCCCATTAATAGACTTAGGGATGGCATGGGTTGAGTTAATTTTTTTGTTCACTCGATCCGAGAATAATGACTTTTCTATCTGAAATCTGATCCAACCCGCATAATATATACCCTCCACCTGATCCAACCCAACTTTTTAAAATAAAATCTGAATCCGACTCGATCCGAACCGAAATAATAAAAAATATTATTTTTATTCAATAAAAATAGTGATTTAATTGAAAAAATAATATATAGAGGGGTATATTGTAATTATTCCTAAATATATAAGATAAAATTATTTTTTCTGGTCGGTTCGTTTATTTTTCACCATAAACCCGAATCCGACCAGATCCGAACACCACTTTTAAAAAAACTTGACCCGAACCTGAATATTTTAAAAAAAAAATTCTGACATGATCGGATCAGAACCTGTCGGGTTTAGGTCTCATGCCCATCCCTAAATAGACCCTCCCTTATCTTCACCTTCGATTAGATTTTTCTTAACATGGACAAGTTATTGTTCTTGTCCCTTTACTATATTAAACTTTGAGATTTAGTCCATGTATTTTTTAGTTTGATATTATTTGATTTTTTTATAGGAATATATTATTTAATTCCTTTACTTTTATAATGTTTCTAAGTTAGTTGATAATATCGTTAACTATTGTCATTAAAATGTTGATATAAAATTTAGGCTTATATCACAAATAAGTACCTAATGTATACCCTGTTTTTCATTTAAGTACCTAAAGTGTTTTTTTTTTTTGTCAAAATAGGTATCTAAAGTATTTTACGTCAAAATAGATACTTAATCGATTCAAATTTTTTCATCTAAGTTCTAAAAAAGTTGATATGGGGCATTAGTTAACGAATACTTTAGGTACTTAAATGAAAAAGATTATATATTTTAGCTACCTATTTGACTGAGCCTAATATTTAAAACAAAAATATCCTTAAACATTCGGTTGATTTGTAGACTTAGAATTCTTTAAAAACACCCTTAAGCATTTTAAAGAATAATTCCATGGATGTACTTTAATAGGAATTGTTAATATTATAAATAATTTGCACTAACTAATAACATTATAAAAATAGAACTGAACTATGAAAAATTAGAGTACTAGATTGAATCTCAATTTTAGAATCAGGAACAGAGCTAGGGGTAAATTACCTGATTTCAAAATATTAAGGACTTGTTAAGTATTTAATCACAAATTAGAGGGGTAAAACCCTAATTTAGTTTAAGTTTAAATTGATAGGTACCTAAAATATCATTAGATTAAAAAAACTACTCATTCTCTACATATAGTTTAGAATAATGGAGGGACCAAATCATAATTTGAACTTTAAACATTAGTGAAAATTTGGGATACCAAAACTACGATGCTAACAAATTTGGTCAAATTAAGTAAGGCCACTAAATCCTAACTTTTAGCATAATAGAGGGACCAAACTCGAAATTTGGACTTTCAAGATTAATGGAACATGCAAAGATTTTTTGAATCGGGTGTTTACAATTTGGAATAACTAATAACACTATGAAAAAGTAGGACATCGAATTGTGTCAAACTAAAAGTAATGTGATTAAAATACCAAATTTAGCACGGTAGAAGGACCAAAACCATCATTTTACCTTTTTAACTTGAGTGAAAATTCGGCTTACCCAACCCGCGGTAATCAAGGACTCGGTGTGTCGCCACGTTAAATCACCGGCATTGCGTTCGAAGATGGAGAAAACGTTAGGGATCTCAATGGGCATCCCATCGCGGCCGGAAACAAATGCGTCCATGAAAACTGCGTTCGCCGGACAGTCCCTAGCGGCACCGCACATTGACCGTGTCCATATTCGCCGGCGTCAAAGAACGTTCTGTATGACCATTCTTCGGTTAAATCTATGTACGGCACAAAGAGTTCCGATACAAATTCCCGATATTTCACCCTACGGAACCGCTGCTTCTCGGTATCGTATACGGCTGCTAAGGATACGATCGGACCGACACGAGCATCGAAACTCAAGTGAAAATCCCAATTGGCCCACCTGCTCAAAGGCATTGACCGGTATGGTTTTCAGAATCGGACCGGTAAGAGAACCTGACCGGTCAGCGAACCGGTCGTGCTACATGTTCATTGGTTCAACGGATCGAATCGGTCAGATCGATCGTAAGAATCGGACGACGTCATAATTATTTAAAAAATTAAATAAAAATACCAAAAACATTTAATAAAACATAAAAAAAATTAGGTTAAATCGGTCCACGGTCCGGTCCGGTTCAAAGCCGGTTCGAACGGTTCTTTGCGGTTTCCGGTTAAACCGACTGGTCCGATCCGATTTTCAAAACCTTGTTGAACGGACAATTTTGTATTAAATAAACTCGACTATAAAATTGGTCAAATTCTAGTTCTAGTTCCTTTACCATGCTTGAACTTGAGATTGACTCCCTATAATTTGATATGATTTGATCCTTTAATTTCAGATTGTCAATAATTAGTCCAATTAATTAACATCGTAAACAAATCTTGTGTGGTATAGTTTTCCTTGAAACTCCTTCCAAACCATCAAACTAACATAGAATTTAGGGTAAATGATTAATTTAGTACTTACACTATATCCGTTTTAATACTTAAACTTTTAATTTTTTAAAATTATATCTGAAATTTAGTTTTTATTTCATTTTAGCATCCACCGTTAAAAACTTTAATTTTTATTTCACAAAAATAAATAAAAATGTCCAAAGTTGGTCTATTCGTTACTGTAACTCACCTAACTCTTCCTCCATCAACGGTGAAGCTAGGACCGTCCGGTTGCACAACCATGATCCCCTTCAACTCCGGTCCGAAAGGCGGCTGCGACGACTCTCGATAATCGGTGCTGTCAGCCTTCGGCACTGGCACCATCAACCGGTCCTTAAATGCACGACCTTCAACGCTTCGAGATCAACTGTGACAGTAATGGCCTCAATTGGCCTCGTGAACAAATTCACAGTCCCATCCAAATAATAACACATAACCCTAACTATCCTTCCTTTGCTCTTCGTCTCCCCGTGCCATCCCGTCGTTAAACTCCCACAGACCACCTCTTCCAACTTGAGCCCTCGTTTGGCTATGGACGCCAAGAACGGCCGTAGCCGAACACCAACCGATCCGCGTCGTTCTGTTCTTCGAACGTGAGTGAAAGGTATCCGTTTCCATTGTAAACTCGATCGGAAGTAGTCGGTCCAGCGATAAGTCGAGGAAGAGTTCGTGCGTTTCCTGGTTTATACGTGCAATGACGAATGCCTCACGAGGTGGCAGCGGCGGCGGTGACGGATGTGGTGGAGTGGGGAGGTTGCTTATTTTCTCTAGCCATGAAATGAGAGCTTGTTTGTCTGGTTCGTTTAAGCCTATGTATTGGAAGGTTAAGTTTTTGATGTTAGAGAAAGGGTATGATTGGTTAACAATGGCTTTGACTAGGATGAACTCGTTTGGGGTTAGTGAGTCTAGTGGGTGTTGCTGGTGGGATAAGGGAATTTTGGAGAGGGTGGAGAGGAGAAAGAAGATCAATTTTAATGAATGAGACACTGTTGTTCTTCGGCTTTAACATTGAGGGCTTTAACATTCATATATTCTCTAAATTTTAGGTCTATGCAAAACATAGTCCCTAACATTTACCAAATGATCATTTTGACCTCTATTCTATTTTTAGAACATTTTAGCCTTCAATGTATCATTTCGGGGTAAAAAACTTCATCTATAGGTGAAAGTCATTAGTTAACACACGAGCCTTTTTTAACTTAAAATGAAACGTTGAGGGCTAAATGTCAAAAAAAAGAACAAGAATAAGAACAAAGTGATTATTTTGTCAAATGTTAGACCTTTTTACCCTAAAAAAATGTAGGGCCAAAATACTCCAAAAAGAATAGGGAAAATGATCATTTTGGTAAACGTTGGAGGCTAATTTTGGTATTATGCCTAAATTTTATGGTTAAATTCTATCATTAATCTCTCTACTATATAATTTGATCAATTTTAATCTTTGTATATTTGAATTTTAAATTTTAGTCCTAAGCTAAAATATATAAAAATAACATGATCAAATTGTACAGACTTAATATGACCAAATTGAAATATATAAATTACATCTATAACTTTATGCAAAATCAGTAGAGGCTAGAGACGAGTATAGAATTTGACTTAGCAGATTTCACTACTATTGTCTGGATCAGGATTGAAATTCAAATTTGAAAAGCTATAGGGATTAAAAAAATTAAAGTGTAATATTTAAATTCACAAGCTATACATGATACAAAGACTAATTACAAAATTTGACCAAAACTTTATTATAGGAAGAAATATCATCAAAGTCATGTCTAAGTTTCAATTATAGGAAGGAAAATTATAGGTCAAATTCTATAGTTAGTCCCTGATTTGTATATAAATCTTTTAAGATCATGCTTATATATAATTATAATTAGAATAAACTTTGTAATGTTGGTTGTTTTTCTCTCGTCTTCAAAATCATTCATCAATTCTTCGACTTTGAAGATTTCATTTTTACAGGGAAGGAAGAATCATTTTTCATCGTTGGGATTTATCGAAGCTTCAATAGTATCTCGTCGGAGCATTGTCGGAATATGATTAGAGTACCACCAAAAATTTGACTGGTAGTGGTAGAACTCCGGTGGCCGGGTACGAGCTGTGGACAATGAAAGTAATCTATAATTAGGGGAGAGTAAAAAATTTGACTCGACTCAAAAATTAATTTTTTAACTTTACTCGACTCAATTAAATACTCACCCCTACCAACGACAAAAGACGCTCTGAAAATGGAATCAAATAGGGCTTGGATTTGAGAAAAAAGGAAGTTCAATGGGGGCCCAAAAATGGGTAGCTTTGGACAACATATCTGACCACTTGAGCTGGGCTGCAACTTTTGGACTGCAGTATTCCTATCATGTTATTATGGAGACGTCTGTTGTATGGCAATTTAGTTTAAGGTTAAGAAACGATAGGGAATGGGTTTAATATTATAATATTTTCGATTGCGCTCTTCCCCTACTGTTCTTTAGCCTAAAATTACATTGTCGTCCCTTAGACATTTCCGTTACTCTGATTATAAGATTGAATAATAATAAAAAAGTTTACATAGTCACTTCATCCATATCCACCGAAAATTTGATCAATTTGACCACTATAGTATCATTATGAAGATACATATATCATATTATATAAAATCATAGTAGATATATTAAACACTAGAGGACTAAAATTGTAATAAGACCATCCTACCCAACTGTAGGAAGCTAAGAAAGTCGAACAAGGACAGCGTATGGGCTTTTCTTCAACTCATTGGAGGAGCCATCAAAGTTGTTTGTTTTGTACATTTTTAGAAATTATAATTAAAATAATCAAATAATATTTTTGACCTTTGCAGAAAGTGGGGTTTAAGGTTTTATATAGGGATAGAGATAGGTTGGGTTTCGGCTAACCTAACGACCTGAGTTTTTGAAATAAAATTCGAATTTCATCTTACCGAAATAATAATAAAACGTTATTTTTATTTAATAAAAAGTGATTTAACTGAAAAAATAATATATAGATGGATATTATTATAATTATTTTTAAATATATAAAATAAAATTATATATTTTTTTGAGTCGGATATTTTTCATCCTAAACCTGAATCCGACCTGATCTGAACACCACATTAAAAAACCCGATCTAACCCGACTCAAATATGAATTTTTTAGAAACCCGACCCGATCAGGTCGGATCATATCTAAACCTGTCGGGTTGTTCACATGCCCATCCCTAGTTTTATATCGTCTATCAGATGACTGCTTCAAATTTATATAAACCCTCGATCCTCACCAAAAGCACTTTGTTTATAAAATATTCAAGTACTAATAAATCAGAATAGAAAATATACCTTTAAGATATAAAAATGTAAAAAAAAAAGTTTAAACTTACACAATTAAATGCATTATTTTATTTTTTATTTTTTATTTTTCACAATATTAATTTTTATTTAAATTTTTTAGCATATTTGTACAAACCAAACGACATCAGTGTTTAAATGGATGATTACTATCTTTAAGGTTAGAGGTTATAGATTTAAACATGACATTCATACGAGTCTTTTGAACATATATTATCTTACAATCATTTCAAATTAATCAAAAGATAATCTCACTCTATTTATCAATTTTTGTTTATTTTACTAACAAAATAAAAAATAAAATTTATAATATTATGTATTTATATTTTTTTAATCAACTTGACTCTTAAAATCTATAGAAATAAGAGATTAAAAATATAATATATTATTCAATTAATGATATTTTATATTAAAGATTATGTAGAAAACCAACAACCATATGATCTAGTGGACATGGTCAGGGGTTCGAATCTTGAAGATTGCGAATCGAGAAAATTGGGTTGGGAGGATCGCCCTTACCTCTGTAGTATCCGATCTGAATTAGTCATCAATTGATCGAATACCGATAGTTATACCTAAAAAAGACAATGTATTAAAATGATAAAATTTGTAAATAAAAAATGGAAAAAATATTTTATTTTTTTTTATAATAGTCATGTTAATAATTAATTATAAATATGAGCCTAAGTTAAGAAGTATATATGATTTTGTTACATATGATTTTTGTGTACATTATGAATTTGAAAAAACTAAATAAATAATATATAAAAATAATTATAAAAACGAAATGGTCCAAAACAAAAAAGAAATGAGTGTAGAGTTGAAAAAAGATAATTCTACCTAACAACGAAAAACAGGGGAACGCTCAAATCTCTGAACGGTCCATTTTACGACTGCCTTTCTCATTATTAGGTTAATGTGGCCAAGGTCAGAAATTATATCTATATTTTGACCACCAATATTTTTATTTTAAGATAAAAAAATACCCATATTTTATAGCGTTAACTGTTTGTTAACGAACTAAGCAATCTCAGAAATATTAAATGGATGATCGTTAACTCTAAAGGTTTTCGAGTACGTCATCTGTAGGGTTGTTTGAGTATTTATTGTCAAATAATTAATTTTTTTCAGACACATATCATCTTATAATCACTCAAGACTAATAATTTTTTTTGTTAACTATCATTTTTTTAACTATAAAGGGATCTTTTCATCTTAAAATGAAGGAGAAAAAAACATCAGAAGTCCATGTAGTTTTAAAAAAATCAATGTGAACATCGTATTATTTTTCTCTCTCAATGTAATCATCTAACTCATAAAATAAATTCAATGTGGTATTTTGACCAATGTTTTTCGTCATTGACTGTTACAGTACTGACGGTGCTGACGTGACGGTCCACTGTGCTGACATGACAGCCCATCTGCCATATTTGAGTTACTAATTTAGTTAATATGTCATGTCATCCGTCACGTTAATCTGCTACCATGGACTTCCATGTCAACATCGTGAATTGCCACATCAGCGTCATGAATTGCTACATCAACAATGTAACGGTCAACGACGGAAAAAAACGTTGGTCAAAGAGTTACATTGGATTTATTTTTTGAATCGAAAAGGTACAATAATTTTTTTTCCTCAAAATTACACGTACCTCTAACATCTTTTTATCTAAAATGATGAAACATTTAAATCAAAATACTTCAAAAAGTTTAGATTAAACTTTGCATTGAATTATCAGACTGAAATACAATCGAATCAAGTTAATCAAAGGGTCACGTTTGGTATAATTCTAAGCTTCCTCAGTAAATATGAAGTTGGATTTACAGTGCAGTTAATATGAAGTTGGATTTACAGTGCAGTTAACTTGTGTGAGAATAGAATTCCATGACACTCCTTTTGCCCTTAACCAGGCCACTGAAACCCCTAACGAAAGCAACACTTAAAAAAAGAACACCGAGTCAGAACTCGGAAACCCCATTTGTCCACGTCCATGACTCGTTGATTATGTACTAGGACTATTCAGATTTGTGTTGATCGAAGCTGGCCATAAAATCCCAAACACAAACTGGCCTTCTCTGTCCTAAACGACATCGCATAACACGACAAAACCTCATTGATCTAATCCTTTTTCTTTGAAGAGTATTTGACTTCTAACAATCATATAAAGAGGAAACGACACATATTCGACCCACTTCTGCCGACGTTGTAACCAAGGCACAATGAACAAATGCCAGAATTATAAAGCATAAAATATTTTGTTAGTTTATAAATAAAAGGTGAATGGATACGTATGCTGTTCATTCGGTTAATTCGATGGTTGAACCGATCGAATTATTATTAATCGAATTAATTGAATTTTTTTCTTTAACCGTTAATCGAATCGAACTTTTTTTTAAAAAATATTAACCGAACCGAATAAATTTCGGTTAATTTTCGAATTAACCGAAAATTTTTAAAATTTTCTAATTTATATAAAATTTAAATATTTTATAATTAAAAAAACAGTTTATAATTAATTTAAATAATATATAATTATAAAATAAAAAATTTATATAAATTTTTTAATTAATTAATATTGATTTAGGTTTAAAAGTTATTGGATCTTAAATTATTAATTGAGTTTTAAATGGTTTGGACTGAGCCCATATGTTATATATAATATATTTAATATTTTTTAATTCAGAAAAACAATTTAAAATTAATTTAAATAATATATAATTATAAAATAAAAATTTTATATAATTTTTTTAATTAATTAATAATGATTTAGGTTTAAAAGTTATTGGATCTTAAATTATTAATTGAGTTTTAAATGATTTGGGTTGAGCTCATATGTTATATAAAATATATTTAATATTTAAAATTTTATTTCGATTAATTCGATTAATTAACTAATTTGTTAGTTTATAAATAAAAGGTAAAAGGGTATGTGAAGTACTATATTTTAAAAATAATTAATATAAGATTCGTTCTAGATTAATTAATCAATAAATGAATATTGATACTACTATAAAAAAATAAAAAATGTAAAGTATACAAATGGTCCCCGACTTTCGGGTGATGTTTTGTTGAGTTTTCTGGCTATTAAAGTTATAAAATGGTATTCCATTTATAGAGTGTTGTTTTGTTGAGTCTCACGACTATTAAAAGTTACAAAATGATCATCAACTATTCATTATGATCTAAACTCGACATTTTCCGTTAAAAAATTGACTATAGTCTAAGCTGAACGTCAACTTGTCGACTGTGATATGATAAAAACTCAATCCAAAAATCTCTAACGACTACTATATCTCAGTCATCATGTTAACATTAAACTCAGACGACGATCAATCTTTTAACAGAAAGGGACGAGTTTAAAACATAATGAATACCCGAATAACTATTTTGTAACTTTTAATAGTCGATTAACTCAACAAAACAACACTCTATAATCAAACGATCATTTTACAACTTTTAAAAATCGATTATTCGGCTCCCCGAAACTTGAAACAAATAATAGTATACAAACATCAACTTTCTTATTATATCAAAGTACTACTCATTTTCAACGCTTTGGTACAATGATTTCCGACAGTGTTCAACGTTTCGACCACGGTGTCGTTTTCCCCTATGCTCTGCTTCGCCGCCGACATTAATTAAACTGATTTTTTAAGGCACATTATGTTCAAATCTTTGCACAATTATTCACATCGCACCTCGCACGTACTCTCCTTCAATAAATTCTTCTAATTAATTGCCTCATTCTCTCCTCTCGTGTTAATTAAATTAAGGGTAAAGTGTGTGTTTAGTACCCAAACTTTCAATTTTAACAGTGGGTACTAAAATGAAACAAAAATTAAATGTTAGGTATGATTTAAAAAAATTGTAAGTTTATTTACTAAAACGGACCAAAATTAATAGTTTAGGTACCAAATGTTGAAATCTAGTGCACATGGCACCGAAAGTTGGAAAATTAAAACCAAATGGGGCACCGATTCATGTAGTAAAAAAGGGGGCTGAAATTGTTGAAAAAATAAAATGGTAAAAGTTTAAATTTAGTCATTGTAATTTAGGGTATTTACAAATTAGTCCTTAAGACTTCAACTATAAATACCCTAGCTCATTTAGCTTCAAAACCATCCCAAAGCATTCTAGCTTTCTTCCAATACTAGAGAGATTTTAGAGAGTTTCTTGAGAGTTGTTTTCTCCTTTTTATCTAGAAAGAATTATCATTGTTTTCTCCTTGGTAGATCGAGAGAGGTTGTAATTCCTATTTTCTCATAGTGAAATTCTTCTACCGTTGCCCGTAGTTTTTACCCTAAATAATTTTAGGGGTTTTCCACGTAAATTTTGTGTCTCTTTTATCTTCATTTTTATTTTCTCAAATTATCAGTTGCGATTTTGCTCTATCCGATAGCCGTCTTCCGCAACAATTGGTATCCGAGCTAGATTAGAGTGTGTAATATCTGCTTATTTTATCTTTATGGTTGCCACCAAAAGGTGGATCCTCCAACATAAGAAAGTAAGAAGGTATTACCCATTTTTTGAAGGTTCCAGAGAACTATTCACGATAGTGAAATAGTGGGAGCTATTCGTAAAAGAAGCTATGGCAACGAAATTTGATATTGAAAAATTCAATGGGAGAAATTTTTCATTGTGGAAATTGAAGATGAAGGCCATCCTGAGGAAAGACGGGTGTCTAGCGGCTATCAGTGAAAGGCCGGTGGATTTTGCAGATGACATCAAATGGAATGAGATGGACGGGAATGCTATGGCAAACTTTCATCTAGCATTAGCAGATGAAGTATTGTCAAGCATCGAGGAGAAGAAGACAGCTAAGGAGATATGTGATCATCTCACCAAATTGTACGAGGCCACATCGTTGCACAATAAAATTTTCCTTAAAAGGAAATTATATACTCTTCGTATGCTAGAATCTACTTCAGTGACGGAGCACTTAAATACACTGAACACCTTATTTTCTCAGCTTACATCCTTAAGCTGTAAAATAGGAGAACAAGAACGTGCTGAACTTCTACTTCAAAGTCTATCGGATTCATACGATCAACTCATCATCAACTTGACAAACAATAATGTCACCAGTTTAGTCTTCGATGATGTTCTACAAGAAGAAAATCGGCGCAAGAATAAGGAAGACAGACAAGTAAATCTGCAACAAGCAGAAGCGTTGACAACGATGACAACGATGAGAGGAAGATCAACAGAACGTGGCCAAAGCAGCAGTCACAAACATGGTAGATCGAAGTCGAGGAGCAAGAAGAATTTAAAGTGTTACAACTGTGGAAAGAATGGTCACTTGGAGAAGGATTGTTGGAGTCTAAATATAAACTCCAATCCACAAGGCAATACCGCAAACACTTTAGATGATGGAGATGCTCTATGCTGTGAAGCATCAACCACCGTAGAATGAAGAAAACGATTTGCAGATATATGGCTCATTGATTCGGGAGCAACATATCACATGACCTCAAGAAGAGAATGGTTCTATCATTATGAACATGTCTCAGGAGGATCTGTTTATAGTTGCAATGATCATGCCTTAGAGATCGTTGGCGTGGGAACCATCAAATTGAAGATGTATGACGGAATAATTAAAGTTGTTCGAGATGTGCGGCACGTGAAAGGCCTGAAGAAAAATTTATTATCCTACGGATTGTTGGATAATAATGCAAGCAAGATTGAAACACGAAAAGGAATCATGAAGGTGTTCCGTGGAGCGCTTGTGGTGCTGAAAGGTGAAAAGATAGCTGCAAACTTGTACATGCTGAAGGGAGAGACTTTGGTAGAAGCAGAAGCCTCTGTTGCCTCATGTAGTTCATATTCGGCAATGCTATGGCATCAGAAACTTGGACACATGTCAGAACAAGGAATGAAAGTCCTTATGGAGCAAAAACTACTTCCAGGCTTAACAAAGGTATCACTTCCTTTGTGTGAGCATTGCATAACAAGTAAGCAACACCGGTTGAAATTCAACACATCAAATTCTAGAGGCAAAAGTGTTCTAGAATTGGTTCACTCTGACGTATGGCAAGCACCAGTAACGTCCCTAGGTGGAGCAAAATTCTTTGTCTCATTTATTGATGACTACTCCAGGAGATGTTGGGTGCACCCTATTAAGAAGAAGTCAGACGTGTTTTCAACTTTCAAAAACATCAAAGCGCGGGTGGAACTTGATTCTGGAAATAAGATCAAGTGTTTCAGAACAGATAATGGAGGAGAATACACAAGCGAAGAATTTGATGACTTTTGCAAGAAAGAAGGCATCAAAAGACAGTTCACAGTGGCGAACACTCCTCAACAAAATGGAGTGGCAGAGCGGATGAACAAAACCTTGTTAGAAAGAACAAGAGCAATGTTGAGGGAAGCGTGCCTAGAAAAATCATTATGGGCAGAAGCAGTCAATACCGCCTGTTATTTGGTGAATCGAGCTCCATCAACTGCAATAGAGCTGAAGACACCAATGGAGATGTGGACTGGTAAACCAGTTGATTATTCAAACCTCCATGTATTTGGAAGTATTGTGTACGTGATGTACAACGCCCAAGAAATTTCAAAGCTGGATCCAAAATCTAGGAAATGCAAATTCTTGGGGTATGCTGATGGAGTAAAGGGGTATCGCTTGTGGGATCCCACTGCCCGCAAAGTGATCATTAGCAGGGATGTTATCTTTGTAGAAGATAAGCTACAAAGAAAAAGAAGACGATGATAACGCTGAAAAGTCAGAGACTACTCAGATACATGTGGAAAAAGAGTTTGAAGAATGAGATTCTTCTGAAGCAGAACCAGCACATGATGAACAAGAACCAGAGAGTTCTGAAGCTCCAACAACTCGTCAATCAGATCGTGTGAGAAGACGTCCCAATTGGCACTCGGATTATGTTATAGAAGGTAATATTGCATACTGCCTTTTAACAGAGGACGGTGAGCCATCAACATACCAGGAGGCAATAAACAGCTCAGATGCTTCACTATGGATAATAGCGATGTAAGAAGAAATCGAAGCCCTTCATAAAAATAATACATGGGACCTTGTGCCACTACCACAAGGAAGGAATCCAATTGGTAACAAATGGGTCTTCAAAATCAAGCGAAATGGTGACGATCAAGTTAAGAGGTATCGTGCAAGACTGGTGGTCAAAAGGATATGCTCAAAAAATAGGTATTGATTTCAATGAAATATTTTCTCATGTGGTTCGACTAACAACAGTTTGAGTAGTTTTGGCAATGTGTGCTACATTGGACTTACATCTAGAGCAGCTAGATGTTAAAACAGCTTTTCTTCATGGAAATCTTGAAGAAGAAATTTATATGCTCCAGCCTGAAGGTTTTGAAAAAAAGAAAAGAAGAACTTGGTTTGCAGGTTGAACAAATCTCTGTACGGTCTAAAGCAGGCGCCGAGGTGCTGGTATAAGAGATTTGATTCTTTCATTAAGTGCCTTGGATACAACAGACTTAATGCATACCCTTGTGCTTATTTCAAGAGGTCTGGTGATAACGATTTTGTTATATTGCTGTTGTATGTAGATGACATGTTGGTTGCAGGACCCAACAAAGATCATATTGAAGAATTGAAGGCACAACTGGCTAGGGAATTTGAAATGAAGGACTTGGGATCAGCAAACAAGATTCTAGGGATGCAAATTCACCCGAGACAGAAGTAATAGGAAGATTTGGCTTTCACAAAAGAATTACTTGAAGAAAATCTTGTCACGATTCATCATGCAAGATTGTAAGCCAATTTCTACCCCTCTTCCTATTAACTTCAAATTATCCTCCAGTATGAGTCTTAGCAGTGAAGAAGAGAGGATGGAGATGTCTCGAGTACCGTATGCATCAGCAGTGGGAAGTTTAATGTTCGCTATGATATGCACAAGACCAGACATTGCACAAGCAGTGGGAGTGGTTAGTCGATACATGGCGAATCCATGCAAAGAGCATTGGAATACAGTAAAGAGGATCCTCAGATACATCAAAGGGACCTCAAATGTTGCATTATGTTACGGAGGATCAAACTTACTAATTAATGGGTATGTAGATTCTGACTATGCAGGGGATTTGGATAAAAAGCAAATCTACTACAGGATATGTGTTCAAAGTTGCTGGTGGAGCTGTAAGCTGGGTTTCAAAATTGCAGTCAGTTGTGGCTACGTCCACAACAGAGGCAGAATATGTAGCAGCTACACAAGCCAGTAAAGAAGCAATTTGGTTGAAGATGCTATTGGAGGAGCTTGAGCACAATCAAGAGTATGTCTCTGTATTTTGTGACAGTCAAAACGCCTTGCATCTAGCAAGGAATCCAGCATTTCATTCAAGGACAAAACACATACGAGTTCAGTACCATTTCATTCGTGAAAAAGTGGAAGAAGGGACAGTGGATATGCAGAAGATCCATACCAAAGACAACATAGCAGATTTCATGACGTAGGCGATCAATGCCGATAAATTTACTTGGTGTCGATCCTCCTGTGGCCTGTCAGAGACATAAGCAACATGAAAGGTACAAGGTAGAAAGAATGGTGTGAAGATATGATTGTTCCAATCAAATCTTCAAGTGGGAGATTGTTGAAATCTAGTGCACATGGCACCGAAAGTTGGAAAATTAAAAACAAATGGGGCACCGATTCATGTAGTCAAAAAGGGGGCTGAAATTGTTGAAAAATAAAATGGTAAAAGCTTAAATTTAGTCATTGTAATTTAGGGTATTTACAAATTAGTCCTTAAGACTTCAACTATAAATACCCTAGCTCATTTAGCTTCAAAACCATCCCAAAGCATTCTAGCTTTCTTCCAATACTAGAGAGATTTTAGAGAGTTTCTTGAGAGTTGTTTTCTCCTTTTTATCTAGAGAGAATTATCATTGTTTTCTCCTTGGTAGATCGAGAGAGGTTGTAATTCATATTTTCTCATAGTGAAATTCTTCTACCGTTGCCCGTGGTTTTTACCCTAAATAATTTTAGGGGTTTTCCACGTAAATTTTGTGTCTCTTTTATCTTCATTTTTATTTTCTCAAATTATCAGTTGCGATTTTGCTCTATCCGATAACCGTCTTCCGCAACACCAAATGTGTTAAGCTTTTGATGTTGGGGTACTAAAATGAGACAAAAATAAACGTTAGGTATGGTTTTGAAAAAAATTAAAAGTTTAAGTACTAAAACAGAAAACTAGTAATTTAGATACTGAATGTGTAATTTGCCCTTAACTTAAACTTAAATTCTGATTTCTATTGTTCAATTTTATTTAAAAATTTTGAGATTTTGATTTTTGTATTTAAATTAAATATAGTTTAATCCTCTAATTAACAACATCGTAACTATTTTGGTCAATATAAAAATATTCTTCTTACTTAGTAGGTTGATTAGTTTTTTTTAAAATGTCATTGAATTATTTTTAAATGATCATTTTGATTATTGAAATTTTAAAAATTATAAAATGATCATTTAATTTTTTTAAACTGTTACAAAATAATCATTACGATTTTATAATATTTTTTAACTTTTAATTAATTTAATAACAGTTTAAATAATCATTTTGTTATACTTTCAGAAAAATCACTCTCCAACAATCACCTCGACAGCGATTTATCGAAGAACATAAGTCTTTGTGGGACTCTTGATAAGACTCAATAAATTTATTCTGATTAAATTTAGGATAAAGTATACAAATAATTTTTTAATTATATGATATTATTTTTTTAAATTCATTAATTATTAAAAATTATAAAATAGTACTCCGATTATAGATAGTAGATTATGTAACAATTTAACTATTAATAATCACTAAAAAGAAATGTTATTAAAATCGGATTGGACAGGCCGGTTCGACCTGTTGAACCGTGAACCGGTGGTCTGTCCGGTCCGATTAAATTCCAAAATCGGATGAGCACATAATCGGTAAAGAACTGGTAGAACGGACTGAGAACCAGCAAAATCGGGGGTGAATCGGCTGAAAATCGACAAAACCGGTGTGAACCGCTGGTTCTCTTTTTTTCATTTTAAAAAAATTAAGCCAAACGACGCCATTTGTTAAACGAGCCGAGTCGAACTCGAGTACTTCTAAGCTCGACTCGAACTCGAAAACTTTAAAAGTAAGCTCAACTCGACTGAAAAACTCACGAGCTAAAAATTATCAAGTTCAACTCGAACTCGAAATGTAATATTGAAACTTGAACTTGAAAAGACTCGAACTCAAAAAAAATTTAGAAGCTCGATTGAAGCTTGAAATTCAAGCTCAATTGAAGCGAAAGAATAGTTCGCTCTGTGCTCACCAAAAGGCTCAATGATTTTGAATGACAAATTTCCTCTAGTATTTATAGAAGTCAGTTGAGATGCTCTTCTATGTTTCTTAGCCACGTGAGATTGTTTTGTTCTCATATTTTTACTCTTTAGACTTTTAGGATGCTCTTATATGTTTCTTAGCCATGTGGGATTGTTTTTAAAAAAAATTCCATGACACTCCTTTTGCCCTTAACCAGGCCACTGAAACCCCTAACGAAAGCAACACTTAAAAAAAGAACACCGAGTCAGAACTCGGAAACCCCATTTGTCCACGTCCATGACTCGTTGATTATATACTG
Source organism: Hibiscus syriacus (assembly GCF_006381635.1). Taxonomy (NCBI): domain Eukaryota; kingdom Viridiplantae; phylum Streptophyta; class Magnoliopsida; order Malvales; family Malvaceae; genus Hibiscus; species Hibiscus syriacus. The sequence continues at coordinate 707,074 of NW_024063107.1, read as the reverse complement.
GGGCTATTCAGATTTGTGTTGATCGAAGCTGGCCATAAAATCCCAAACACAAACTGGCTTTCTCTGTCCTAAACGACATCGCATAACACGACAAAACCTCATTGATCTAATCCTTTTTCTTCGAAGAGTATTTGACTTCTAACAATCATATAAAGAGGAAACGACACATATTCGACCCACTTCTGCCGACGTTGTAACCAAGGCACAATGAACAAATGCCAGAATTATGAAGCATAAAATATTTTGTTAGTTTATAAATAAAAGGTGAAAGGATACGCATCCTGTTTATTCGGTTAATTCGGTGGCCGAATCGATCGAATTATTATTAACAGAATTAATTAAATTTTTTCTTTAACCGTTAATCGAATCGAACTTTTTTTTTCAAAAATATTAACCGAACCGAATAAATTTCGGTTAATTTTTGAATTAACAGAAATTTTTTAAAATTTTCTAATTTATATAAAATTTAAATATTTTATAATTAAAAAAAAGTTTATAATTAATTTAAATAATATATAATTATAAAATAAAAATTTTATATAAATTTTTTAATTAATTAATATTGATTTAGGTTTAAAAGTTATTCTATATTAAATTATTAATTGAGTTTTAAATGGTTTGGACTGAGCCCATATGTTATATATAATATATTTAATATTTTTTAATTCGGAAAAATAATTTACAATTAATTTAAATAATATATAATTATAAAATAAAAATTTTATATAAATTTTTTAATTAATTAATATTGATTTAGGTTTAAAAGTTATTGGATCTTAAATTATTAATTGAGTTTTAAATGATTTGGGTTGAGCCCATATGTTATATAAAATATATTTCATATTAAAAATTTTATTTCGATTAATTCGATTAATTAACCAATTTGTTGGTTTATAAATAAAAGGTAAAAGGGTATGTGAAGTACTATATTTTAAAAATAAGTAATATAAGATTTGTTCTAGATTAATTAATCAATAAATGAATACGGATACTACTATAAAAAAATAAAAAAAATGTAAAGTATACAAATGGTCCCCGACTTTCGGGTGATGTTTTGTTGAGTTTCCTGGCTATAAAAGTTATAAAATGGTATTCCATTTATAGAGTGTTGTTTTGTTGAGCCTCACGACTATTAAAAGTTACAAAATGATCATCAACTATTCATTATGATCCAAACTCGACATTTTCCGTTAAAAAATTGACGATAGTCTAAGCTGAACGTCAACTTGTCGACTGTGGTATGATAAAAACTCAATCCAAAAATCTCTAACGACTACTATATCTCAGTCATCATGTTAACATCCAACTCAGACGACGATCAATCTTTTAACAGAAATGGACGAGTTTAAAACATAATGAATACCCGAGTAACTATTTTGTAACTTTTAATAGTCGATTGACTCAACAAAGCAACACTATATAATTAGACGATCATTTTATAACTTTTAAAAGTCGATTATCCGGCTCCGAAACTTGAAACAAATAATAGTATACAAACATCAACTTTCTTATTATATCAAAGTACTACTCATTTTCAACGCTTTGGTACAATGATTTCCGACAGTGTTCAACGTTTCGACCACGGTGTCGTTTTCCCCTATGCTCTGCTTCGCCGCCGACATTAATTAAACTGATTTTTTAAGGCACATTATGTTCAAATCTTTGCACAATTATTCACATCCCACCTCGCACGTACTCTCCTTCAATAAATTCTTCTAATTAATTGCCTCATTCTCTCCTCTCGTGTTAATTAAATTAAGGGTAAATTGTGTGTTTAGTACCCAAATTTTCAATTTTAACGGTGGTTACTAAAATGAAACAAAAACTAAATGTTAGGTATGATTTAAAAAAATTGTAAGTTTAGTTACTAAAACGGACCAAAATTGATAGTTTAGGTACCAAATGCGTTAAGCTTTTGATGTTGGGGTACTAAAATGAGACAAAAATAAACGTTAGTTATGGTTTTGAAAAAAATTAAAAGCTTAAGCACTAAAACGGAAACTAGTAATTTAGATACTGAATGTGTAATTTGCCCTTAACTTAAACTTAAATTCTGATTTCTATTGTTCAATTTTATTTAAAAAATTTGAGATTTTGATTTTTTTATTTAAATTTAATATAGTTTAATCCTCTAATAAACAACATCGTGACTATTTTGGTCAAAATAAAAATATTCTTCTTACTTAGTTGGTTGATTAGTTTTTTTTAAATGCCATTGAATTATGTTTAAATGATCATTTTGATTATTGAAGTTTTAAAAATTATAAAATGATCTTTGGGTTTTTTAAACGGTTACAAAATAATCATTACGATTTTATAATATTTTTAAACTTTTAATTAATTTAATAACACTTTAAATAATCATTTTGTTATACTTTCAGAAAAATCACTCTCCAACAATCACCTCGACAGCCACTTATCGAAGAACATAAGTCTTTGTGGGACTCTTGATAAGACTCAATAAATTTATTCGGATTAAATTTAAGATAAAGTACACAAATAATTTTTTAATTATATGATATTATTTTATTAAGTCCACTAATTATTAAAAATTATAAAATAGTATTCCGATTATATATAGTAGATTATGTAACAATTTAACTATTAATAATCACTAAAAAGCAATGTTATTAAAATTGAACTGGATCGGTCGGTTTGACCTGTTGAACCGTGAACCGGTGGCCTGTCCGGTCCGGTTAAATTCCAAAACCGGATGAGCACAAAATCGGTAAAGAACTGGTAGAACCGGCTGAAAACCGGCAAAATCGGGGTGAATCGGCTGAAAACCGATAAAATCGGTGTGAACCGTCGGTTCTCTTTTTTTCTTTTAAAAAAAATTAAGCCAAACGACGTCATTTGTTAAACGAGCCGAGTCGAACTCGAGTACTGCTAAGCTCGACTCGAACTCGAAAACTTTAAAAGTAAGCTCAACTCGACTCAAAAACTCACGAGCTAAAAATTATCAAGTTCAACTCGAACTCGAAATGTAATATTGAAACTTGAACTAAAAAAGACTCGAACTCAAAAAAAATTTAGAAGCTCGATTGAAGCGTGAAATTCGAGCTCAATTGAAGAGAAATAATAGTTCACTTTGTGCTCAGCAAAATGCTCAATGATTTTGAATGACAAATTTCCTCTAGTATTTATAGAAGTCAGTTGAGATGTTCTTCTATGTTTCTTAGCCACATGAGATTGTTTTGTTTTCATATTTTTACTCTTTAGACTTTTAGGATGCTCTTATATGTTTCTTAGCCATGTGGGATTGTTTTTTTTTTAAAATAAACCAAACGACATCGTTTGTTATGATTTTTTTTCAGCCCCAAATTGTTTTTTGATTATAGTTATATAATTTTATTTAATATTTAATATGTTTTACCTTAAATATTATGTTATAGTTGATTTGAATCATTTTGTTTAACTTGATTTTATGTTTTTTAACTTATATATGTTATGACTTGTGATATTTTTATACATTTTAATATTGTAAACTTAAAAAAAGTGTTATATGTATATTAATATTGCTTTGAATATTATGTAAAATTTTTAAAAAAATATTATTTTATATAAAATCCGATTGAATCGCGGTTGAAGCCAGTTGAACCAGTGAACCAGTACCTTCACCGGTTCAAGGTCCGGTCTGATTTTAAAAACATTGCTAAAAAGATGCTTTTAACTATAACAATTTAACAATATTAATAAGTTTGACTATGTAAGTAGATTATGTTAAAATAAATTATAGGATTAAATTTAATATTTAAATATAATAAAAGGATTAAAATCATAATTTGACCATTAATTTTATAATCACACGGCCATTACAATAAACATAAAGTAAACAAATAATTAATCGAATTATTAGTAAATTAGTAGTGTTATTTAAAACACTTTCTAGTCAATGTAACATATAATAGCACTATTCACTCTTCTCTTTAACCCTTTTGGTCTAGAACCGATGAGATACGGACATGTGGCGACGTTTAACGATGGAGATCAAGCCACCTAATGGTGGCCTCATCATCGACCGATAAATCATCTCATCGTACTGCCTCCGGTGGAATTTCAAAAACGGCAAGAACGATTCACGGGACCTCTCCGCCTTGCTGCTGACGTGGAGGTCCCGTCGGAAGAACATCGCCGGCGATTGGAGGAACGAAGGCCGTGGGGTCCGCGGAAGCGCGACCTTGACGGGCTCGAAGGCTTTGCTACGCTGCGGCAAGGGCGTGGACGGGAACAAGCTCTTTCTCATGCTGATGTTGCCGCGCGACGTTCTGGCGGCCGGCGATGCGAACGAGAGTGACCGGGCGTTGAGCGGCGAGGTCAGAGCCGGGCCCAGCGGAGAGAGGCTGGCGGTGGGGCCGACTTTAGACGATGACGTGTCGGACGTCAAGGTGAGGTGCCAGGGTTTGAGAGAGTCGTAATGGTGGGAGACGGTGAAGGAGAAACGGGACGAGGAGCAAGAGCCAATCTTGGCCGTTGATATGATCGACAATGGATCGAACCGTAGAGATGACGCTCTCGGGTATGCCGTGAAATCGTTGAACTCCAGTGATTCTTCGTAGTCTAGAGATGAAACCACCATCGTCGCCGTCGATAACTCCAGGAAAGGACGGACACCCTGCAAATTAATAAGAATGTAAAATGTAAGCTTTAGTCCTTCAAATAAAAATGGTGAAATTTGGATTTTAGTCCCTCTAACCTTCCAAAGATACGAAAACAAGGAAGGAGGGTCGATGACAAAGGCCTTGTAAAGTCGTCCAGGGTAGTACTCGCCCACAATTTTCAATGCAGCCAGCAACAGGTTCATGAAAGCAGATGCCGATCTGAAAAAGCCTGTGGCCAAAACCATATATTATAATCCAATAAGTTTCAATTTACTCTGACTTTTTCAGAGGATAATAAGTTAAAGATTATCATTTCGTAGGGATTAAGGGAGAAAAAATAAACATTTTAAAAGTCGCTCTTTACTGTTAGAAAATTGACCAATTGTCTTAAACACTGTTCAATTCCCTATAATACCCTAGTAATCTCGTGAATAAACTGAGATTCGAGTGCGACATTTGAAGGGGCACTCCGGACATTATCTGAGGTTGTCTCAGAACCTGCCGGTGATGCCCAACATGGGTTTTTACTAGTTTTGGTTCTTTTCCCCCCACTCTCCCACATTTATAGCGTTATAGGACCACAAAGAACCCGAAAAAATCATTCGTCGATTAAGTAATGTCTACAGTTTAAATTTTGATAGAAAAAATAATAAAAAAATGAAAATGTTAATATGATTTCGAATATCGAATGATCTCGAGTGGAAGCGTACTTGCATCGAATAGAAGAACGAATTGTTCGACGTTTTTGGGCATGGTAGATATGGAAACCTCCAATGTAAAAATCAGTAGACGAATAAACCTAAGGTACCAAGACGAAACAAAAAGTAAATAAATTTCGATTATACGATGGGTTGAAATAAAACTAGTTATATTAATAATGTAAAACTCACATCTTTTGAGAGTGGAACTTGGGTTAATCTTGTTTCATCCTCAAGACCTGTAGGGAAAATGATAAAAGATTCAGTTTTTATTATACAATCTACATTTATTAAAAAAGGGAAAATTACCATGACAGGCCTGGACTCTTCATCGTGTCCGGCTGTATATGCAACTCCCTCGGCTATCTCCGTCGAGAACTCATCTGCTATCAAATTTTCTGCATTTTTTTCCAGCAATAAAAAGAAAAAAAACCTTTGAATAATTAACATAATTAGTGATTTTAATATCGTTTTTAGCTCACTTTAATGGACTCCAAGTGCCAGTAATCTCGTACCAGTGCCGATACTCTCTCTCCAAGCAAGACAAGCTCGTAAATGCTTAGCAGCTTTCTTCACATTATCACCTTTTGCTCTTAGAAACCTCAAAACGCAACCATCACTGCAGAATTTCTCCTGTTTCCGTGAATCAAAAGCACTTTTTTTTAACGAAACTCAGAGGAACCCATCGTTTTAATCATCTTATTTCGACGGGGAACGGCTGAAAATCTGGTGAAAACGAGAGTTTACCTGTTTGGGTGTTAATGGAGGCGACTGTTTCTTAACGAGTTGAAGAACGGTTTGAACTCTTTGGTTCATTTTCTCTTCCGCCGACTGATCCTTCTTCCCCATTTCCCGAGAAAAACCAGAGCAGGAAACTGGAATTTTACGCAAAGTTCGGGTCCTTTTATCGTCTCTAGTAACACAAAAACACCGATATTCCAAGCTTTTGCTTCACGCGACCATTAAAATAAGCTTAGGAAGTCAAAGAGATGAGTTTTAAAAAAGATAAAGGAGAAGGAAAGAGTGGGAGGGAAAGAGATGTTCAAAACTAGAAAACGTTGAATAATGAGAGCATTGAATAGAGAGCAAGGGGGATGCTTATATATATATAACACCAAGGTGACGGCTGATAACGCCGTTATAATATGAACAAAGAAACAATATAGTGTTAAAGGATAAATTTTGGATTTGGTCCCTCCATTATTTTGAAATTTGAAATATAAGTCTATATTTTAATTTGACATGATTTGATTCACATACTTTTATGATGTGTTTTCTTATTACCGAAATTGAAACAAGGACGGAGTGAGATGGGATGAGGTATAAGGTCTCTTAAGTAAGGTTAAGGGTTCAGATTTTGATAATGTGAATGAAGCTAATTAAGTTAGGAGAGTTGTCCCGTAATAGGTTTCTGCAAAATCCAATATGGATTAACAAAGCCGTCTGAGATATTTTCAGGGCTCTAAGCGAAAACCCAAAAATATGTCTTTATAAAATAAAAATATATTTCATCACTTTGAACAATTAGTTCAATATTAGATAAATATATCATAGAAAAATGATTAAATTTGTGAAATCGCATTATTTTTATTATTTTATTAAGAAAACACCTTAAATACAACTAAGAGAGAACAAATATAAAAAATTGAATGTGTGTATTACACATAGCTTGATTTTGAATAATAAATAAATAAAAAGAATTGTATATTATTTTATTGTTAAATTGAGATTGAAGAAAACTAAAATAAAATAATATTTGATAAACTAAAGAGTAAGATTTGAAAAAAGATAAAAATATGATTAAATTTAATTTAAAATTATATGAATTAATAAGAGAAATGGAAAAAGAATGTGAACAACTAAAGATTTTATGAAATTATAAAAATTAAGGGTGCTAATTATAAATATAAATAATTAGGGACCCTAATTATAAATATAAAAAAATTAGGGGCCCTGAGCGGTTATTTAGAGTGCTCCCATTAGAGTCGACCTTGTAGATTAGTCTATCAACAGATCAAATATTGACAGTTAAAAAATGAACATAATTAATTATTTCATTAAAGCATTGCATATTTTTTTATAAAACCTTTGAAATAATGATAAATTTTGTACATGTACTTTTATAAAATTTCCAACCTAATATCTATATTTTTAAAATGTATATTGTGGTGCTACTTATACTCCGAAGAATATCCAATACGATACATGTACTTTCAAATATTTAACATGATACTTACATTTTAATAAAATCTATAATATAATAATTGCACTATCATTTCATGCAACCTTATGGTACTTAGGGTTAACAAATTTGATAACTAATAACATCATAAAAAGGACCAAACTGATTTAAACAAAAATACAAGGACATTGTAGAAAGAAGGACCAAATTAGAATTTCCCCTATTTTCAAAAGCAAGGTTCAACGTCACCGGTCCTTTATTTGATTTGAGTCGTTGCAACAAAAAAATACAAGTATTTTGTGGACTGAGATTTGGGGTTTTTATAACGGAAACCGTCATGAATCCCCACATCACCATCGTGTAGCCAACACCAAACGTTTCAAGTCACATTCTCTTGTTGCTTTGTTTTTTTAATTAATCACTAGTATCTGATCTATTAATCGACTAATCCAGATTAGGTACTGCAGAGATGAGGGCAATTCTCCAACCCAGTTTACTCCATTCGCAAACGTCAGAATTCGAACCCTGACATTGCTTAAGAGACCTAGTGCCTCATCCTACTAGAACAACTTGTTGTTGGTTGTTGCTTTGCTCTTTAATTATGGTGTTTTAGCTTTAAAGAAAAAGGAAAAGAAAATGTCATTTAATTGCAGCATAGCTTCAATTTCAGGTACCCATTACTGCTTGTGCAAAGCTTCATTTATGGGAAATGGACTCTATTGTGAGAAAGGCTGTTTTCTTTAACTGTAACAAAGGTCCTCCCCCCCCCCCCCACATTGAAAATGAAAGGTGGACCTATACCTGTTATTATTACTATATTTATACACATGATTATCACATTGTCCCCATCCCAACCCTAAATGGATCATTAAGGTTTTCAAGACATTTAACATGTGTAGTGGACTGCATTATAAGTAAATCAATAAGCCAGCAGACCTAAGATCAAATGTTAAGGGAATAAAATAGTTTTTATATAAAAATTTAATAATTTATGAAGTGTTTAAATCTGAAAATTAGGAGGGAAAAAACCTTATTTCACTAATTTTTAAACAAAAGGACCTAAAATGCTATTACACCAAATTTCGTTCGCAAGATTGATATGTGCACCTCAAAATCTCTGAAAAATTCCTCCGTAGTTGAAGCCCCAAAACAATATCAATGGAGGAAAAACCTCAAACTCTTAATATGTCTTGAGAAATCACGATCTTGTGACACGATCTCTGATAGGTCCATGTAACCTATCAGAGTTAAATCTGTTGTCATTTGATTATATCCCTTTAGTATGATGACCTACATATGGTTATAATTATTCTATGTCTAACACCAACATTAAATATCACTATAAAACCTCTTGACCCAGAACGAAAGAAGGATCTTGACTCTCCCTTTTGATCACTCTCCCTTCTCCTACTTTGTAATAGAGATAAGAGACCTTGATACCAAACAATCATCGTTTTTTCCATTGACTCCGATTCTTCTCTCAAATCAAAAAAGATGAATTACCTATAACCATAGTGACTTATTTCCCCTCCTTTCTTTCCCCCATGGTTTAGCTGTTCATTTCCCCTCCTTTCTTGCAACATTGTCTACGTGGTACTTGTACCTTTCTTTCCCTAAATTCAATTGTGCCATGGATGTTGCCAAAATGAAAATGTTTTTTTTGCCTTTCTTATTTCAAATTCCTTCCATTTTAGTCCTGTCGGATTCGGCCCATAAAACTGCTGTACAAGTCTCCATATTACAGTCCCTATGCATTACAAACACAAGAAAAATTGTCATCTCGGTCGAAGAAAAAAAACTGTTAATTTCGTGACGTGCATTTAAAAAAGAGTTAATTGCATGACATGCCCCTAAACTATGACCCTCATTTCAAATTAGTCCATAAACTTTAAAAAAAATCAATTTCATCCTCAAACCACGAGTCTCATTCTGAATCCTTGAACTATGACTCTCATTCTAAATTGGTCCCCAAACTTTTGAATCTTCAAATTTCACCCCAAGTTCATTCAAATATGTAATCAATTCCAATCATAGTTTAACCTAATTTTTATTTTTTTCAAACATGTAATAATATAATTTGGCCTAATAATTTTATTAACAAGGGATGTGATTAGTATATATATATAGCTTGGGATAAAATTAAAATGTTTAAAAAGTTTAGGGACCAATTTAGAATGAAGATCATAGTTTGGGATGAAAAATGAAATGTTCAAAGTTTGAGGATAAATTTAAAATGATAGTCATATTTGAAGGGTGAAATTGAAATATTTAAAATCTAAAGATTAATTTAAAATAAATATCATAACAAAAGTACGCGTGATACAATTAACTCTAAGATGTGATGTTAGTTTAAAACATGATGTAATATTTTGAAGTAATGCGTAATATCTCTATTAGATTTATTATAAATTAGAAAATTAATTCATTATCTCTTATAAATTATGGGTTCAATATTTATTAGAGTAAAATATCTCTTCTCTCCACCCTAAAGAATTATTCAAAAATATTTTAAAAATTTACATTTAATTGATAAATATGATAGAAATTCGATAAGTTATAGATAATTTTAGAGGCAGATCAAGAGGAGTATGGAGGAGAAATTATCAGTCTAAAAATTTTAAATTATCATATGTTTTTTATTTTTATTGATAATATATGCAACCCATAAAATTTTGTAAGTTGATTTTCTAATAATTTTAAGAGTTCGTCTTTTAACATAAAATTCTATGTTTGTTGAATCTATAAAGTGGCTTCAATGATAAAAAGAATGTTGTTCTCCGCTTCTCCTTAAAGGTCTTGTGTTCGAGCAATTACATTTACAGAATGCGTATGTATATTCAATAAATTAAGAAAAATCTCAACATATATTATTATATAATTATCTCATATTATTTAAAAAATTATACGTCCATCTATAAATAATCTTAATTTCAGCTTATTATAGAAATTCGTATATATAATCTGTATGGAATAATGTCAAGGTAAAATAAACATAGGATAAACTATGCATATAGTCTCTTGTGTTTTTGATCTGTTCGACTTTGGTCACCAATTTAAAAGTTAAGGGGAATGTGCATATAGTCCTTTATGTTAGGGACTTAAACAAAAGGGATTAACAAAAATTAATGATTGAGGGACTAAAATCGGATCGATAACGTTATGGACCATTTTTCTTTAATTTTGAAATTGGTGACCAAAGTTGATCAGACCCTAAACATTGGGGACTATATGCATAGTTTACACAAAAACATATTATATTTAGTACGTATGTGTATACTAACCCACCCACCCAGTATGCATATGCATATTCGGATTAATTGTTTTTAGATCCTTTTAGTTTTAAAATTGAAAATATTTAAGCCTTAATCGTTCTCATTTTTTTAAGTTTAAATATTTTTTAAATTATAATAATAATAAGACAGTTGTTGTTAGCGTGGAGACTTTTCTACACTTTGAGAGGATCAAAATGTCCCAACATTCTCCACGTGCAAACTTCTTTTAAAATTGAAAAATGGTAAACTACACGTTTAACACCCAAAACTATCACATTAGTTTAGTTTTGGTCACATAACTATTGTTTTTTCAAAAGCACATTTAACGTTACGCTTTTTGTTTCATTTTGATCATTCACCATTAAAAAATAATGGTAACACTGACGTGATATCATTAGGTAATGCCACATCATCATTAAAAAATTAGAAAATGACACGTCAACAATTCTGTTAAGTTTTTGAAAAAAATAATAGTTGAAATACTAAATCTGCAATTTACCAAAAAAATCAAATTTCTATTTTAAAATATGTTAAATTAATCAAATAATCAATTAAAAATTGAGGTTCTTTTGAACTTTCTATTATATTGGGGAAGATAAAGTCAAAACTGTAAAGGGAACATAAACATGCAAGTAAATCACAATCCTAAGCATTAATGGAGGATTATGTTATAAGGGTAGTTCCACTGTTATGTTGCCACGACAATATGGGTTCGGCAACCATCTGAACTCATTTGAATAATGTTGAGTCATTGTGTATTCTGAAAATCCCCGTTGAGAGACTCACCCATTAAAATCAAGAGTCTGATCCGGGTCAGTTCAAATTAATTGAGGCGAAGCTTTAGAAACCGGGAGGAAAACTAAAAAATACATAAGAGAATATATAGATGATTAAATACATAGTTTATCCTAAAAATAAAGTGATGACTAAAGAAACATGTATTATGTGTTAACACGATAGCATTGTTAGAAGACAATGCAAATCCTAAAGAATTATATGTGTCATTTAGTGTGTCTGTGTGTATATATATATATATATATATTAGGAATATTCTAGAATAATATGAAACTGGTAGATGTGTAGAAATATCTATGGAAAATCTAGATATTTGTATTATTTAATATTATATCTAGAATTATCTATTAGAAGAATCTAGATATTTTTAATATTATATGGCTAAGACGTTGACATATGTCAACAATCTAATGGCCATTAGAACTATAAATAGGGGTAAGTTTTGTAACATCCCAAAAAGTGGGATAGTGACCAAAATGTAAATTTTGAAATTTTGAGGATTAAATTAGAAAATTGGGAAAAGTTTAAAGTTATAAGTGGTATTTTCCCCAAAAAGAATATTGTTCCATAAATAGATTTATTTAGTGACCAAATTATAAATTTGGTAAAGTTTGGTGATCAAAGTATAAACTTTGAAAAGTTTAGGGACCAAAATATAATTTTAAAACGTTACAAATGGGTCACAAAAATAATAAAATAAAAATATTATTTTCACATTTTTAAAATGTTGGAAAATAATATTTAATGGTTTTATTTCATGTTTAATTTGAAACTTTGGATTAAGGTGACTGAATTGTAATTTTTGGAAATTACAAGGGCAAAATGGTAAAGTGGAAAAATATTTTGTCCATCTTTGACTATTGGAAGATGATAAGGTTACTGTAGCTTGGTATTAATGTAAATATCAAGTTCATTAAGGGTAAATTAGTATGGATATTTTAATTTTAAGGGTAAATTAGTAATTTAGTATTTAATGAATTTTTAATTCATTAAATATTTAAAAAAAAGATGATGAATTATCAAAGCTTCATCATCTTCTCCGGCATCTTCACGTGAGTTCTCTTCTAATTTCTTCGGAATTTAAGTTATGTCGTGAACTAGGAAAGTGATCTACGCGAAAAACGCTATCATTTGGAACCAATATTTCTTTATAATCTTGCTGAATTTCAAAGATCCCAAATCGAAGGGTTTATGTTCATGATAGGATTCATGAAATTGATGATAAATCTTGATGAATCAGAGGTTATAGATTCATTTCCAAACTTGATTTATGGTTAAAACATGTTCGATCTTTCTAGAAATTATTATGTAAAATTCGGTCAAATTATAAGTTTGAGAACTTTTTGTTCTGATGAGAGTTGATTAGGAATCTGATTGTAAAGACGTTATAAGGTTGATTGAAAGTTGATTTCATGCTTGAATCGAATCAAAATCGAGTAAAATCATGAAAAACCTAGTTTTGAAACTTTAAACCATTAGGCTTTGGTCTTAAAGGATGAGAAAAATTATGGAAAAATTATATAAAGTCTGGAAATGATGTAGAAAGTATTTTACAAGCTTTAGAAAAATTCAGTGACCATTTTATAATTTTCAAAAAGTTGAGGGGCTAATTATTAATTTTGGAAAAGTTATGAATGGTTGTATAATTGTTTAAAAGTTGATGTACTATGTTGGAAATTGTTTTTTTGGGATTGAAATGAGCATTTAGATGTGAAATATGACCATTTTGGAAGTTTGAAAAGACTAGTGATTTAAGTGCAATAATTACATAGTTAGGATGCTTAAAGGTATTTATACCTTTGTAAAAGTAATTGGTTGGTAATAATTCCATTACTGGAATTTCTCGAATTTATGGAATTTATGGAATTATTGGAATTATTGGAATTTCTGGTATTTAAAATTTAAGTGATAAAATGGTGAATGACCATTTTATATAAATTGGAAAAGTTGGTGCCAATATTAAAAAGGAATTAATAAGTGTTAAGTATTTTGATAGAAAATGAGTTTCAAGTATATTATGGATTTTGTTTTGAGAATGTATTTATGTTAGTACAATACTAACATATGTATTGTTATAAAATTGTGATTTGTACAAATTGTGATTGATTTGTGACTAAGACAAGTCAAGTATAAAAGGATTGTTGTGGATTATATTGAGGAACATCGTTTGGATATATAAAGTGTCAAGGTGAGTGCAATTTAATTTGTACTTGTGTTATTGAACAAACATTGGCTTGCGATGAACCAGTGACGGAGTTACTATGGTAAGAAGTGACTCCTAAAATGTTATTTGATTTGTGATGCATGCATAATATTATATATGAATGTTTTGTACATCATTGGGTAGTATTTGCAATTAGTCTATTTTCCATGTTGGAATGCATGATTCCAGCATGTGATTAATATGGTGCTTATAAGTGACATGATTTACATGATTACATGTATATATGATATGTGATACTGAACTACATGAATATATGAGAATATGATATCAGTTGTGTGATATGTTTGACATGTTATTTTTATGTGACATGATTGATGTGAACATATGAGAATAAAATATGACATACATGTTTATATGAACACATGAGAAATGATATAAGCTATATGATACGATCTACATGTTACATACACATGTGACACATGTGATATATGTGATATGAACCTATGTGATATAGGTTATATGAAAAGGGATCTATGAGATCATACAAGAATGATACCAATTATGTGAACTGTTATAAATGATAATGCCCATGATATGTGATATGAGAGCTAGGGGTATAGTTGGCATGCTAAGAGTCGAGGGTTATATATGTCCTATGAGACATATGACAGGTCCTTCGGGACACAGACATCCTTCGGGACACATATCACATCCTTCAGGATGACAGGTCCTTCAGGACACATGTTGAACTATGTTTTGATATAACAATTTAAGGAAAATTGTTTTTGGACTTGAATTGAATTTACAAAATATTTTTGGACTTAATTGAATTTATTCAAAGTTTTAAAAAGTTTCAAAAATAATTCAAAGTACATTAAAATCGGATTTGAGCCAAAATGCTAAAGGGTGTCAAAGTGCATCGATGCATCCTGCCATGCATCCATGCATCAAGGCTGTAACGGCTAGTTTATTTGAATTTAATGAAGGGGTATCGATGCACCTTGATAGTGCATCGATGCATCATGTTATGGGCAGCCTTTTTGAGTAGAAAAATCATCCCCAACGGTTATACAAGACATCAAACACATTCCAAGCTATAAATACAAGCTAAGGACACTTTAAGAAGTAAGAGAGAACAACTATCCAAGCAATCAAACACAAGAGAATAGTTTTTCATTCTTATTTCATATTTCTCTTGTAAATATTTTGTTATTGTGAGCTCAATCTTGTAAATACCTACCTTAGAGAGGTTTTCTTGTTTACATTTCTTATCCTTTTGTAAAGGGGAAAGGTTCTAACTTATCCCGTGTAAAAGCTAGGGAAAGGTTCTTGTTTAGCCCGAAAAAATTAGGGAGTTGTAAGGTTATCTCTTTGTCCTTCAAAGAAAGAACAAATTAGCGAATTTGTTAGAAAATCCTTGGTGAGGAGTTAAGGTAGTGGACGTAGACTTTGGTTGAGAAAGTTGAAACACTATAAATCGCTGTGCAATTCTCTATCTTTCAATCTCCTTACTCCCTAAACACAAAACCATTCCGACCCCTCTTAACAAACCTTCCGGTGGTCAATTTGAGCTTCTCAAAAATCCCAACATTTGGTATCAGAGCCTAACTCGTTAAGAAGGTTTAACCACCTTGAGACGATCCTCGAAGAAGCTCTACCAATTTCCGACGTAACCGACAAAGAAATGACTTTTTCCTCCGGTGCTTATTATCTTGAAGAATATTCTATTATGGATTCACAACCGGTCAACAAGTCACCATTCTTCAATGGAGCAAATTATGCACATTGGAAGAATACGATGATGTTGTAACATCCCAAACTATGGGTTAGTGACTTAATTGTAAAGTTTCAGAATTTGGTGATTAAAGTAGAAGAATGGATTAGTTCAATGATTTATCTGGAAATAAATCCTAAAAGTTGTTAGTAATTATTAAAGGAATTAAAGGGAAAAATGGTCTTTTTATCTAAAAGATAATTATCTTATCTCTTTATTAAGAGATAAGCATGTAGGGAGATATTTCTCCAGAACTTCTTCTCCTTCTTCTCCTCTCCTCCCGTATCTCCAAGCTCAAAGGGAGTATTCTACTTAGTTAATTATTTGTTAAGTTTAAGATTGGGTTTGATCATTAGATGATAACTAAGCTTAAGGAAAGCTTAAGTTATCTTAAGATCAAAGATAAAGGAGATAGAGAAGTTAAAGATTAGAGGTTCTGAATGAAATATTGGAATAGAGTTCATAACAAGAATTGAAAGTTGGATTTGACTTGTTATCAATCTAAGTAGAGATATGAAGTAATAGAATTGGATTTGAAACATGTTTGCAAAATTGATGTAATTATTAAATTACATATGGAAGATAGGATTTTGAGGTTTAAGATGAAATAAATGAATATAGATTGGTTTAAGTATGTGTACTAGAGTTAAGAATGAAAAAGGGGATGAAACATGAAGGATTTAATCCAAAATGAATGATTTTCGGGTTCAAAAAGAGGATTCTGGGCAGAGTGCATCGATGCATAAAGGTTAAAACCCAGAAATCGTTTGAAGGTGTATCGATGCACAGGAAGTGCATCGATGCACTCTTTTAAAATAAATACATCGAATGCAATTCATGCATCGATGCATAAGTAGTGCATCGATGCATCCCATTAATAATGAAACATTGAATTCAATTGGTGCATCGATGCATAAGGAGAGCATCGATGTATCCCAGCAATAATATTACATCGAATACCTTTTATGCATCGATGCATACCTTCATTAAAAGATGAAATTGACTTTTCTGTTGGTCTAAAGAGTGAACCATTAGAGTATATTAGTTATGATACTAATATAGATCTATGTATGATTATGTAGATATAGTACGTGATCCCGTTCCGAATCAACTGAAGGATTAGAATCGAATCAAAGCAAAGCTAAGGTGAGTGCAATTTTATTTGTACTTATATTATTGAATAAACATTTGGCTTGCGATGAGCCAGTGATGGAGTTACTATGGTAAGAAGTAACTCCTAAAATGTTATTTGATTGGTGATCAATGAAATGGTTTATGTGAATACATGCATTTGTGATGCATGTTATATGATATTAGATATATGTTTACACATACATATGGTATGTGACCGAAGAGAATGAACATGTGATTATAAGATCAATGATTACACGTACATTTGGTACGTGACTGAAAAGAAAAGATATATGTTCATGAGAGAAAGGATATGAATAAGTAAATTGAACTGTTATGAATGTTAATGCCCATGTATGTGATAAGAGAGCTAGTGGTATTTGGCATGCCAAGGGTCGAGGGTTTACCTATGTTCTTCGGGACATATGGACTGTTTACCTATGTTCTTCGGGACATATGGACTGTTTACCTATGTTCTTCGATACATATGGACTGTTTACCTATGTTATTCGGGACATATGGACTGTTTACCTAGATTCTTCGGGATCTATGGGCTGGTCCTTCAGGACGAATACTGAACTAAGGTCGGTGCCCCATGAGGGAATTGACGAGCTGTGGTGACAGCATTGGTGCACAACCTCAATGTCTCACATACCTCAAGTTCTCAATAGTGTACATGGGCTAATAAAGAGATCAAACAAACATATTGAATGTGATATGTATACGATGGGTTTATAATGGTTATCAAAGGTAATGGTTTGAAATGTGTTACATGAACCATATGATGTTATGTGTTTTTCTTAATGATAATGATGGTATATGTTTAGTATGATTTATGTTATATGAAATATTATATGTTTTATATGCCTCACTAAGTCTATGACTTTAGTGTAAGTGATTTACACGTAGGTACCAAGAAACGAGAAGAGCAAGAATAGAAGTGGTAAAGATAGTATCATTACTAGAAGATCAGATCAGAAGTAATTGACAAAGTATGTACTTGGTTATGTATTAGAATGTTGGCATGTAATAAGTGTTAAGTAAGAATACTCTGATCGATTTTGTATTTGGTCTTATGTAAATTAATGTATTTCGTTTTAATGAAAGTTTTAAAAATTCCGAGATTTTCTATAAGAGTCAAAGTTGAAAAGTTAATGTGACACCTCAGACTTGTATTCGGGTAGATATGAGTAAGGGTGTTACAGATGTACTTATTCAATCCTACAATCTAGGAGCTTGGAACTCAATCATGGACGGTTACTCCTCTCCACCCAGCAAGTACAACGATTGGAGTAGAGAAGACAAAAAATTTCCATCTTAACTCTAAGGCTATACATATTCTATTATGTGCTTTAGGCCCAAATGAATATGGAAGAATCTCATCTTGTTCTAGTGCCAAAGAGATTTGGGATAAGCTCCAAGTCACTCATGAAGGAACCGACAAAGTGAGGGAATCAAAGAAAATCTTCTCAACCATCGCTACGAGAACTTCAAGATGAAACCCGATGAAGACATCAAAGCTATGACGGATAGATTTTCTGTTGATTGTCAATGGTCTCAAGGGATATGGAGAAGTAATCCTAATGAGAAGCTTGTGAGTAAGATGATCTACTCTCTTCCAAATGAGTGGCAATCGAAGAAGACAACCATTATCGAAGCAAGAAACTTAAAGTCTCTCACTCTCGATGAGCTAATTGGTTCCCTTCTCACTCATGATGATGGTGAAGGAGATGAAGAAAGGGAAAGAAAAAACAAGAAGAAGAATGAGGTAGCATTGCCTTCAAATCCACCAATGAAAGCTATCAATATCAAGTGAGAGGTGGATGAAGACGACGATGGACAAGAAAGAGATGGTAAAGCTCTTGAAGGAACTCAAGAGATTCATGATTTCCAAGGAAGTGAAACATGAATCAACCAAGAAGAAGAGTCCCCCGATATGTTCAATTGTCAAAGAAAGGGGCATGTCAAGTATGAATGTCCTCTTCTAAAGAGTCAACCTATTCCTCATGACCACTCAAGAAGAATTCAAGGTATCTTCTAACTCAAATGAATTTAATTCATTTACTTTTGATGAGTTACAAGATTCTTATAATAGGTTGTATTTGT
Organism: Hibiscus syriacus; assembly: GCF_006381635.1. Taxonomy (NCBI): domain Eukaryota; kingdom Viridiplantae; phylum Streptophyta; class Magnoliopsida; order Malvales; family Malvaceae; genus Hibiscus; species Hibiscus syriacus. The sequence goes on along the minus strand of NW_024063107.1, from coordinate 688,351 downwards.
GATTTAAGACCATGAATTTAAAATATACGAAATTAATTTCAAAACTCAAAATTAAAGATAATTTGATTTTGAAAGCAAAAGTTGATTTTGAAAATCAAAATGAAATTTTGAAAAATAATTTAGAGCTTTCAAAAATCAAAATAAATGATTTAGAAAAAGAAAATTTTGAGTTAGGAGTTAAGCTTGAAGGCTTAACAAAAGAAAAAAGAATTAATTTCTAAAAATAACCTATTATGTTTAAAAATGGAAAAATGCTCACATTGTCATTTTTATGGTCATTTGGAACATACTTGTCCTTTAAAGAAAGTAAAACATTTTAAAATTAGACAAGTATGGGTTCCTAAGGGAACAAGGGGCATTGAAACTAATGTTCAAGGATCCAAAGCAATTTGGATACCAAAAGCTACTTAAATGTCTCTTGTAGGTGTGTGGGAGTAATGGTGATGAAAGTGATGATATTCAAGATGCTCCACATTGTCATTTTTATGGTCATTTGGAACATACTTGTCCTTTAAAGAAAGTAAAACATTTTAAAATTAGACAAGTATGGGTTCCTAAGGGAACAAGGGGCATTGAAACTAATGTTCAAGGATCCAAAGCAATTTGGATACCAAAAGCTACTTAAATGTCTCTTTTGGGAGTAATGGTGATGAAAGTGATGATATTCAAGATGCTCCACATTGTCATTTTATGGTCATTTGGACATACTTGTCCTTTAAAGAAAGTAAAACATTTAAATTAGACAAGTATGGGTTCCTAAGGGAACAAGGGGCATTGAAACTAATGTTCAAGGATCCAAAGCAATTTGGATACCAAAAGCTACTTAAATGTCTCTTTAATATTATTTTAGAGACTGCCAAGATGCCAGAGGAGTGGAGAGAGTCTACGGTGATACCAATCTATAAAAATAAAGGAGATCCCCAACGTTGTGGTAACTACAGAGGTTAAACTACTCAGCCATACATGAAGCTATGGAAAGGGTGATAGAGGCTAGGTTGAGACAAGTACTAGGGTTTCGGAAAACCAATTTGGCTTTATGCCAAACAGGTCTACCACGGAGGCAATTCATCTACTTCGACGGCTTATGGAGAAATATAGGGAAAAGTCTAGAGATCTTCATATGGCGTTCATTGACCTTGAGAAGGCTTATGATAGCGTTCCTCGCGATACGATCTGAAGACTTGGAAACGAGACGGATACCAACTGCTTATATCCGGGCGATTCGTGATATGTATGTAGATCTACTACTTACGTCAGGACTACAGTTGGTGACACCGAGGCATTCCCGGTGGAAATCGGACTCCACCAGGGTCGGCCTTAGCCCTTACATCTTCGCCTTGATTATGGACGACATCTATTGTGCGACACCAGACGGGTGTACCTTGGTGTATGCTTTTCGCTGACGACATTGTCTCGTTGCTGAAACAAAATCTGAGTTGAATAGTAGACTGGCTACCTGGAAGACTGCTTTGGAAGAAAAAGGTTTAAGGATCAATATTGAAAGACAGAGTATTTATGTTCAAACTTCAATGGGAACCAAAACGATGAAGATGTAGAAGTATGCATAGAAGGACACGTTCTTCCCTCAAAGGATTGTTTCAAGTACTTAGGGTCTATGATACATAAAGATGGGGGTGTAGATGATGACGTACACACCGTATAAAGGCGGATGGCTAAAGTGGAGGGCCGCTAGTGGAGTTTTGTGTGACAAGAAGGTGCCTCTAAAACTTAAGGGAAAATTTTATAGAATGGCAATAAGACAGCGCTGTTGTATGGATCAGAATGTTGGGCACCAAGAAGGATCACGTAAGGAGGATAGAGGCCGCAGAAATGGAATGCTTCGATGGACATGTGGTAGGACTCTGTGGGATATGACGACAAACTTGCTATTAGGATGTCCTTAGGGGTGGTGTCTGTTCCGAAAATGGGAGGGAAGAACTACGGTGGTTGGGCACGTCCTTAGGCGACTACGTCGGATGCGGTCAGGAGGGTAGAGTCGATTACAGTCGACGGTGCCAGAAGGAAAGGACGACCAAGGCGGAAGTGGGATGATTGCTTGAGATCTGATTTGATGGATTTAGGCCTTACGAAGACATGACCTATGATAGGAAATTATGGAGGCTTAAGACTAGGGTAGTCGAGTAGTGTGGGTCCAATCTATAGGGTGTATCATCTTTGTCTTTTTTAAAGGCATTTGTAGTAATTTCCATGACTTTACTTTTATACTTTTCTGTTATGGTATTTATGAATGATTAGAACTGGGCTTGATATCGTTGTCTCTGTGATCATTTCGTCATTCCTCTGTATAAATTTAGCCGGGTCTTATGTTTCTGTCTATACAGAGATTCTTTCGCAGGGATATTTTGCAGGGATTACTCCCCATTACAGAAGCACATATGGTATTAATGATGCATATGAATACTGTTAGTAGTATTTATGTAATTATTTATACATGCATTGCATTTTATCTATATTTTAATTTTTTGACTGCCGGAGGTCTTTCACGGAAGCTATTCTCAACCTGGCGTTGGGGCAGCCGACTACCCTACCTCCCCCTTACCCCATACATATGGGAATTGGGTTTTGTTGTTGTTGTTGTTGTTGTGTATGATAAAAACAATTGATATGATGAACATTTTAATGATTTAATGATTTGACATAATTCTTAGTTCATCATAATAAAATTTTGGTCAAAATTGGTTTTTAATGCAAATGATATCTCTCTAACAATTGATATCAAATTTTCAAATACTTTGATTTTACAAATTTTAAATTTTTGACCTAAATTGAATGTTTATGCATGTGGTTTAAATGAAAATGATATCTCTCTAACAATTGATATCAAAATTTTCAAAATGCATAAACATTTTGGAAACTTTATGCATATGCACTTAATTTTAACAAATGGTATTGATATCAAATTTCAACAATTGGTATTGCATAAAATATTTTAGTCTTGGATATATTGAATTTCATGTGCTACTAACACATTGTTTTCTTTGTAGAAATTCAATTTCTTTTTAAGTGTCAAGTTCTTAAAGCAAATTTTGATTGGAATGCTTTATTGAGGTGGAGCTTTGATTTTTCAAATGATTTTTAAATGTCAAATTTACCAACTTACTCTCCAAAGTTATTTTGAACTTCAAAGATTGAATTATTTTTTTATAACAAAAAGGGGGGGAAGCTTGGTTTGAAAAATTCAATTCTAAATGAAAATGGGGAGCTTAACATTTTTATATATTTTCCAAAAATAAGTATCTTTTTCATTAATTTTATTAAGGGCGAGTTTTGCCAAAAATAATTTTCAAATGTTTTGTATATCAAATTCAAAGTCCATTAAAATCGGATTTGAGCCAAATCTAAAGGGTGTCAAAGTGCATCCACGCATCCCTGTAGTGCATCCATGCACCTGCACTAATGCATCGATGCATCATGCAATGCATCCATGCACTCAAACATCGAATGCACTTAGTGCATCGATGCATCCTGCCATGCATCCATGCATCAAGGCTGCAACGGCTAGTAACAGCTAGTTATTTGAATTTAATGAAGGGGTATCGATGCACTTGATAGTGCACCGATGCATCATGTTATGGGCAGCCTTTTTGAGTAGAAAAATCCCCAACGGCTCTAAAACATCCCCAACGGTATATACGACACAAACACATTCCAAGCTATAAATACAAGCTAAGGACACTTGAAGAAGTAAGAGAGAAAACTATCCAAGCAATCAAACACAAGAGTTCTCAGTACTGTACATGGGCTAATACATGGACTAATAATGGAATTAAAAAGATATCAGTATTGTGCATGGGCTATAAAAGAATCAAAAGTGCTTGCATTATTATATGATATCATGTTATTATGTTTCACTGAATCAAAAGTATACATGGGCTAGTACATGGGCTATTAAAGTGATAACATAAATACATTGCATGTGATGTATATGCTTGGTTATATGAAATACATCACATGATTATATGTGATATTGTGTGTATTGTTGAGTGAAATGTATTATACGATATGTTACAATTGGTAAGTACAAGATGACATGTTACAAATTTTATGCATACGATAACATGTTTTAAATGAGTATGATAATAATAGAGATCATGATATGATGTTGATAATGATGGCATATGTACATGTATGCATTATGTTATATGAAATGTTCTATGGTTTCTATTCTATGCTTATATGTCTCACTAAGTCAACGACTTAGCGTGTGATTGTTTCACACGTAGGTTCCGAGAATAAGTAGAATGATAAAAGTTAAACAAGATAGGTCAGTTTCTCCTTCCAAAGATCAGATCAGAAAGAATTGAATAGTAAGTATTTTGTAATACTGATTGTAGTGGCATGTAAAATAAATATTGAATCGTTATGCGCTAATAAGTTTTGTAAAATCTTATGATTGTATTTATGTAAAATTTATCAGTTGATTTAGTGAAAGTTTTAAAATTATTCACTATTTTTTACAAGTAAATGTTTTGAAAAGTCAATGTGACACCTCGGACTTGTATCCGGGTTGGGTACGGGTTGGGGGTGTTACATATTACCATTGTAGTAAGAGTGAAGAAGTGAGAAAATGGTGCCAAAAGTGTGAGCTAGAGAAAGAGAGCTTTAGAGGGGTAAGTTTTTACCATTGTAGTAAGAGTGAAGAAGTAAGAAAATGGTGCCAAAAGTGTGAGCTAGAGAAAAGAGAGCTTTAGAGGTAGTAAAGTAGTGGGGTAAGTGGATAATATTGTAATTGTATTTGTATCAATAAAAGTTTCTCTTCTCTTAAGTTTCCGGTTAAGCCTTAGTTGTTTCTAAGTTCTTAGTGCACTTGTGTTAGTTCTATTGCCGCCTAATTGATATATGGTCGGTTATACCGCCTGAATGATATATGGTCGGCCTTGCCGCCTAAGTATTATTGTACACTAAGAATTTAAAAGATAAAAGGCTAACCAACGTCAAAAATGTTGGTGTAGTATGAGTGGTATATTCTAGGTCCTCTATAGTGGGTGTGTTAGGCTCGTCGAAGTTTCCAACAAACATGAACATGGATTAGATGATGTTAAACCCGTGTATGGTTAAAGAGATTATTGATATCCCTAAGATTTCAAATTTAAGCATTAAGGACCGTAAAAATATTTGAGTTTTATTATTAAATAATCGAAAATCTTTAAAACATATACTACTTTATAATAATCGTATACAAAATTAAGAATGGTTTATAAAAGCAAATAAAGGGTTAAATCAAGGTTAAACATGGGCAAATCGAAGTTTAAGCTTCTTTTGAAATTGGGTTTCCCAAAATTAAAGTGTAATAAACTTTATTATTTAATTTTAATTAAACAAAGATGGAAAAGTTTGTATATAGTTGAACATTAGGTTTCATTTGTCCCCATTCAAATATGGAGTAGATTCTCCCCTTTATCCAAACCCCCTTTTATTTATTTAATATTTCTTTTTCTTTCTCTTCTCTCCTATCTCTCGAGCTCTTCCTCTAAACTAAAGTTAAGATTATTTTATTAAAAAAATAAATTAAATTAAAGATTTGTTAGATCCAATACTGTCAGCTTGGATAGTTGGAGCATGTATAAAATTTGGACCAATTTTCTAGGTTGTTGTGTACTTCTGTTCCCTTTTATTTAAAATTATTAATCTAGGGTAATTATAAATCGTACTATCTGTTTCAAAGACTCTCAACCATTCGATGATGAACATTCAAATACCCTTCATAGCTAGTGCTCGAACCCAAAATATTTGGGAATAATAATCATCCCTTTAACCACTAATGTAGTTTGGAATAACTAAACATTATAAAGAGTTTAAATTGAATTATTTGTTTTAGAAGGGCTGAAAATATAATTTTAATTTAATTAAAGACTAAAAGATTCAATTGCATTATATGTTTTAAAGGGGTCAAATGTATAATTATTCCATTATCCAAGAGGACTTTGCCTACATTGACTTTGCTTGCCTCGCGCCAACTTTAATTTTTATTTTTAATAAAATAAAAAGTTGGCGTTATTTGAGAAAATTTGGATATTCACACACAATAATCATAATAAGGGAAAAGCACACAAACAATCAATAAACTATGCTTAAATAATCTTTTGACCATGAAATTTCTAAACTTATAAATTGATCATTAAGTTTATCAAGTCGTTACAAAATCGTCATTGAATGTTTAAAATAATTATAAATTCAGTAAGTTAAAGACCATTTGTAAATGTTTATAATAAATCAATAAATTCAATTATGCTTTTACAATTTTTAAAACTTTAATAATAAAAAATGTTTTAATATAATTTAATAAAGATATATATATATATATATATATATATACCCTAATAATAATAATATGTTGGCTATCAACAACCAGTTGGTCTAGTGAGATAAGATACTATATTCCTTAAGTAAGGTCAGAGCTTTGAATCCTGACGTTTGTGAATGGTGCAAACTGGTTTAAGAGGGTCGTCCTCGCATCTGTAGTACCCGATCTAGATTAGTCGATCAATAAATCGGATACCTGTGATTAATTCAAAAAATAATAATAATATGGTGGCTAACAGCCAATAAATCCCATGTGGCCCAAGTGTTGTAAAGTTGGTTTCACCTACCATTTGTTTTTCTTTTGGTAAGTGAGAGTTGAATTTTTTTTCTTTCAAAATTTGAAACACACCCGTTATGCTCCCTACGTTGCGCTCTTACAGCCCTACACAACTCTTATTATCTTCTCCTAACAATATGATATTTTCTTACCATCATGTCTTAATCATTGCTTTTTCAAAAAGTAAATAAACAAGTTAAAATTAACCATTATACTTTTCCTCTCTCCTTATTTGAATAATCATCAATTAAAAAAAATCAAGCGAATCCGAGGTCTATGTACTTTTGAAAAAAATCAATATGACTCTCGTATTATTTGTTATCTTAACATAATCTTTTAATTTAGAAGATAAACTCAATGTAATCTTTTAACTAACGTTTTTATCATTTAACAATTACAGTGATGACGTGATAGTCCATGATACTGACATGATAGTCCACAGTACTGATGTGCAATCTATTTGTCATGTTATTTGTCACGTTATCAACCACTATGGACTACTACATCAATAGCGTAGACCGCCAACTTCAACACCGTAACGATCAACGTCGAAAAACATTGGTCAAAGGGTCACATTGTGAGAGAAAAATAATATTAGGACCACGTTTGTTTTCTTAAAGTACAGGGACCTTTAATGAATTTTTACCAAATATTTATTAAGGTGATAATCAATGGTATGCTTACTTGTTTTAGTGACATTGAGGGTGTTTATTTTTCGGTTTTAACTGAATTAACTGATTGAATTGAATTAGTTCGGTTAATTCGGTCGGTCACCGAATTAGTTCGGTCGAGGAACGATTAATAAATTTTTTAGAATTCGGTTAACAGTTAATTCGGTTCGAAATCGGTTAATTAACCGAAATTAAATTTTTAAATATTAAATATATTATATATGACATATGAGTTCAACCCAAACCATTTAAAATCCAATAACTTTTAAACCTAAATTAATATTAATTAATTAAAAAATTTATATAAAATTTTTATTTTATAATTATATATTATTTAAATTAATTGTAAACTATTTTTTTGAATTAAAAAATATTGAATTTTTATATAAATTAGAAATTTTTAGAAAATTTCGATTAATTCGAAAATAAACCGAATTAACCGAAATTTATTCGGTTCAGTTAATGTTTTTTAAAAAAAGTTTGATTCGGTTAACGGTTAAAGAAAAAAAAAGTTCAATTAATTCGGTTAATGGTAATTTGGTTCGGTCGGCTTCCGTTTTAATCGAATGAACACCCCTAATGACGATTGCTTTGGACAAAACTAGATCGGTGGGTGTTTTGTTTCGTTTGGAAACTAGGTTGTAAAGTTCCGGAGTAACAAAATAATGGTGAAAATTTTCATATATCCGTATACTATAATCAAGTTATCAATTTTGTCTTTATATTTTAAATCGGTAAAATTTTAGTTTTCGTACTTTCTAAATCGTATAGGAATAATATGATTAAATTACAAGAACTAAATTTACAACTTACAAGTAGTACAAAATTAGTACCAGGATTTTGATTTTAACAAATTTAATAATTATTGTTTAGGCCATAACATAAATTTTGAATTTTGAAATATATAATACAAAAAATATATTTTAAATATATAATACAAAAAAATAATTAATTAATATATAGTAAATCATGGATGAAGGAATAGGAAGAGTGGGAGGAACTCTTGTTCTTCTAAAACAAAATTAATATCATAGTATTTTAGTTTCTCAATCAGTTCAAATTTAAATAAAATTATTTTTTGTTTTTCTATATTTTTTAAAATTCAACACTTAATAAGTTTATAATATCTTAAGCTTAAATAATTTAAATTTTTAATAATTGATACTTATTATGTCTCAGGGATGGACCTAGGCAAGACAGGTGAGGGCGGTAGCTCCCTAAAAATTTAAAATTATCACATATTTTAGATTTTATTTATGTATTTTCTATTGAAAATTTATTTTTACCCCCTAGAATTTTATAAATTAAAGTTTGTCCTCTAATATAAAATTCTACGCCTGTCCATGTTATATCCTTGTGATCAATAAACTAAAAAATAAGTTTATAGTGTTATAATATGTTTTTCTATAAAATAAAGTAATGACAGATAATGATTAGAAAAATAAATGACATCAGCAGGAGAAATTTGTTATTTTTTGTTAGTTTGTTGAATTCAATGTAAAATTAAAAGTTTGAGGATTGAAAATGAAATTAAACATTTTTCATTTCGTTGGAAGTGTATGGAATCATATATACATACATGTAAAGAAATGAAAAAAATGGGATTGAAGAAATGCACGCGTGGACCACTTTATGCGGTTAGAGCAAACTAAAATAAAGCTAAGGAAATACGTTATCGTAAATGTTAATATTTTTTTAATATTTTCGGTAGAACGCTATCTAAAATATTATTTTTTTTTACTGAAAATATTAATTTCGCTACCTAAAATAAATATTTTCGATAATAATATTTTTGGTAGTGTCCGATATTACTATTTTCGGTAAAAAAAACAACATTTTAGATAGCGCTCTATCCAAAATGTTAAAAAAAATTAACATTTCCGATAACGCATTTTCTTAACCTTATATTAGATTGTCTTAACCTTAACATTTTAAAACTTTTAAAATCACATTCAACATTAAGTAGTATTTTATTTTATTTTCCCTTAAAAGAAACATTATTTGTTGCTTATCTTCATGCCTAACTGTTTGGAAAATAATAGTTGATATTTATTTGTTTTTTTTTTATCTTACATCATTATTTTCATATTCAAATCGAATACTATCGCATGAACAGAGTGATCTTAGCGGTAAAAGAATTGTTGTTATTTTTTATCGAGCACCAAGAATGTCAAAGATATGAATGATCAATGTCAAATGGTTGAAAGTTATCTTTGAACATACATTACATTCTACCTGCCCGAATTAATAAAAAAAATCAAACACTACCTTACCAGAAGGCCAAATTGTAACCCCCTAGACCCGACCTATGCGTTTCGACTAAGTCTAGTGGATCACATTATGATTATTAAAGACATTTTCCGAAACCGTTATTAAATCAATGTAAAATCACATTATAAATGACATGAAATTATAATAAATCATACTATCAAAACCCAACTTGTAAATATAATACCAATAGGTAATAAATTAATTTAAAACATATCATAAAAATCAAATCACGATAAACCGAATAGTAATAGCAAAAGTGTCATCACATAAAATACCATACTTAAAATAAGGTCCATGTCAACAAAATAAAGTCAACTTGCAAGGTAAAAACATTTCAATCAGATATACTTCAAGAGATATGTTGATCCTCCAAGTGCTCAATCCAGGGTATCTAACCAACAGTATCTGAAAGGGGAAAAATATTTTCGAAAAGTGAGCTAGGCTCAGTGTGTCCCAATATTACCATAAAATCACTATAGGTACACTAAACAAATCATAGTCCAATAAGTCTCATAAAATTATACTGCAGTAAATCTCTTTAAAAAGCGTTACCCTAAGGGAACATCTTAGGGCCTGAGAGCCTACCCAAGATAGATTTCGGGGCCGTGGGGCCTACCTAAGAACACATCTTAGGGCCGCAGGGCCTACCCGAGAATGATCTCAGGGCCGCAGAGCCTACCTAAGAGTCACATTAGGTCCGTAAAATTTTCCAGCTTGATCAGAGATGTACTTTATAAATTCGTATTCCAAAAATTTAATTGCACCGTGTTATAAATTCCATAAATCCATAAACATGGTAATAATATACCATTTCAAAACAAATATCAGATAACAGTCATAATCCATAAATCATCACATTAAATCGGTGCATCAACATACGGAAACCAAAGAATTCAGTGTACCACATATTAAAACAAATAAAACAGTTCAGTAATAAATAGGGAACACACCTCGATAATATGTTCAAATCGTGGATCTACTGATTGCTGGTTTCACCACGCTCTGCTACAGTTTTCGAACCTAATTATAATATCACTATATTACTAATGGGTAACATAAATAAATCTCTAAAATCATAAAATTTACGAGTCTTACGAGTGAATAATGGTATACGTGGTTTAACTGATCTAGAAGAGTTGGGTCGAGCTATCGAACGATCCGGAGAGTCTCTTGTACCTTCAAACAATAATAATTAATCAGCCCCAAATCTTACTTAATTGTTCAAAGCTAGAATTCTTAAGTATATAAGCATTTTTCGGGTTTGACTATCATTTTGGGGTATTTCGAGTCTGAATTTGGCCAAACGGACTGCGGAATCGGAATCAGGACGTCGAAAAACATAAAGTATGACTTTTTGAAAATTCAGATTCTTGGTCAAAGTCAAAGTCAACCACTTTGACCGTAGATTTGGAGACCTTCGGATTCGAATTTGACAAAACAGACCACGGAAACGGATTCGGCACGTCGAAAACTATCAGGATAGGTATACTCGGAAAAGATTAACGGTCGTTTAATGCTCGGTCAAAGCCATTTTAAGTTTTGGTCAAAGAAAGTCAACGGTCAACGGTTAACGGTCGGGTCGGGTCAACGGTCGGGTCGGGTCAACGGTCGGGTCGGGTCAACGGTCGGGCCGGGTCAGACCCGGTCAAACCGATTCAGACCGGTCAAACCGGTTCGAACCGGTTAAAACCGGTCAAACCGGTCAGAACCGGTTGAAAACCGGTCAAACCGGTTTCCAGCAGCCACTCGCCCTGCGGCGGCGCGTGTGGCGCGTGAGGCGTCCTCCGGGGCCCTAAAAATCCCGGAAAAATTTCTAAAAATTATTTTGAGCGATTTCAAGATACTTACAACGATCGGTTCAAATTTTTGAACGGCGGAGAGCTCGATTTCAAATCGGCCGAATCTTTGACTGCACCACCTCCTCACGCGCCGCCGTCTACGACGGACAAGATTGACACCGGTGAACTCGAACGGCACAAGGAACACGATGGTGCGGGAGGTGTCGTAAACAGAGCAAACGATCAGCGGTGAATTTAAGATTTTCTCGGCGATAGAGCTAACAAAACCGTCGCTACTTTGACTGGAAATTCCCGACGTTTGGCCGCGTTTCGCTTCAATTAATTTGAAGGTTTTGCTCCTCGCTCGATGATGAACACAACGGTGGTTTCAAAACAACGATCGGAATTCGGACGGCGTCGGAATCGAGTTTGGAAGTTGTGTGCGTGAGGAAGGATTTGTGAAATTGATTTCTGTTTTTCAAAACAGAAATCACGCATATATCAATTGTATGCCGACACTCCATGGTTAAATTCAGGGCTTGGTCCCTGAATTTTCTTTAACTTTAAAACAAGCTCCAAGTTTTAAAATCTTTCAATTCAGTCCCAAATTTTCACAATTAAACCCTCAAATTTTAATTAAATATTATTTGAAAATCGGGTTGTTACAATTCTCCCCCTCTACAAGAAATTTCGTCCTCGAAATTTACCTTATGAGAATAGTTGAGGAAACTGAGCCTCCATTGACTCCAATGTCTCCCAAGTAGCTTCTGAGGGCCTCGATTCCTCCACTGAACTTTGACCATTGGAATTCGTCTATTCCGAAGAACTCGTTCATCTCTCTCCAAGATCTGAATGGGCTCCTCTTCATATGACAAATCAGGTCTCAGCTCTACTTCTTCAACCTGAATAATGTGACCTGGATCTGGATGGTATCTCCTCAACATTGATACATGAAAGACATCATGAATACGACTTAGCTCAGAAGGCAACTCAAGCTGATATGCAACAGGTCCTACCCTCTTCAAGATACGAAATGGTCCAATAAATCTTGGACTCAATTTACCCTTACGCCCGAATCTTAATACTTTCTTCCAGGGTGAAACTTTCAAAAAAACCCGATCTCCCACTTCAAACTGTATATCCTTCCTTCTTTGATCTGCATAAGATTTCTGCCTATCAAATGCCTCTTTCAGACGGTCACGGATTAATCTGACTGTGTCCTCCGTCTCTCGCACTAACTCAGGTCCCAACGTTTTCCTATCACGCAACTCAGTCCAACAGATCGGAGTGCGACATTTACGCCCATAGAGTGCTTCATAAGGTGCCATACGAATGCTGGTCTGATAACTGTTGTTGTAAGCAAATTCAGCCAAAGGCAAAAAGTTCTCCCAGCTACCATGAAAATCAATTACGCAACCCCGCTACATATCCTCCAGAATCTGAATTACTCTCTCAGATTGACCATCAGTTTGTGGATGAAAGGATGTACTATAATCCAATCTTGTTCCCAAAGCCGTATGTAACGCCTTCCAAAATCTCGAAGTAAATCTCGGATCTCGATCAGAAATAATAGACAATGGAACACCATGCAATCTGACAATCTCTGAAATATACAATCTTGCCAGCTTATCCAAAGTATAATTTACTCGCACAGGAATGAAGTGAGCTGACTTTGTAAGTCTGTCAACAATCACCCAAACAGAATCTTTTTTCAAAGGAGTCATAGGCAAGCCAGTAACAAAATCCATAGTAATACGCTCCCATTTCCATTCAGGAATCTTGATAGGCTGTAACAAACCTGATGGATGTTGATGTTCTGCCTTAACTTGTTGACAAGTCAAACACCTAGCCACAAAGTCAGATATGTCTTTCTTCATACCAGTCCAATAATACCTCTCTCTCAAATTCCGGTACATCTTATCTCCTCCGGGGTGCATAGCATATGGACTACTATGAGCCTCAGTAAGGATAGTCTGCCTCAATTCAGCGTCATCAGGCACACAATATCTACCTTTAAAGCATAAAACTTCATCCTGATCAATTGTGTAATCTGTGTTTGTCCCCTGCTCTACTTGCTCAAAGATGGAAAGCAAGGAGCTATCAAGGGGCTGCTTAGCTTTGATCTCATCAACCAAGGTCGGCTTAACTTGCAATTCTGCTAACAAAGTGCCATCGTCATATAAATTCATCTTGGCCATTAAAGACCTCAACTCCGATACCGTCTTTCGACTCAAAGCATCTGCTACAATGTTAGCTTTACCAGGGTGGTAATCAATCACGCAATCATAATCCTTTAGAAGCTCTAACCAGCGACGCTGTCTCAAATTAAGTTCCTTCTGGGTCAGAAGATACTTTAAGCTCTTATGATCTGTGAAGATGTAACACTTCTCTCCATAAAGATAGTGTCTCCAAATCTTCAAGGCAAAAATTACTGCTGCCAACTCTAAATCGTGAGTAGGATAATTACTCTCATGCGGCCGCAGCTGACGGGATGCATAAGCCACCACCTTACTTTCCTGCATTAAAACACAACCAAGTCTGAATGTGAAGCATCACTATACACTGTAAAATCCTTCCCGGACTCCGGTTGAATCAACACCGGTGCTTGAGTCAAAACCGCCTTTAATTTCTCAAAGCTCTCCTGTTGTGCCTCGCCCCAGTCAAACAACACATTCTTCCTTAACAACTTTGTCAAAGGAGAAGCAATGATCGAGAAGCCCTCAACAAAACGTCGATAATAACCAGCCAAGCCCAAGAAACTGCGGATTTCAGATACGTTCTTAGGTCGTTTCCAATTCATAATAGCCTCTATCTTGCTGGGATCAACCTGAACACCTCGCGCAGAAATAATATGCCCCAGAAATGACACTTCTTGAAGCCAAAACTCACACTTGCTTAGTTTGGCATATAGACGATGCTCTCTCAAAGTCCGTAGAACGATCTTCAAATGCTCGTCATGCTCTGCCTCAGTACGAGAATAGATCAGAATATCGTCAATGAAGACCACCACAAATTGATCCAAATATGGTCGGAACACCCGATTCATCAAATCCATAAAAGCTGCAGGAGCGTTCGTTAAACCAAAAGGCATCACTAAAAATTCATAATGACCATATCTAGTGCGAATGGCCGTTTTTGCAACATCAGATCCTTTAACTTTCAATTGATAATACCCCGAACGAAGATCAATCTTAGAGAATACAGTAGCTCCTCGCAATTGATCAAATAAGTCATCAATCCTGGGTAATGGGTATTTATTCTTGACCGTCATCTTGTTCAATTTCCGATAGTCAATACATAATCTTAGCGACCCATCCTTCTTTTTCACGAACAAAACTGGAGCTCCCCATGGTGAAGTACTATGTCGGATAAATCCTCGATCGAATAATTCTTGCAATTGGACCTTCAACTCCTTAAGTTCCTTTGGAGCCATGCGATAAGGTGCCATAGAAATAGGTGAAGATCCCAGATAAGTCTCAATCTCGAACTCTACCTCTCTATCAGGAGATAACCCAGGCAACTCCTCAGGAAAAACATCAGGAAACTCGCTAACTGTACGAATCTCCTCGATTGTGGACAATGCACCTTTTGTGTTCAAAATACAGGAAATGAACGTCTCATATCCCTTTCGGATCATACGATCAATTTCCATCGCTGAAACTATATTGGAGAGATAGCCACGCCGTTCACCAATTAACACAACAGTCCGACCATCTGAAGTCTTCAGGGTAGCTCGCTTGTACTCGCAATCCAGCTTTACCTTGTGTTTATTCAACCAATCTATTCCAAGAATTAGATCGAACTCCTCTAAAGGAAGCTCCATAAGATCAGCGAGAAAAATTTCTCCCTGAACCTCGAGAGGACAACTCCGAAATACTTTATTCACTAATACCGCTTGTCCTACTGGACTCGTAACTGTAACAGTATTTTCAGTGTTATCTATCGGAATCTGAAGGTTTCGAGATACTGAGCTCGATACATAGGAGTAGTGGAGCCATTGTCTAGTAATGCAAAGTATGGGATAGAATAAATAGTAAATGTACCTGCAATAACCTCAGGCTCATCTCTGTCATCCCGACGTCTAGTGGCATAAACCAAGGCTGGCTGTCTAGCATCAGAAACTGTTGGCCCTCTATTTTGCTGAGGTCGAGCTCTACTGTCTGTCCTGGACGCTGAACCACGAGCCTTTACTTGGCTACGATCTCTATTTGGAGTCTGTACTGTTGTCTGAGAACGCACAGGAGTCTGGGTAGCGGTCCGCTCAGACGAAGCTAGCTGAGGACAATCCTTCCGAAAATGTCCACTAGATCCACAATGAAAACATGCTCTGGTCTTCCTATAACACTCTCCTCTGTGTCGTTTCCCACAAAAGTCACACTGAGGCACTAGAATCGGAACCGAAGAACCACCTCTACTAACAGCTGAAGGTGATGATGTTGTAGGACTGAAGCGTGTATTGCTCCTCTGAGGGGCTGAAATACGAGTCCTCTTACCAGACTGTGCGGACGATTCAGTAGGGCCAAAAGATTTCCTAGATCGCTCCTGATCAACACGCTCTCTACCAGAAGCTAACGCCTCCATCTCCTCAGCATCCTTGGCTCTGCTTACCAGAACATCAAAAATCTCATCTTGAAGGGCTACCACCTGCCTACGTAGCTCGTATCTGAGTCCGAGGGCAAATTTACAGCATCGATCTCTCTCGGTAGGCACCAGACTGATTCCATACTTTAACAATTTCAAGAACTCTATCTCATACTCTGAAACAGTCATGTCACCCTGAACCAAGTCCTGAAACTGCTGTCGTCTCTGGACTAAGTAGCGCTCACCCAAGAATCGGCTCCGAAAACGTTCCTTGAAGAAATCCCATGTCAAACGATCGGTAGGAACACTACCGGTCACTGACTCCCACCATGTGTGGGCATTGCCATCTAACATCGCTACTGCCCCCAAATATCTCTTAGTTGAGTCCAAACCCAACTGATCCATGCGTCTTTCTGTATCCTGTAGCCAATCTTCTGCTTCAGTAGGAATTCCTCCAAGCTGTCCTCCAAAAGTCCTGACCCCATTAGCAATTAGAGTTTGCGAAATAGGAACCTCAGATACAACACCAGCAGCTCTGACTGCTCCCTGTATCAACTGCAGAAACTGTATACCAAAAGTCTCATCCAAAGCAACTCCGGTAGATTCTGGCTCAATATCGGTCGCTCCTATGATCGGTGTAGTCATGCCAATACCATCGGTAGGAGGCAGATTCGTTGGGGTCGAAGGAGCAGGATCACCTATCGGAGGTGGGGGATCTACTCGTATCTCATCGATCGGATCTGCAAATCTAGCCACTCGACCTCGTCCACGGCTAGTTCGACGACCACGTCTAGCACTCATTTTTGGTGGATCTCAAGTTTGCTACAGAAGATAAAACTTAGGGTTAGATAAGCACTTGGAGTCTCGAACACAGTTAAAAATTTTAATAACTTTGTGATATGACCTTTGTATCCTGTTTTGTAAAATATTTCAAAATCGTATCTTCCATGTGGACTCATACACAGTCCGAGGGTTAAAAACCAAAAGCTCTGATACCAATAAATGTAACCCCCTAGACCCGACCTATGCGTTTCGACTAAGTCTAGTGGATCACGTTATGATTATTAAAGACATTTTCCGAAACCGTTATTAAATCAATGTAAAATCACATTATAAATGACATGAAATTATAATAAATCATACTATCAAAACCCAACTTGTAAATATAATACCAATAGGTAATAAATTAATTTAAAACATATCATAAAAATCAAATCACGATAAACCGAATAGTAATAGAAAAAGTGTCATCACATTAAAATACCATACTTTAAAATAAGGTCCATGTCAACAAAATAAAGTCAACTTGCAAGGTAAAAACATTTCAATCAGATATACTTCAAGAGATATGTTGATCCTCCAAGTGCTCAATCCAGGGTATCTAACCAACAGTATCTGAAAGGGGAAAAATATTTTCGAAAAGTGAGCTAGGCTCAGTGTGTCCCAATATTACCATAAAATCACTATAGGTACACTAAACAAATCATAGTCCAATAAGTCTCATAAAATTATACTGCAGTAAATCTCTTTAAAAAGTGTTACCCTAAGGGAACATCTTAGGGCCTGAGAGCCTACCCAAGATAGATTTCGGGGCCGTGGGGCCTACCTAAGAACACATCTTAGGGCCGCAGGGCCTACCCGAGAATGATCTCAGGGCCGCAGAGCCTACCTAAGAGTCACATTAGGTCCGTAAAATTTTCCAGATTGATCAGAGATGTACTTTATAAATTCGTATTCCAAAAATTTAATTGCACCGTGTTATAAATTCCATAAATCCATAAACATGGTAATAATATACCATTTCAAAACAAATATCAGATAACAGTCATAATCCATAAATCATCACATTAAATCGGTGCATCAACAATACGGAAACCAAAGAATTCAGTGTACCACATATTAAAACAAATAAAACAGTTCAGTAATAAATAGGGAACACACCTCGATAATATGTTCAAATCGTGGATCTACTGATTGCTGGTTTCACCACGCTCTGCTACAGTTTTCGAACCTAATTTATAATATCACTATATTACTAATGGGTAACATAAATAAATCTCTAAAATCATAAAATTTACGAGTCTTACGAGTGAATACTGGTATACGTGGTTTAACTGATCTAGAAGAGTTGGGTCGAGCTATCGAACGATCCGGAGAGTCTCTTGTACCTTCAAACAATAATAATTAATCAGCCCCAAATCTTACTTAATTGTTCAAAGCTAGAATTCTCAAGTATATAAGCATTTTTTGGGTTTGACTATCATTTTGGGGTATTTCGAGTCTGAATTTGGCCAAACGGACTACGGAATCGGAATCAGGACGTCGAAAAACATAAAGTATGACTTTTTGAAAATTCAGATTCTTGGTCAAAGTCAAAGTCAACCACTTTGACCGTAGATTTGGAGACCTTCATATTCGAATTTGACAAAACAGACCACGGAAACGGATTCGGCACGTCGAAAACTATCAGGATAGGTATACTCGGAAAAGATTAACGGTCGTTTAATGCTCGGTCAAAGCCATTTTAAGTTTTGGTCAAAGAAAGTCAACGGTCAACGGTCAACGGTCGGGTCGGGTCAACGGTCGGGTCGGGTCGGGTCAACGGTCGGGTCGGGTCAGACTGGTCAAACCGATTCAGACCGGTCAAACACGTTCGAACCAGTTGAAACCGGTCAAACCGGTCAGAACCGGTTAAAAACCGGTCAAACCGGTTTCCAGCAGCCACTCGCCCTGCGGCGGCGCGTGAGGCGTCCTCCGGGGCCCTAAAAATCCCGGAAAAATTTCT
This sequence comes from Hibiscus syriacus, assembly GCF_006381635.1. Classification (NCBI taxonomy): domain Eukaryota; kingdom Viridiplantae; phylum Streptophyta; class Magnoliopsida; order Malvales; family Malvaceae; genus Hibiscus; species Hibiscus syriacus. The sequence continues at coordinate 669,664 of NW_024063107.1, read as the reverse complement.
AAAAATTATTTTGAGCGATTTCAAGATACTTACAACGATCGGTTCAAATTTTTGAACGGCGGAGAGCTCGATTTCAAATCGGCCGAATCTTTGACTGCACCACCTCCTCACGCGCTGCCGTCTACGGCGGACAAGATTGACACCGATGAACTCGGAACGGCACAAGGAACACGATGGTGCGGGAGGTGTCGTAAACAGAGCAACGATCAGCGGTGAATTTAAGATTTTCTCGGCGATAGAGCTAACAAAACCGTCGCTACTTTGACTGGAAATTCTCGACGTTTGGCCGCGTTTCGCTTCAATTAATTTGAAGGTTTTGCTCCTCGCTCGATGATGAACACAACGGTGGTTTCAAAACAACGATCGGAATTCGGACGGCGTCGGAATCGAGTTTGGAAGTTGTGTGCGTGAGGAAGGATTTGTGAAATTGATTTCTGTTTTTCAAAACAGAAATCACGCATATATCAATTGTCTGCCGACACTCCATGGTTAAATTCAAGGCTTGGTCCCTGAATTTTCTTTAACTTTAAAACAAGCTCCAAGTTTTAAAATCTTTCAATTCAGTCCCAAATTTTCACAATTAAACCCTCAAATTTTAATTAAATATTATTTTGAAAATCGGGTTGTTACACAAATACATACTTTGGTGTGTGTATGTATATATATAGGATAATGCATGTTATTATAAAATTACATTTTGTCCCTCCTAAAATTCTGATTATGTCCTTGTAAAATTGTTTCCCAAAAAAAACTTATAATTCAATTTCATCCACATAAGTATTTGGGTAAACTATACGTTAAGTATTTAAACTATCACTTTTGTTTTATTATTTTTTTTCAAAATCATACCTAATTTTATGTTTTGGTTTCATTTCAGTCACCCGCCGTTCAAAAAATAACAGATTGTTGACGTGGTATTTTGAAAAATTTGTCAATGATATCGTGATATTACCTTATGATGACACATCAGATCTCAATTAATTTTTGAAACCAAAATGAAAAATAATAGGTATGCTCAGAGTTAACTTTTGAAACTAAAATGAAACCAAAACGTAAGCTTAGGTATGCTTTTGAAACAATAATAGTTGGATGATCATGGAACAAAAGTGATAGTTGAGGTACTAAACATATAATTTACCCTAAATAATTTATGATTTCGGCCTTGTTTGAGGGTTGTCTGATTACCATTACTTGCTTTCAACATTAAACAAAAGCTTGCTTGTGTTATTTTCAAATCCATGTACCCAAGGACTCATGCACTTGAACCAGCTTTTTCCTTCATGATGATGGGGTGCAGCAGTAATTCCCAATTGTGGGTTCGTTACATGTTGACCACAGCTCATGATGTAGGGGACCCCATTGGTCCAGCCGTTGGGACCAGAGATGGACCGAGAGGATGCTGGTGAAGATAGTCGTTCCACCTGACAATTTGAATTATCATATATTTTAGATTTTTTTCTATGTATTTTTTCTATTGAATATATGTTTGTCTCTCTGAAATTTTATAAATTCAAGTTCGACCCATTTAACATAAAATCATGTGTCCTTTCCTGATCGGACCGACCCAGAAAGGGTTTTTTTTAAGGATTGCCGATGATGAGGGTCACTCGCTCGTGCCCATTACATAATCACCTCTTTTTAGGGTATCAAAATGTTGTATTTGGAAACACACTTTTCACCAGACAATAAGTCGATGGAAGCATGCATTTGCTTTATACGTGAAGAGACATTCATAACCAAAACTAATAATAATGCATCAATACAACCATGTAAATTTGTTGCTGTGATTTTTGTTGCTACCATTTTTGAATTTTCAAACTTTTATATACCCTTTTGTCAACCTAAAGAGGTTTTTTTTATTATTTATTTATTCGAATTCGAATCGTATAAATCAACATGGTTGGTTCAAATGGTAAGCAGCTTGATATCGCTTAAGCATGTTTTAAGTACGAGTCTCTTTGTATATGTAGAAAATTTCCATTGAAAGATTCATCAACTAAAACCCAAGTGTACGAAACGTGTCAGTCCAAATTAATCGGGACGAACTATATCATCCTATTACAACACCATCTTTGTACTTAACCAACCAATCATACTCCTATTTAGAAGTTAGTAATATTTTTGTGACCATTTTTAACTCATTTTTGTTAGTTTTTTTTAGCTTTTAGCCTTCAAATTTTGGGTTTTATTTGTATATTTCAAAAGCCCAAAATGTGTGTATCATGGCTAATCCCATGGGATCACAAATCACAATTAAAGTAAAAGCAGTGCTAATCATGGCTATGCTTTTATCTTTTAAGCTTTAAGCTTATTTCTTTTAAATTAATTGAACTATGACATGATTAGTAGTACATAACGGGTCGAATTTTTTTCAATCCCACTCGATTCAAAAACATATATCCCCCATCTAAACTTAGCTTGATCTGAAAATTATATATCCTCTATTTGACCTGACCCGACTAGAAAAATATGTATTTTTCATCTGACTTTGATCCGACTAGATTTTTTAGAGCAAAAATCCGATGCGGCTCGGTATAAAATAAAGAATTAATTACATAAATAATAAATTTGTTTAAAGAAATTACATTATTATTTTCGGGTCGGGTCGGGCCAGGTCAGATTTTTTCACCCTCCACCTAAAGTTGACCTGACCTCACCCCTTAAAAAATCAGACTCGCCTCAAACTCGATTTTTTTAATTCAACCCTATCGAACTGGATTTGATCGAAATCCGTCGATTTCGGGTAAAATTGCCATCCCTAATTAAGGTAGATAATTAACTCATTTTTATTTATGTAAAAAGTGCAATTTAGTTGATTATATTATAAAAGGAAAGTGCAACATTTTTTCATAAAACTAAAAATTTAATTCTTATAAATTGAAATTTGTAACAAACTATTCTATAATTTTGTTTTTATTTTTTATTTTGTATATCTCATTTATTTATTATTATTATTTTTATGAAACTAACAGATGATTTTTAGTAAAATAAACATATTGTTTTTGTTTGGTTTTACAATAAGTTCTTTGTTTGTTATTGTAAGTTGTTATACGTATTTTGTTTTCTTTTTAGGATTGAATTCGACATCGCCTCTTCAACTTTTTATGTATTTTATTTATATATTCTTATTTTAAATGCTCGAATTGATTGTCTGATATTGATAGGTACTCACAATAACTTTAGATAAATTCCGTTTAAGTTGTGATGAAAAAAAATTAGTTTGTGAATATATTGTCTTTGTTATAATTTTCATGTTAGTTGTGATGGTGATTATTCTTCACCTTCGACAATGTTATTTGTTTGTATTTTTTAAGTTATTTGATCGATTTTTTTAATTAGTTTCTTGTATGACCATATTTTCACTATTTAGTGGTCAGTTTATGCTTTTTGATAGATTAATAAAAAATATTTGATTAATAAGATTAGTCTATATGTTTTACATCGTGCAGACATAATTTCTTGTACCCGAAACTTCTAAAGAATTTTGTCACTAAGGTCGCTCAACGGATTCAACATGTCTGTAGGTTGAACTATAATATAATTTCATTTTGTTAAGTTTGGGTCTAAATTTAGCCAGGTCCAGCCCAACGACCCATGGTCAAGACTAACCGAGATGATATTTTGCTCTACCAGACATATCCAACTCTTATGTTTATATATATATTATACTAAACCCCAACCAGGCCATGAACTTGTGTGACTTTCACTCGACGAATCTCTCCGACAAACCAAACCAGACCAAAACTTTCTAGAAACTGACAATGTAGAAACATCCATGGCTTGAGCAACAAGGGAAGCCAGTGAACCCTAAATTTCACATGTGAAAAAGAGCCGGAAACACGACACTGCACCAACACCAAACATTTCATATGGGCATGAAGCAAGCAAGAAAGTAAATATAAAATCATTACACACACTCGATGCTGCTTGTCTAAGCAACCCCTACAATTCTCCCGGTGTGTTGTTGGCCTTGTCTCGTTCTTTTATAAACCACATGAGCCGCACCCTCTTCTCCAAATGGGGTTTCTGCTCAAATCCCTCCTCTCTCCATTGAAGAAGCTCTGGTTCCGTCGACACTCGGTTCAGAACATGAGTACGTCAATCACCCATCTTTCATGCTTACGTCCTTCACAATGACGGATCCACGTATTGTTTAGGGCAGACGAGTGTCCATCATGAAATCCGAATTTTCATGCTTTTACCAATATTTGATGCATTATCAGTCAAAATGTATCGTTTTTGTTGCAGGAAGAGGGATCTACATACTGTACGAGGATGTGAAATCATGCCCTTGTGAAGATGTGCATGTGTTATGGTCCATGCTGGTTGAATCAAACAAATCCTCCATGCTGCTGCAGGCTAAGCAGTGACACCTTGTATATATAATGTATTTATGTCCATGAAACTTTCTTTTCTGGTTTCAGCTTCGCGTAATGGCCAGCATCTTCATCACGTAGGAACAAATATGGTGAAGAATAATAGTGATTTGTTCGTGATGAAAAAATGCCGACCGTCAAACGACGAGTGTGGTCTGCAATTTTCTTGAAATTTGGGGTGTAATATTGTTGCTTTGTCACTTTCAGAAGGTGGGGGGAATGGCAGTTTATTGCTCTCCTTTCGCATCGTTTTTAGGTTTTTGAATGGATGCGATAACCTACGTGCTTGTTCATATGCCTTCATTTACACTTCTACAAATTGGTGAATAAAACTACATATTGTACAAATTTTGCGTACAATTTGACTAATAAATTGTGATTTAATTATCTGTCATGTGTACGGATGGGCATGGGACCCGACCCGATCGGGTCGGGTTTCTTTAAAAAATTCAGGTTCGGGTCGGGTTTTTTAAATGTGATGTTCAGGTTTAGGGTAAAAAATACTCGATTCTACCCGACCCGAAAAAAGTATATAATTTTATCTTATATATTTAGAAATAATTAAAATAATACCCCTCTATATATTATTTTTGTCAATTAAGTCATTGTTTTTTATTGAATAAAAATAATATTTTTATTATTTTTTCAGGTTGGGTCATGTTTTTAAGTTATATATCAGGTCGGGTGAAATCTTATTTTAGTCAGGTCGAATCTTAGGTGGAGGATTCCTTATTCTCGGGTCGGGTCGGGTAAAACCAAAAATCCGACCTAACCCGACTCATGTCCGTCTCTAATCCTGAGGTGGACTTTGATATTTTGGTGGCTCTTGACGAATAGAAAAATTAATATTTTAATTAGAGATTTAAATTACATTTTGTATTTGTACTTTCCATAGTATTGTGTTTATCTTTATTGTAGACATAACCAATGACGAAAGGTAATGCAGACTAGTGAGGCCATAGTCTCCCAAAATTGAAAAAAAATAAAGTTTAAACCTTTAAAATTTAAAAATTGATATTAACTTTTATTTTTTTAATATTCTTAAATTTATAAATTCATATTAATTTTTAATTTTAAACCTTAATTTAAAAATTCTCATTAAGCCTCTCAAAATTTCAAAAATTATAATTATACCCAATTTTTTTTAAATGTAAATTGAACTTTTCAAAAAATGTAAAAAATTTAATTTAAACTTCTAAACTTTTTAAAATTTTAAGTTGGCCCCCTAAACTCTATCACCAAGTTCCGTCACTAGACATAACGGATGATATTGCAATCACTACAAGTATCATGGTTGTGGATTTTTAATAACATATACTATTACAGATATCACAGTTTTGTACGATATCGTTACAACTGCATAACGGTCATTGTTGTGGATACAGACTGTTATTTAATTAATTGTTCATAATAACAAGTGTTGAAATTTAAGGGCAACTTCATAATAACAAATCTTGAAAAAAAAATGAGTCCATAATAATAAATATTATAAAAAATAAATTTTAATAGTATGCTCATGATAACAAATATTAAAAAAATTAGATCTCTAATAAAAAGTACTGAAAATTTTGACTCATAACAACAAAATAAATCTTAGAAAAATTGAATTTTAAAACCATACTCCTAATAACAAATATTGAAAAAATTCGACCCCTAACAATAAGTATCGAAAAAATTGGGCCTTTAATAATAAAGATTAGAAAAAAAATATTGACAAAAAATTGGAAACTTATACAAATATTAGGAAAAAAATAAATTATAAGAGTAGACCCCGAATAATAAATATTATAAAAGAACTAAATCCATAATAATAAATATTAGGAAAAAATTGAACCTTTAATCATAAATATTAAAAATAATTGGATCTTATAACTAATATAAAACTATTGCTTACAAATATAAGATGTAGTTATAAGTAATAGTTCAGTAAAGTTGGTTGAGGTTAGTTCGATTGATATTATCGTTAATATTGTATGAGAAAAATTAAATATTGAGATCAACTGTTTAAAATGTGAAGATATTCACTTAAAAAACAAAGAGTTAATCTCAACCATTGATTTTCTTTAATCTAATAGTCTTAAAAAGGTGTAAAACTCTTAATATCGGGTCATGTCAGATTCATGTTTTTATCCAAAAGATTAAGTTAGATTCAGACATACATATAATATTTTTATTCGATAAAACAGGGACATAATTAAAAAATATAGAGAGAATATTATTATTGCACTTGCTAAATATATAAGAGATAATTACATTATTAGCTCGAGTCAACTCAAAATGAAAAATTTTCATCTTAACTCTAAACACGATCTGACCCAACTCAAACTTTAATCTAATCCAATCATATAATTATTTTTATATATTTAAAAATAATTATAATAATATCGTATTCTATATATATTTCTATTTTATCTAATAAAATGAGAGAAATTTCCCTAGGCAGAGAAATAATCCCCGAGGTAACATATTTTAGAAATTAAAAAAATCCTACTTACATTATCTTAATTATTTTCCCTAATATTTCAATGACGCAGGAAAATATATATTAATAATTTCGTTTTATTTTATTTTTCAAAGAATAGAAAAAATAAACCATAAATAAAAGAAAAAATAATATCATTGACCAAAAATGCTTTATAATATACGATTTTAACCATTTTTTTATTTGCCAAAATGACCAACTAAATCACAATGCGATCGATAATTCGCAACGCGATCTCCGGTATCGCAAATCAATTTCCAGATTCGCAACGCGAACTTCGACTATCGCAATGCGAACTTGGACTATCGCAATGCGAATATGTAAATCGCAATGCGATAGTCGACTATCGCATTGCGATTTACATAATCGCATTGCGATAGTCAAAGTTCGCGTTGCGATTTATTCCAAATTCGTTGCGATAGTTCAAAATCGCAACGACTGGTGGTATTGTATTTGTTTCTTAAGAATTTTCTATAAAAAAATAGTATTCGCGCGGACGTGTCGAAGACACGTATTACCACGACCAGGACCTGGCCCGACCCGAGACGAGACGGCGGCGACGACGGCGCGCGAGAGTCCCCCTTGTTCTCTATCACTCAACAAGGAAGTAGGAAAACCAAGCCTTAAATACCATTCTCAATAGTGTTTTCAATACTATATGGGATTGAACATTACCAACACTTGTTTCCAACACAATGTGATTATTCAGGAAACAATTAACAATCATGCACCTTAAAACAACTGAATCAGCAACCAATTGCATTAGTATTATACGATTAAATATGTCATAATTAAAAGTCAATCTACAATCAATCGCGATTATTGCAATTTTAAGCAAAACATTCAAAAATAATATCACTATTTAAGGCTCAATCCCACATAGTATTGGGAACAAGTGTTGGTAATGCTCAATCCCACATAGTATTGGAAACACTATTGGGAATGGTATTTAAGGCTTGACTTTCCCACTTCTTTGTTGAGTAATAGAGAACAAGGGGGACTCTCGCGCGCCGTCGCCGCCGCCCACATACGATTTTGGACTATCGCAACGAATTTGGAATAAATCGCAACGCGAATTTCGACTATCGCAATGCGAATATGTAAATTGCGATAGTCCAAGTTCGCATTGCGATAGTCGAAGTTCGCATTGCGATAGTCGAAGTTCGCATTGCGATAGTCGAAGTTCGCGTTGCGAATCTGGAAACTGATTTGCGAAACCGGAGATCGCGTTGCGAATTATCGATCGCGTTGCGAATTATCGATCGCATTGCGATTTAGTTGGTCATTTTGGCAAATCTAAAAAAAATTGATTAAAATCGTATATTATAAGACATTTTTGATCACTAAGGTTATTTTCTCTAAATAAAATTACTTGACCAACAAAAACCACAAAATAAAAAAAAATAACGGTTGGTCCATAACGTGCAAGTTGTTACTCTAATATATTTTCATTTATATTCGTTTACCTTCGTTTATGTTTATTTATTGTATTCGTTTGTGTTCGTTTATACTTATTTATTGTGTTCGTATATGTTCGTTCATTTGTGTTCGTTTATCATTTAAATAAATGAACACGAACAGTTATATTCCTTAACGAATGAACACGGACAAGAAATTTTTTGTTCATTTATGTTCGTATTCATTCATTTGTTCGATTTTTAAAGTTAAACGAACGAACATTAACATATTTAGTTGGTTTTGATACGGTTGGTTTACATTCCTACTCGTTTCTCAATCAGTAGTTATTAGTTAGCAATTAACCCCAGCGCTCGTCCTTTTGAATATATCCCCATTGCACTCTCTCTCTTTCTCCTTGCCTTTTCCTCAGTTTTCTGCTCTTCCTTTTTCATTTCTTGTCTGTGATTCTTAGAGCTAGAAATGAATGGCGAAACGAGCTTCGAACATGGCTTGGAACCTGATTTTTTGGAGTTTGATCCTACTGGAAGATATGGAAGGGTAAAAGTTTCTAAATTCTAAATAACAAGCACCCTTTTTTGGGAACTTTTTGGTTTTCCATTTTCTGGGAGTTGATTTCTTTGATTTGGGGTGACGAATTTTTCTACCCTTTTTGCAGTATAATGAGATTCTGGGCAAAGGGTCTTCAAAAACAGTGTAAGAAATTCTCTCTTGTTTTATCTCAAAAATGATTTGTTTTTGTGTTTGGTACGTGTTTGTGTATATGTTTCTTTGGGTTCTTTTTTTTCAGCTACAAGGCGTTTGATGAGTATGAAGGAATTGAAGTAGCATGGAACCAGGTGAAGCTCCATGATTTACTGCAAAGTTCAGAGGATCTCGAAAGATTGTACTGTGAAATCCATCTCCTCAAGACCTTGAAACATGAAAACATCATGAAATTGTACACTTCTTGGGTTGATACTGACAACAGGAACATCAACTTCGTCACTGAAATGTTTACCTCCGGTACTCTCAGACAGTAAGTTCCCTGTTCTTGTTCTCGTCTCTCTCTGTTTTGGTCGAATGGATCCTCAAATCATGTCATTTTTCGTGTTTTCGATGGTAGGTATAGGCTAAAACATAGAAGGGTAAACATCCGAGCCGTGAAGCATTGGTGTCGACAGATTTTACGAGGGCTTCTGTATCTACATAGCCATGACCCCCCCGTCATTCACCGGGACCTCAAGTGTGACAACATTTTTATTAATGGGAATCAAGGGGAGGTCAAGATCGGTGACCTCGGCCTGGCTGCGATTCTCCGTAAATCCCACGGCGCTGGTTGTGTCGGTATTTTAACGAACAAACCTTTCTTTCGTGCTTAATTGTTAGCTTGGTCCTTGTATGAACACCGGAGTGATTTCGCTATGCTCTCAGGAACACCGGAGTTCATGGCACCGGAGGTGTATGAAGAGGAATATAATGAACTAGTTGACATATATTCTTTCGGGATGTGCATATTGGAGTTGGTCACTTTCGAATATCCATACAGTGAATGCACTCATCCTGCTCAGATTTATAAGAATGTTGTTTCGGTACGAACCGTAACCCTCGCAAAATCTCCCGTTCTTAGTCTTAGACTGATCTGACATACTTTATGTTTGATATAGGGGAAAAAGCCTGAAGCTCTGTACAAGGTAAAGGATCCTGAGGTTAGAGAGTTTATCGAAAAATGTTTAGCCATTGTTTCCCATCGGCTTACCGCCATGGAGCTTCTAAGAGACCCTTTTCTTCAAATTGATGATTACGGATCCGAGTTGAGATTATTAGAGTACCAAAGGGTCGACTATGATGTAGGGCCCCTCGTGAGGCAACCTCTTTATGATGTTCACTTTAGTAACAACCGCTCTTTGGTCATTGGATACACCAATTATCTTGGTTATGGACCCGAGTGTGATATTGGCTATAACTCGCTCGACTACGAAACAAGTGAAATCGATCTTTTTTCTGGGCAAGAAGATGGTCATTCGGGAGATGTTGACCTTATAATCAAGGGCAAGAGGAGAGAAGATGATGACATCTTTTTGAGGCTCAGAATTGCAGATAAAGAAGGTTAGACTTCATTTGATTCTTTTGTTATTTTTGAAAGTCCAAGTTTAGTTGTAATAATGTTACAAAATTTATTTCTTTAAGCAGGTCGAATCCGAAACATCTACTTCCCATTCGACATCGAGTCCGATACCGCGTTAAGTGTTGCCACCGAAATGGTTGCAGAGCTTGATATGACTGACCAAGATGTCACGAAAATAGCAGATATGATTGATGGTGAAATTGCATCTTTGGTACCGGAGTGGAAGAGGGGTCCAGCCATAGAAGAAAATTCAAAGTGCATTAATTCGAGTTTTTGTCAAAATTGTTCTTCAAATGGCCATCTATCAGATTACTTAACATCGAGTAGTGCAGGCGCCAAGAATCTGCAAGTCCTCGAGTGCTCAAAACACAGCTGTACAGCTATCCATGGCCGTTTTGAAGAGATCACGTACCAAGTTGGAGGGACCGAACAATGTGTTTCGGAAGGTGCAGAGGCTGCCATTAGCCAATCGGATGGTATCCATTATGCTGACATTTGGGGCCAACGGGAAGGATCAGAACAAATTTCTCCAGGTCCAAAGGATATCCACTGCAACGAGACAGCGAATGAGATGTCCGAGCAATCGATGTTCGGAAAGGAGGAGAGAATTATTAGCATAGATAGTCAAAATGATTCCAATGCAAGGAACTCCCTTTCTGCCTACAGTTCGATAGATTCCGGTTTATTGGATGATTATGAGAATGAAATTAGGCAAGAACTGAGATGGCTAAAAGCCAAGTACCAAATGCAGTTGAGAGAACTTAGAGAAAAACAATTAGGAAGTAAACCGAAATATCCTAGCTTGACCCAAAGTAGTTTCAACGACTCGGAGAACGACAACGATATCAAAGCTCTCGTGTCTCCGTTTCCAACACCCTCTAACAGAGAAACCAACGGACCTCGCCTGCAATCGATACCCTCGGGAAAGCACCTCACTCTATTTTCTCCTACTAGTGAGAAAAAATGTTCCAGTTTTGCTAACCAAGGAGTCCATCATTCCGGGGCAATTAACTCGTCTTATAATCCGAAGACAGCAGCCTCCGCCAAGAGCTTCTACGTTGGTGCATTGCTTCCGCACCCGCTTCACCGCGCGGCATCCCTTCCGGTCGATGCCGTAGATGTGTAGAGGCTGCATAGTTTTGCTAATTTACATTCACCAAGTCAGTGAAGTTTAATTGTATATTACCCCTTTACATTAAAGCATGAAAAAGGTTTCACTTTCGTCTAAATCGACATTGATTCATTGTCATCTGAGACCAAGTATTGAACTTGAGCAGGGACATTTTCTTTAACATCCCATGGCAATGTTAAAGGCAGCTAGGATTGGTCTAATCATGGTTTTAGTCCCTTTTAATTTGACACAATTTGATCTTTAACTTTTACAAAAGGTAGCAGTAGGTTCAAATTGACATTCCAAAAAGAAAATCCACATTATCATTATCTATGGCAACATTTGACAATGCTACGGATAAGGACGTTGATAGTAGAGGGACTAAAACTGTAATTAAACCATTCGGATTAACCTCGAAATTCCAACCACGTAATTATTCAACCCCAACCATATCCAAATGAGTTATGAAGCCTAACAGGTCCCAATGACCTGCAACCACAAATGACAGATCATATTAAGGATAATAAATAGGTAGGGATGGTCCAAGCAATTTTGATGGCTCTGAGTGGTTCAACCAGTATATGTCACTGACCTAACTGCGGCGCCTTGTGAATTGGTCTACTTGCCAACTTGGTTAGATTTTCTTTTTTTGTATTTAGGTTTTTATACCCAAGTAGACTGTGTAATATGTATACAGCCAGTAGCCACAAGCTGTATTATCTTCCTCCTGTACCATATCTTCTGTGGATTGTACTGTACCTTTTCTTTTAGGTAAAAATGCATCAGAGGTCTCTGAAGTTTTGAAAAAAACCCCTTCAACCAACGTTTTTCGTCGTTTGATCATCACGGTGCTGACGTGACAGTTTCACGATGCTGACATGGCGGTCCACGATGCTGACATGGCGGTACACGATATTGACATGACAGTTCGTCTATCATGTTTGAGTTACTAATTTAACCCATCTGTTATGTTATCAACCACCATGGACTGCCACATCAACACTGTGAAGCGTCATGTCAGCTCCGTAACGGTCATTGATGAAAACCATTAGTCAAAGGATCACATTGAGCTATTTTCTGAGGTGGAGGACCATGTTGAGAGAAAAATAATACGAGTGTCACGTTGGTTTTTTTTCAAAAAAGTACAGGGACTTCTGATGCATTTTTCCTTTCTTTTATACAACTCAAAATTCTTGACAATAAGAACATAATCAAAATGAAAAGTTGTGGGATAAATGTAAAATAATGATAAAAGGAAGATAAAGGGTCTAATTATTGAATTGTTTTAAAATTGAAATATCATGGTCTAATTTGTTTAATTTAAAATTGATAAAGAACTAATAAATATTTAAATTGAAAACTATAGGCCATGACTTAATTTGATTAGTTTTAAAACTAAGAGGGATTTAAAAGGCAGTTGGACCCAAAAAGTTGGGAGATGGGGTTTAGTTTAGCTAGTTTCAGAATTAAAAGGGACCTAAATAATTGAATCCAAAAAATTTGAAGGACACAGCTTAATTTGCTTGTTTTAAAATTAAGAGGGGCGTAAAATATAATTAGACCACGTTCCCTCCAAACCAACCATATAGCTCCGTCCCTGCCTAGCAGTAGCAAATTAATATCACACATTCCTACACCACAAGCATACAATTCTTACAAGTCAACAATAGCAAATTAATAACATTTTAGTCCTTTTTACTTAAATTATTAGTTGAATAAGATTTTAATTTGCATTTTTTTAAATTTAAATATTTATTATATCCATTTTCCATTAGGGTAAAGTACAAAAATGGTCCTCCAACTATAGGATATTGTTTTATTGAGTCATTCGACTATTAAAAATTACAAAATGGTCATCCGACTATAAGATTTTGTTTTTTTTAGTCTCCGACTATTCATTGTGTTCCAAACTCATGATTTTTTATTAAAAATTGATGGTAGTTTGAGTTGGGCGTTAATATGGTGACAGAGATATGGTATCATATGAACCCAAAATCTCAAACGACAATCATATCCTAGTCAACATGTTAACGTCTAGCTCAAACTATCATTAATTTTTTAACGAAAAAGGACGATTTTAGAATACAATGAATATTTGGGTGACCATTTTGTTACTTTTAATAGTCGGGAACTTAAAAAAGCAATATCTTATAGTCAATGGATCATTTCGTAACCTTTAAAAGTTGGAGAAGTTAATAAAACAATACTCTATAGTCCACGGATCATTTGTGTACTTTACCCTTTCTTTTAATACAAAATAATTTAATTCCTCTCGATGTTTGAACGTAGTTCCATCCACGAATAAACACACATGATTAATAAATCGAATAACTATATGGATGCTCATAAAAATTGATTGTTTATGTACTACATACCAAAATTAATAGTTTAGATACTAAACATGTAATTTACTTTTTTTTAACACGATTCATAAAGTTAGATTGTTACCCATTTTAATCCTTTTGATTACTTTATATTTTAAAAGTTTATCATATGATATAATATTACAGTGTCACCTAATTAAAATGACAAATACTGAAAATAAATAAATAAATAAATTATTAACGCGAGCCAAAATAATTCATAGATCAAGTCAAAAGAAATTATTGGACTAAAAGTTATTCCATCCCTATTATTAATGTAATTAGATGATAAAATATTCAATTATCAAATTAAAAGTTGGATCTCCTAATATTGAAATTTAGGGGTTGTTTATTTACTGTTGAATGGAACCATTCAACGTTGAATGCTGAACCGTTCAACATTCAGCGTTGAATGCTGAACCGTTCAACATTCAGTGTTGAATGCTGAACCGTTCAACATTCAGCGTGTTTGATTTTCACCTCTGAATGAAGACTGTGCTAAATGATTCAACAAAACACTGCTGAATGATTCAACATTAAAGTACATTCTGAATGATTCAGAACCATTATCAAATAGCATGTCACATTCAGAGCTAATTCATACAGAGCCTTTGAATAATTCAGGCCATTGAATCATTCAACGTTTAATCATTCTGATTTCATCAAACAACCCCTTAGTGTATTTTATATATAAAAACGAAGAAAAATGTACATTTTTATAAATAGGGTAGGGTAAACTATGCATTTAGTACTTAAACTATTAGTTTTGGTCCATTTTAATACCTAAACTTTGATTTTCTTTTTCAAAACTTAACCTTAACTTTTGAACGGTGGTACTAAAATGAAATATAAACTAAAGTTTTTAACAAAAACCAAACTTTAGGTATATTTTTGACAAAACTAAAAGTTTCAATCCTAAAATGAATAATAATTGATAATTGAGGTACTAAACACGTAATTTATCATTATAAATAGTTAGGGTTGTTGACTTAAAGCAATAGAAGCAGAGAGGTTAGGTCATGGAGAAATTGCTTTTTTACTTGCACGTATTCATATCCCTTTATTGCTTGTCCCACCCAAAAACAACAGTATCACACGACTTTTAATACTATTATTGTACAAATATATGAATGCGTTAAACTTAATTGGGTAAATTCTGTATTTAATATTTAAATTATTAATTTTAGTTCGTTTTAGTATTTATTTTTTTAATTTTTTTTAAAACCTTACCTAAAGGTCGGTAATTATTTCGTTTTAGTACCGAACCGTTAAAAACTTTAGTTTTTGTTTCATTTTAGTACACCCGTTCAAAATTAAACGTTAAATTTTGATTTTTTTTGAAAGTTTATGTACTAAACAAACAAAAACTGATAATTTAGATACTGAAAACGTTAAGTTTTTAACGGCTTGTATTAAAATGAAACAAAAACTAAAGTTTAGGCATGATTTTGAAAAAAAAATGAAAGTTTAGGCACTAAAACGATCAAAGATAATAATTTAGGTACTAAATGTGTAGTTTACCCAAATTAATTCAGGATAAAGTATATAAATTGTCCCTTGATTATAGGGTATTGCTCTATTAAGTCATTTGACTATTAAAAGTTATAAAATGATCATCTAATTATAGAATATTACTTTGCTAAGTCCATAGACTATTAAAAGTTACAAAATGATCACCAACTATTTATTATGTTATAAACTTGTAATTTTCGTTAAAACATTGGCAATTGTTTAAGCTAGACGTCAACATGATGACTGAGATATGATAGTCATTTGAGATTCTAGGATAAGATTTTACCATATCACAATTAACATGTTAATGTTCAAATCAAAATACTGTTAATTTTTTAACAAAAAAGGACGAGTTTTAAACATAGTGAATAATCAGATGATTATTTTGTAACTTTTAATGAGAGACACATCAAAACAACACTCTATAGTTAAATAAAATGTACATAACCTAATTAAGACGTCCAAAAATAGGACTCATAGTCGGGAGTGTAGTAAAAAAATATAACTTTGGGGTAAGAGAAGTGTTAAAAATGGTTTAATTAAAATTAGGGTAAACTATTTCAAATATCACTCGTCTTAAAGTTCAGGTTTGAAAATGTCACCGTCGTTTCAATTTTGTCAATTTTATCACTGACGTTTATGTTTCATTGTAATTATACCATCCTACCGTTAATAACTTAACGATACGATGACATGGCATCTTCGAGTCATGATGTTGCTGATGTGGCTTCCTCATCAAATGACGTCATTTTGACTTAACTATTTTGATGCTAAAAAAACAAAAAACAACGTCGTTTTTGTTATAATCATTTGATGAAAAATTACTTTTATTAGGATTTGAACCTATGTTATTAAGGAATAACAACTAAACACCCGGCCACCGAGTTAACTTAATAATCTAATATATTTAACAAAACTAGTATATATGTTAAACTGTAGTTGTTTACTTCTTCTCCACTCTCGTCTCTTTCTTCTCCAGCGTTTTCAACGATGACATCCGTCGATCTCTACGAATCCAATAAAACGTCAAAATCAAACTATTAATCAATTCAGAAGAACAAATGCGTATAAAGAGTGATGTAAAAACAAGGACTTTTGTCATTTTACCTGAAAGCACCAGGCAATCCGAAGTGGGAAATACTTTGGGGTAGGCATCCATGATTAAGCTGCTTTCCCCCTTGGTAATGGGAGAGAAGATGATGCTAAGAGAAAGCGTGATAGTCCGGTTTTATTGAATGTTATGCCACCCGTTAAGAAGCTTGGGTATCCCTTCAATAGCTAACCAAAGATGCCTGGTTAGACTGAGACTTCAATGACGAACCAAAGGTGCAGGTGACATCAACTCTTCATATTCTTTTCATTTTCTACATAAGTGGGGAAGATGAAATGAAGACTACAAAGTCGATCATGCATCAGAGAAAGTTAGGAGCTTAATAGCAATCGAAGCAACCCTAGAGCACAAACGGAGTGGGACCTTTTAAAACAATGAATTTAGTAAGAAGTAGTAAGATAAAAAGGAATGGATATTACTTTATAGAACCATGACCCTATTCCATATGTAATGGGGTAAGGGGAATGTAGGATGGTAGACTGCCCCAATGCCAAGTTGAGAGCAGTTTTAAGAATTGCCCACCGTGGGACTCGATCCCACGACTACAAGATTAAGAGCCTTGTGCTCTATCAACTGAGCTGAACAAGCAATTCAAGTATACAACTACAGTTTAACATATATATTAGTTTTGTCAAGAATATATTAGATTATTAAGTTGATTTGGTGGTTTGTATAAAGAAGACTGAAAGTATATAGAGAAAAATGGGAGTAAAGAAAAAGAAAGCGGGGGAGAATCTAATTTTAATGGTAGCCAGAAAGGTATTTATAATAATCTTAAGTAATAGTGTCGGACATAGAATAATTACGACTACTTATAAATTAATATGCTCAATAGATTTTGATAGGTCATGTATGTCCATCGAAAATTTTGTCTATACGTTATAATTGACTCGAAAATTATGATATAATATGGATTTATTAAAAACTCTAATAAACAAATGAATCTATCTAAAAGTATCGATTGACTGACGGAGAACTGAGTTTTCGCAGACTTGGGTTAGATCATTAAAGCCGCTCCTTCGAGTCCTTTTTCCACATCAAATTCTGCTTATTTGCGACTTAATGGGACTTCGAAAGGTCATTCTAGTACATGCCAGTGGCACCTACAAATCAAAGGACTGTTAACTTTTCTATTAGAAAGATAAAAAAATTCGATAAATTACGTGTTTGGTGTTTAAATATCAATTTTGATTTATTTTAATAATTTTTTCAAAATTATATTTAGTGTTTAGTTTTTGTTTCATTTTAGTATCCGTCATTAAAAACTTAACGAGTTTAGTATCTAAATTATCAGTTTTGATCTGTTTTAGTACCGAAACTTTCAGTTTTTTTAAAACATAACGTTAAATTTTTAACGAGAGTAGTAAAATAAAATAAAAATTAAACGTTAGGTATGGTTTTGAAAATACTTGAAATTTTAGGTACTAAAATGGACCAAAACTGATAATTTAAATTCTAAAACAAACAAAAAATGTTAGTTTAGGTACTAAACGCATAGTTTACCCAAAAAACTATGATGATCCAAATTCGATATTTAATTTTATCTTTGATTCAAGTAAAAGAATAAGGGGTTATTTGATTAAATCAGAATGATTAAGCGCTGAATGATTCAATGACCTGAATGATTCAAAGGCTATGTATGAATTAGCTCTGAATGTGATATGATGTTTGATAATGGTTCTGAATCATTCAAAATGTATTTTAATGTTGAATTATTCAGCATTGTTTTGCTGAATCATTCAGAGGTGAAAATCAAACACGCTGAATGCTGAACGGTTCAACATTCAACGCTAAATGATTCCATTCAACAGTAAACAAACAGCCCCCAAGTCGAGTTTGGTTTTACCTTTGACACTGGGATAACAATAAACACACAATTCAATTTTGGTCCTTAGATTTATTAGAGTTTTCAGTTTTATTTTCAAGCCCAATTTGCTCTATGGGTTGTTGGACTTTTGACCCATCTTCACAAATCAATCACCCATACCCATTCACCATGCTCTTTCCTTCTTCTTCTAAAACCCTAAACCCTAATTTAAACGACAAGATCGTGGAAGCTAAAACTCTCCCTCAAAGAATGGCTAAAATGGACAAACAGAAGCCTCCACAAGAACCCAAACCTACGCCAGAAGAAGAAGAGAAGAGAATGGAACGCAATGGAAAGGAAGACGAAGAAGAAGAAGAAGAAGAGGAGAAAACCTTCGAAGAATTAGGTCTGGATCATCGATTAATCCGAGCTCTTCTCAAGAAAGGCGTTGACAAGCCTTTTCCAATTCAACGTGTTGCAATCCCTCTCATTCTAGTAAGCTGAGATCATGCTTAATTCTTTACTTAGTTAATGGTTATTTTTCGTTTTTTGATGTTTAATTCTTTAATTAGAAAGGAAAAGACGTGGTAGCTCAAGCTAGAACAGGCACTGGAAAAACCATTGCATATCTACTTCCGTTGCTTCAGAAGCTGTTTCCCTCGGATTCCGGTTCGAAGTCCCGGCTTGCTCCAGGCGGGTTCATTCTCGTTCCCTCGCGTGAATTATGTCAACAGGCATGCTATATTTTTTTAGACTCGTTTTGGTTGTTAACTTCTTGCAGTAAAATCGGAAATTTTCAATTTAATTTTCGAAAATAGAAGATAGCCAGTAGTTTCAGCATTATATTTTTACTATTTGGTGTTTGCTTGTATAATTGTTTTCCAGGTTTATAAAGAGGCCATTTCATTGGTTGAACCATGTAGGGTTCAATTGAAAATTGTGCAATTGACCAGTGGAATGCCAGTTTCTGATTTGGTTAGTTTTATTATTTATGTATCGTTCTTGTAATGCTTTAGCATTGAACCACCTTTGCTGACATATTTTCTTGTATTGTTAAATTTGCAGCGAGCTGCATTGGCGGGGCCTCCGGATATTTTAGTAACTACGCCCAAGTGCATAAGAGATTGCTTGTCTGCTGGATTACTTCAGCTGGCTTCTATTGGTGAATCATTATAAATTCTTGTCCTTGATGAGGTAAGATTTTGAGCTAAATTTAGTGCAACTTTCTAAAGTTTTATCATAGATGATTTTCTGAATGGTGTAAGTATGTACTCATATGATTTGCAAGCCGCTCTTCAAACATCTTATACTGTTATCTGGAATGGGACTGCATACCTTAAATGCTCACTCCTTTCTTGCTTAGCATATGTCAAATAAATCTGCGACCTATATTGCCACGTACTGTCGTTGTACACTTTCTACCATTGAAACATTATTCCTCAATATTTCAAAAGGAGGTCATTGATAGATATTTGCTTACAGGCAGATCTTTTATTGCAATTTGGCTTTGGAGATGATCTTAAAGCTCTTACTCCTGCCATTCCTAGGCGTTGTCAATGCCTTCTTATGTCTGCTACGTCAAGGTGTGTTATAAGCTTTGTATGTTTTGTAAATTAGGTTATGCTGTGTATGTTTTAAGCTCTGTAAGTTTTATACATTGGGTGACGTTGTATGTGTAACCTTGCAATCTTTTTTCCTTTAAGATTTTCAATCCCTGCTGATCAATCTATCTTGGCAAATGATATTTGGCAGCCCTGATGTTGACCAACTTAAAAAGCTGATTCTGCACAATCCATTCGTTTTGACTCTGTCAGAAGCAGAAGATGTTAAGGATGAAATTATCTCAAAAAGTGTTCAGCAGTTTTGGGTGAGAACCTATATTAGGAAATTTTCATGGCTATTGAATGTAGTTGGTTGATTTTGATCTAATTTTAGAACAATGGTTTACCTAAATTATTCTCCCGTGTTCTTTGATGGATTGCAAAACTTATTTACAGTTTTATTTAAGATACCTGATCCTTTAACCCTTTATCTTAAATTTTTCAGATTTCATGTAATACGAGTGATAAGTTACTTTATGTTCTCGCTCTCATAAAGCTGGAGTTGGTGTTGAAGAAAGTTTTAATTTTTACTAACACTATTGTTACTGGTTTCAAATTGAAACTATTCTTCGAAAAGGTAGTCCGTCGTCATCTTAAACTTAATGCTCCCTCACCTTTGCTATTTAGTAGTCAATTTTCTTGCATGCTTTCTATTTGAGTTCCGTATTTTTACCAAGTGTTCTGTTGCATGTAACCTCTATCTTAGATTAGGCCTAGTTTGGGCATTTTAATTTTTTTATTCTCTTGGAAATTACCATGTGTATGACATACAGTTTGGAATCAGGTCTGCTATCTTGAATGCTGAGTTGCCTCAGAACTCTCGTCTACATATCCTGGAGGTATAGTAAATAGTCATGTTTCACTGAGTTTTATATAGATTTCAAAGACTATTTTGTATGTATTATTATTTATGCAATGCTAGAGCTGAAAGATGAAAATTTTGATAATACCATTTGCAATGTTTGTTTTGATTTTTTAGATGTTTAGTTATTTATGCAATGCTAGAGCTGAAAGATTAAAATTTTGATAATATCATTAGTAACATATGTTGTGATTGTTTGCCATACTAATATCTACTAATTGTTGTTAGTTTAGTTGCTTATGCCTGCAATTTCCCCCCCCCTTTTATCAGGGATTCAATGCCGGGCTTTTTGACTATTTGATTGCGACTGATGACATCCAAACAAAAGAGAAGGAACAAGCTGTTAGGGACAAAGATGTGGGCTCAAGGAAGTCCAGAAAGGGTGCTAAGCCAAAAATTGACTTTGAATTTGGTGTTGTGAGGGGAATCGACTTCAAAAATGTGCACACGGTAAGCTAATTTTTTTAAAAAAGCTAAGCTTCAAAGCTTATGATCAGTTGTTACTGTTACTGTTTATTAAGATTAGTTTTTTCATCTATAAGATTTGTTATGTACTATAGTTACTGGCCATTTATTTTATTGTTATTTTCGTGCTTCTTTTTTGTGCAGGTTATAAATTTTGACATGCCTTCAAGTGCTTCAGGATATGTACATCGTATTGGACGCACTGGAAGAGCATATAGTGCTGGTGCTTCTGCTTCTGTTTCTCTTGTGAGTTTGTCTGACAAAATTATAAATAACTTTTGTAGGGCCACAACGTTGGCTAATGACTCATTAATACCCGTTCATAACTGCACATGAATTTACATTTTGTTTTAATTTGTTATTCATAGCTCTTGCCAATTAATCCTTCTTTCATTAACAGGTTTCACCAGATGAGATGGAAATTTTTGAAGAAATTAAATCCTTCTTTGGTGAAGTAGAAAATGACACAAATATTATTATGCCATTTTCACTTTTGACCAAGGATGCTGTGGAGTCTTTACGATACAGGGCTGAGGTGATGCTATTTTGATCTTTCAATGTCCAATGATATGATTTTAGTTATTATGGTTAAGTTTAATGGCTGTTGAACTGTGAAAAGTTTTAGCTTTTACAAATTCTTTGTTTCAGTGCCAACTGTTTTATATATTTAGTTCATGGTGCTTATTTCGAGAGGGCGAATATTGCAGGATGTGGAAAGGAGTGTGACGAGAATTGCTGTTAGAGAATCACGAGCTAAAGATTTAAGGAACGAAATTCTCAACTCTGGCAAGTGAGTAATTACTGTTTGTCAAAGATATCAACAGTGCACCTGTAATTTAGACTGGTTGACTGGTTTAGTCTCAAGTTTTTTTGAGTTGGTTTTTTGTTTTGGTTAGGTTGAAGGCTCATTTCGAAGTAAATCCAAGAGATCTAGGTAATGAACGGACATAGTTGGCTTTCATTATTTTCAACGTTATTACGATGTCCCGTGTCCTTATATGTCTCGTGCTTTTTACCGTGCCAGATTTATTGAAGCATGACAAGGTTCTGAGCAAGGACCCTCCCGCTCCCCATCTCCGTGACGTGCCCGACTATCTGTTAGACCAAAAAACACGTGATGCCAGCAAAATGGTCAAGCTTACTAGGGCTGCAATGGGAGATAACAAATCCGGTCGACGCCAGGGAGCCAAGAAAAGATACAGAAAAAGCAGAGATCCTCTCAAGAGTTTCTCCTCTGAGGTGAACCAAACATCCGTTTCATGATTATCTGAGAATGTTGCGACATTGTCATGTTTTGTGATTTAATCTTTAACATCTTTACAATTATTTGGTCTCAGGCACCGAAGAAAGTCGGCAAAGATAAGAAGAAGATGAAGGACAATGGTTTGGCTTTTACCCGTAAAGCGAAAAAGCAAAAACCTGTCTGATTATTCAGCTGCAATTCGTGTTTACCGTTAAAGCTGACCGGCAATGTCTGCCCATTACCGCAGGCAAGAATGGTTTGTGATTTTCTCTCCTAACGGTGTCGCCTCTACAGTCGGAAATTCATCTTATCGAAACATCGAACACGAAGTGTTGCCTGTGAATGTGGCATGTTTGAAGGTTCACGAGGTTATGTTACTCGGCAAATTCGAGTACGGTCGTCGTTTTAAGGTTTTTTTTTCATGTATTTATAGCGTTCTTTGAAGCTATATCTTTATATTTATGTATGTGTATTGCTAGAAAAATAGTCAGATGCAACATAGGATGGGATTAATTTAGATTGAGAAATTCCAAACGAAATAACTGAAAGTAATTGAGATTGATCAGAAGTCTTGGACCAAAAATATATTATAATTCAAATTTCAAATATAAAGTAATAATTATAAACCAAAATATTTAAAAATTATTTCATTTTTTCAATATAATAATAATCTAATAATTAAGTTCAATACTATTACTTTATCTTTTTATCAATATTGACAGTTACTTTGTTGTTTGTACAAAAATGAAAAGTTAAAAACAACAAAAGTATTTAGAAAAAAAATGTGAAAAACATATTTATAATTTATAAATTTTAAAAATGAAGTTGAAGAATATTGTTAAAACATAGAAAAATTATGAAAAATATATATATTTGGGAGAGTTTAAGGAAAAGTAGCCTAATTTAAGGCCGAGAAAATGTGCAACTGAAAATGTTATAAAAATCATAACATTTTCAATTGGGTGAAACATAAATTGTTAATTTTTTTTATATTTTTCGGTTAAAAACCTTATTTTATAACGTTTTAAGTTGACAATCGAAAATATTACATTTTGTGTAATATTTTTTGTTGAACAAAAAATGTTAAAAATATGACATTCGAAAATATTATAATTTTTATAACATTTTCGGTCGCGCCATTTCATGTCTTTCATTAGTCTTAAATTAAATTAGGTTGTCGTAGGCTAGAGCTACCCTATTTTTTTCATCTGTTTAACTGATTCAAAAAGAAAAAAGAAAAAATTAAGGTTGAAGGGAGAAGGAATCTAAGAATTAAATAATTTTATTAAATTTGAAAATAAAATATTTATAAAAATTAATAAATTCAAATTCAACGGACTTAGAAAAGTAGGTTTTAAATGATTGTATATATTTATTTAATCAATGTAAAATATTACTTGAAGTTTAATCAATGTGAATTATACCTTAGCTTTAAGGTATAATTTAATTATGGTATAAGAATGGTATATAGAAACTAGTTAAAACAAAAGACGGTCAACTTATTGAGTAATTTTAGTGATTAAAGAAATATTGTTCTTATTCGAAGTCTTTAATTCGAATAATTATATTTATATGATATACGTGAATTATAAATAATTAAGAAAAAATATAATTAAATATTATCTTGTAATTAACTCATATTATTAAAAACCACAAATCAAGTGACATTCGTAGTAAAAAATTGTTGTTTTCCTTGAAGGTTCAGGTTCGAGCACCATGAATATTAGCGTTTAATGTTAAAAAGTTGAGAATTATATTTGAACATAAATTATCCTATACACGTCTCGGATTAATAAAAAAAATACTATTAAAAAATAAAACAGAAAATAAAATCAAAAAATGGTTCTAACGGTAAAAAGTAAAAACCAAGAGGACCACCTGAGTCAACTCTCCGCGGACCAAACGGCTAACGAGAAATTGTTACCTAAGCAAACGGAAATTGTGGGGCCCATCATCAAATCTATAATTGTTTAATTAAATTTGGTAATTATTTTAACAATTTTTTTTCAGATTAATAATTTAATTTTTATATATTTTTTAAAATTCAATTATTAAAAAATCATTAAAAAAATTAATGAACTCTTATATACTTTATCTAAATGTAAAGTGTCAAAAAGAGCGCTAATTATAATTTAATATGGACTTGTTTTTATTTTATTTTCTCTGCACATTTGTTTTGTTTCCCCCTCTATTTTCCTCTCCTGTTTTCTTCGCCGGGAAATTAAGTCAGTTATCGCCGGCGAATTGCCGGTAAAACGAAATCGCGTTTTATCAACAGAGAGGTATCACTTTTCGCGCAAGACATTATCTCGTTTGAAAATATTAGACATTCTTTTAAATTTTGTATTTATTCAGTCTGGTTTTCACCTTTTCTTCAATTTTTAAGGGAATTTTCCACCACAGATCTTGTTCATGAGCGAGATTTAGATTTTATTCTTCTGTTCTTAACTGATTTTGTTTTAATTTTCGATGAATTTGAGGAAAATAATAGGAATTTAGGTTCCTTATTTGTTTGTTTGGTTTTGATGGAAGAACGGTCGAGATCTGGGGAGCATTCGGGGATTGTGGTGAAGAGTAGGAGCCAATCGGGGTGTTTGATAGTGAGGAAGAAAGCGGATGTTTCGGGTGGACCCGGGTCCACAGGGATCCGTAAGATTTACGAGTCTAAAACAGATAAGAAGAGGTCTAGGATGATTATGAGTGATTCGGGTTCTAGCGATGAGTTAGTAATGCCACCTCGAAGGAGGTTGGGCCGGAGACGTTTCAAGTTGTAATGGTTTAGCTGTTTATGAAGAGAATGGAATTGGTAGGAAGAGGAATAGGGAGGAGAGGATAAGGGCAAGTGAGGAAGGTTTCATTGGTTGGAATGATGAGGATTTTAGTGAGAGTAAGAGAATAGGTTAGATGCGTTCAACCTTAATGAGTATGGTGGACTTGATAACGATATGATTATGAGAAGGAACAGATTTGGTTATGGTGGAGACAATGTACGTGGGAGGAGATTGCTGGGTTCAATGCCTGCGGTTGCTCAGGTGAGTATAGAGACGGAATATGAGAGTGGTCCAAGCAGGCATGCTTTTCATGAGAAGAAGAAGAAAAATTTGTACCTCGATAAAAGTGAAAGGATGAAACGGGTTAATCATGATGATAGAAACAGGTTCAGGAAGGATAGGGATGGTATTCCGATGCATTATCCTTTGTTGAGGGAGAGGTATATGGTTGATTCAGATGAACACATTAGGGTTCAGGGGAAAAATGGTGTTTTGAAGGTAATGGTGAACAAGAAAAAGAATATTGGCGATCCTTTGAAAATTTTGATCACTTGGAAGTTGAGGAGGGCCGGAGTGGTTCAAGGATTGACGATGCAGTTAGGAGGAACTTGCATGTTCGTCCATCATTGTACTCGGAGACAGGAGTTCTCGAGAAGCCTGTTTCATTTGGTAGGAAAGAGAGAAAGAAAAAGAGTTTGATAAGGACACAACAACTAAGAAGAATAAGGTCTCTGACTGTGATTTAGAGGACAGTGATACATCTCCGAAGCTACGACCAAAGGATTCTGAAACTTCTAACCCAACAAAGAGGGTAAGTAGCAAAGAGGAGAAAACTCAAGTTGAGCAGCTTCAGTCTACCAGAATCAAAGAAGGAAAAGTTAGGCGTGGGTGTGGTACAGAAAAACAGAAATTGCGTACACAAATAAGGGGGATGCTTCAGGAAGCAGGTTGGACAATCGATTATAGACCAAGGCGGAACAGGCATTACTTGGATGCAGTGTACATCAACCCTTCTGGAACTGCATACTGGTCCATCATCAAGGCATATGATGCACTTCTAAAGCAGCTAGACGAGGACAATAACAGGAATCGCTTTGGGGATGGTCCGGCATTTGCCCCACTATCAGATAAAGTACTCAGTCAATTAACAAGGAAAACAGGAAAGAAGAGGGAGATGAAAAAGAAGATAAAAGATGAGAAAGTGACAGTGAGAATGCTCGAGAACCTGTTTCTAGGAAATATTCAAGTATCAGGCATGAAGAAGAGAGTATGGATAGCTTGAGTCATGAAGAGAAACCAAGTTCCTTCATGAAGGGAGTCATATAAATGTAGGATGAATGACAATGATGCCTTCAGTGGAAATTCAAAAAGTTATCTTCATATGCGTGATAGCTATGAAAAACCATCATCTATATCCAATTCTCATCTTGTCCGTGGAAGAAAAAGTAGAAAACTTGGAAGATGCACCTTGTTGGTTCGTGTTTCTAATGTGGGTCCGTGTTCAGAGGGTGGTGACCTTGTTTCATATTCTGGGAAAAGAACACTGCTTGCCTGGCTGATTGATTCTGGGGCTGTGCAGTTGAGTCAAAAGGTGCTGTATATGAACTATAAGCATACAAAAGTACTGCTAGAGGGCTGGATCACAAGGGATGGAATTCACTGTGGTTGTTGTAGCAAGATCCTAACCATTTCAAAATTTGAGATTCATGCTGGAAGCAAATTGCGCCAGCCTTTTCAGAATATATATTTGGATTCTGGTGTTTCTCTCCTTCAGTGCCAAATAGATGCATGGAACAGACAAGTGGAGTCTGAGCAGATTGGTTATCATTCTGTAGATGTAAATGGTGATGACCCCAATGATGATACTTGTGGCATTTGTGGAGATGGTGGGGATCTAATTTGTTGTGATAGTTGTCCCTCAACATTACATCAGAGCTGCCTCAATATGGAGGTATTGTTGCCTAACTTTTGCACCTGCTATATAATGTTTTGCATATATAAATGGGGTTACTTTCTATTGTTTTCTTTTTTCTTCTTCTTCCCTATAAGCTTATCCTCCTTACAGCAACACTATTTTAGATTTTTTTTTTGAATTTGTACTCCTGTTGAAAGTTTTTTTGTGGGCTTGTTTACTTATTCTACTTTGTAGTCGAACACAAACTTGGCTTGTTCTTGTTAACAATGCTCTGCTTAGTGGCTTCACTTAGCTTTATATCTACACTCTTACAGTTTCTACCAGCGGGTGATTGGCAATGCCCATATTGCATATGCAAAGTTTGTGCTAATGGCAGGAGCGTTGCTCAAGAGGATGATATAACTGATGGTGTCCTTCTCACTTGCAGCCTGTGCGAGAAAAGATGTACCCATTCTCTTCTTTTTGGTGTTTTCAATACTTTTAACTTTGAAGTTCCTTTTTAGTTTCCTCTCTTTGGTTTCTTTTCAAAAATAATCTGATCCTTTCCACTTCTGCAGACCACAAATCTTGTATCAAAGTGACAAATGAGATTTATGTTGAATCCAACAGTTTAGCTCTTCCTTTTTGTGGGCAGACATGTAGTGAGGTAATATATTTTTCTTCTGTTGGAATTCTGAATATTGTAATTAGATGTAAACCAAGAAAAAGGGAATTGATTGTAGAAGCATTCATGCCCTCCGTATACCATCTAAACCTATCTTGCATCAAACTGTCGAGAAGGAAATAATGTTCGTTCGAAAGTAACTTCGGTTTTCATTACATGATGTTATTGACTTTTGTTGCTATGGTTTTTTGGCTAACACAATGTTACTATGAACCCTATTGGCAATGAAATTTTATTCGAATGTGGTGTTCACTGTTTTACCATGATACTATTAATCATAAACAGTCCATCGAGGTTTATGTATGTGTTATCTGCTAGATTGTATATTATGCCACTTGACATGGGATTTTTTTCTCCATTGCTGTGCATCTCAAAGTTTCTTTCTTTATCTTTGTTTGGGAACCATACTGTTTCTTCGAAACGTTTGAAGTGTGCAAGGCAAATATGTAGATTTGTACCTGTGGGTAAAACACTTATCATGATGTGTAGCAATAAATTTTGTATTTGCTGCAGTGTTTTTTTTGTTATCATATTGTTTAAACAGAAAGGTTGGTTTGTGGGTGTGTAATATTGTTATCAGGTAGATGCATCTATGTCATCATTTGATTCCGGAATTTGTTTTAGGTATTTCCCTTATCCAGTTGATGCATTATGAAGTCCTAGTTCCTCGCTTTTTATTTTCCCATGATAAAAATTGGTATATTTTTAGCTTGTTTCTATGCATTTTGTTCTGGTTCATGGCTTGCCTGCTTTCATATCATACCATGAAGGCACTATGTTTAAACATATGAAAGCACATATTGATTTTTTTTTTTTTGTTTCTACAGCTCTTTGAGTGTTTACAGAAGTATCTAGGGGTCAAACATGAACTAGAAGGAGGATTCTCATGGTCTCTTATCCGAAGAATAGATGCAGATTCATATATATTTGCCAGAGGGCTTCCACAAAGGGTGGAATGCAATTCTAAACTAGCTGTTGCTCTGACTGTGATGGATGAATGCTTTTTGCCCATTGTTGACAGGAGGAGTGGGATCAACTTAGTAAAGAATGTCCTTTATAATTGTGGGTAAGCATTTTGGTTGCCGTAGAGAAATGTCTGACAGTTTTATATATTATAACAGTTTTCTGAAGGGTCCGAGGGATAAATTTCGTATTTAATCAGTGTTTGATATTACTTTATTCAACAGTTTAAATTTACATTCAACTCTTGCTATGCTATGATTTGGGTTAATGCTCTTACCATTCTCGTCTTCTTTGTCAAATTTCAAACGTCTAACTGTTTGCAATTTACTGCTTTTATCTTCGAAGATCAAACTTCAACAGGCTGAATTACTCCGGATTCTACACTGCTATTCTGGAGAGAGGCGATGAAATAATTTCTGCAGCATCAATCAGGTAATTAACATTTTGGCATCTGTATGCTCTGCACCTTTTCCCCTTTGTGAAGGGTAGAATCTCTAAACAGAATTGCTCTGAATGCATCTGGATTACCTATCATTCTGATAACTGCATACCGATTTGGTATCTTATTTCCATATGGAGGTTTCATGGAACTCAGCTAGCAGAGATGCCATTCATCGGCACACGTCACATATACAGGCATCAGGGGATGTTCCGACGGCTTTTCGGTGCTATTGAGTCGGTAAGCTGTGAGGAGCGTGTTCATATGTGTATATCATGTCTGGATTGTCCCTAACTCAGTTGTTCTTTGTTTTTCTGAAGGCTCTCTGTTCTCTCAAGGTTCACAAACTTGTCATCCCTGCTATAGCTGAAATTACACATACCTGGACTGCAGTTTTTGGTTTCACTACTCTTGAGGAATCGGTTAAACAAGAAATGAGGTCGATGAATATGTTGGTCTTTCCGGGTATAGCTATGCTGCAGAAGGTCCTGCTGAAGCTAGAAAACACGGATGCAAACTTGACGACTGAGCCAAGATCTAATGAGAATATCACTCCTGAGGTGGCTAATGGATCCGAACCCGGCTCATCATCTGGGAATGATACTCAAAGAGTGTGATGATGGTGGTTTGCATCCTTCTAGTCGAATGAATGGTAAAACTACAGTTGCAGATTCAGATTCAGATTCGCGGTGTCCAAATGTGTCTGTAAATGATACTTGTGGAACCAGTGGTTCCTCAGATGAATCCCCGGAACCTAATAATGAAACTGCACTTACTAATTATCAAACAGCGGACACGAGGAATTTATATCGGCCGGATAGTAAATACGATGCAAGCCCTAGCTCAAGCCATGATGCACTTGACGTGCAGCATAATCCTGCTGAAGATAACCAGTCTGATGATGGCACTGATTCACAGTCGGGGAACAAGGCAACCGAATCTGCTTCGGACAGTGAAAATACCAGTACCTCTACGGACTGTAACGCCGTAGACAAGGCAAATAAAACAGAATCAGACTCTGGTACCAAGAAAAATACTCCCGATGGACATTGTAACAGTCAATCTTCTGATGAAGGCGATACGTGATGATGTTCATTGAGTCGATAACGAAGCCATTTCCGACGAACTTTGTAGTTTGAGTCTCGATTAAGGAAAACAAGCCTGCCGATCTCGATTCCGGGGGCAAATTAGCGAAACCGGCTTCCCCGTAGAAACCCCGATGCTATAGAGATGGAAACCAAATAAACATCGGATCTTTGTTCAGATCAATCGGGTTCTTCTGAGGAGCATAATGTGTGATCAAGAGTCGTATCACTGAAATCCTTTACTTTTTTACTGTAACATGTAATTAATTACCACCAGTTTTTAGGAAAAAATATATAATTTTTTTCTATCTCATTTTAAATTTGATCGGTATCCATTTTACGTAAGCAGTTTGTTTTTTTATTAATAAAACAGTAAAAAGCTATGGTTTTTTTTTCTACCAAAGTTGTAAAATAAAATATTTCGAATTATTGTGGGATTACTAATAATGAACTTTCTTATTTATTGTATTTGAGAATTTTATAACTAATTTATAATAAAATAAAGATGTATTAATTAGGTTTGTAAACGAATCGAACGCACACGACGGAGGTATGTTCATGTTCTTTCATTTAATACATAAATGAACATAAACGAACAACACAAACACAAAAAAAAAACTTATTCAAACACAACAAACGAATGTAAAAAAGTAAACAACAAGAATAACAATTTAAAATTCATTAATATAACCTGCAACTTTAGAGTTAATTTGTTCGAATACGACAAAAACATACATAAATCATAAAAAAGCTATATGAACATAACAATGTCTTAAAGTTAATTTGTTCAACAAACAATCTTCTTGAAATCCAAACAACTTCAATAATCTTCGTAACATATTCAACTTGCCATCTGTTCGAACATAAATGATCATAAATGAACGAACATAAACGAACATATAATCGAACGTTCACGAACGTAAATGAACGAACGAGCCCTTTGTTCATGTTCGTTCATTTAATTAAACGAATGCAAAATCTTGTTCATGATCGTTCATTTAATAAATAAACGCGCATAAACAAACTTCCCACCGCACGGTTCATGAACGGTTCGTTGAACGTTCAGTTCATTTACAGGCCTAGTATTAATTTATAATATTTCTTTAATCTTTGTGTAATCAATATTTTTTAAAATATACCAACTTTAAATAAAATTAACAAAATCATATATAAATAATAAGCGTAAACTCTATTCCAAATCATTTAATTATGTATTCGATAACAAACAAATCATTTAAATAATGGGTAAAGAACGTAAATGATACCCGATTATAGGATTTATTAAAAGTTATCATTTGATCGAAGGGCGAGATCTGCTGAGCATTCGGGGATTGTGGCGAAGGATAGGAGACAATCGGGATGTTTGATTGTGAGGAAGAAAGGGGATGGCTCGGGTGTAGCCGGGTCCAAAGTGACCCGTAAGATTTTCGAGTCTAAAACAGAGAAGAAGAGGTCTAGGATGATAATGAGTGATTCGGGTTCCAGCGACGAACTAGTAATGCCACCTCCAAGGAGGGTTGGGCCGGAAACAATTCAAGTTTGTAATGGTTTAGCTGTTCACGAAGAGAGTGAAATCTGTAGGAAGAGGTATAGGGACGAGAGGGTGAGACCAGGCGACAAAGGTTTCATTGGTTGGAATGGGGAGGATTTGACTGAGAGTAAGAGGAGTAGGTTAGAGGTGTTTGACTTTGACGAGTGTGATAGACTTGACGAGGATATGATTATGAGAAGGAACATATTTGATTATGGTGGAGAAGAGGTTGGCCGGAGGAGACTGTTGGGTTCAATGCCTGCAGTTGGTCGGATGAGTATTGAGAGAGATTATGAGAGTGGTCCAAGCAGCCATGCTCTTCCTGTAAAGAAGAAGAAAAAGAAGGATTTGTACTTCGATAGAAGTGAAGGGATGAGCCGGGGTGATCATGATGATGGAAATAGGCTTAGGAAGGATAGAGATAGCACTCAGATGCATTATCCGTTGTTGAGGCCTGAGGGAGAGGTATATGGCTGATTCAGATGAACCCATCAGGGTTAAGGGCAAAAAATGGTGTTTTGAAGGTAATGGTGAACAAGAAAAAGAAGGTTGGCGAGCCTTTGAAAAATTTTGATCACTTGGAAGTTGAGGAAGGCCGGAGTGGTTCAAGTATTGATGATAGAGAAAATTTTAAGTTGTTCGAGTTGTATTTTACAACTCGATTTGAACTTGAAATTTTTTCGAGTCGAATTGAGTTCATGAAATTATAACTTGAAATCAATTCGAATCGAAAAAAATTAATTTTTCAAATCGAGTCGAGTTTTACTCGCCCTTAATTGTATTCTCGTGGAGGGAACTATGCATTTGGATTTTTTTTTAATTTACCTATAAAAGCTATAATTATTCTAACACAATTGTAAAATGAAAAAAATACAATATAAAATTTAGTAAAAATAACAATTTACTGATGTAAAACTTTTTAAATTAATGTTATTATTAATGATAAAAATTCTAAAATTAAAAAAATAAATGAAAAAAATGTTTATTTTTAAATTTTATTATATGAGGAAATTTAAACATTTAATTCCCTAAATTTTATATTGAAATTTGCACCATTTATTAATATTTGTTATATTTAATATTAAATCTATTTTTATTAATTTAAGGTAAATACAAGATAATATCAATTAGAAATAACCCTTTACTTTTTGATATTAGACGTTAACACTTAAATCAAAATCTTTAAAAAAATAACAATAATTTATATTTAAGTGGTACATATTTTTTTTTAAAAATATTTTATTATTTATTATTTGATTTATTTATTTAATTTAATATTTAATAGTATTATGGGAAAAAAACCAACCTTTTCTTTCCCAACAAGACACCTCCTTATTTAAATAACCCAACGCTCTCTTCCTCAGATCCCATTCATTGTTCAATCAAATTCAGACAATACCAAGTTCTTCTCTGTTCTTCGATCAACCAAAACTATGTCAAACCAAGCAGAATCATCCGACTCGTAAACTATCAGATCTCCTTTTTCTCCCCTTTTTCTTCATTGGGTTCGTTTTAGATTTCGATGATCCGATTCCGATTTTGTGTTTTTTTCAGGAAAGGGACTAAGAGGGATTTCAGTACTGCGATCTTGGAAAGAAAGAAGGCACCGAATCGGCTCGTTGTCGATGAGGCGGTCAACGATGATAACTCCGTTGTTGCTATTCATCCCGACACCATGGAAAAGCTCCAGCTGTTTCGCGGCGACACTATCCTCATCAAGGTTTCTGTTTTAGGATTTGGGTTCTTTTGTTTTGCTCGATTAATGGGTGTTTGTTTATGTTTGGTGTTGTTTGTTGTGGGTTTCATGTGATTATTCTCATGGGCTTTTCATGCTGTTTTGAATTCATAGTCGACCTGGGTCTCTCTTGCGCTAGGTTGGATGAATGATGAGAGTTCATTGTAGGTTGTTTATTAGGTTTTTATTATTATCATTATTATTTGGTTAATGGAGATTTGTTTATGTTAATTGTTTGTTGTTTTGTAGATTTTGGGGTTTTGTTTGATGAATTATGAGTCTCATTGGCCTTTTTATGATGTCTTTAAATTGATATTTGATTTGTGTTTTCCCTTGCGGTAGATTGGAATGCGTGATGGAAGTCATTGTAGGCCGTTTACATGATTAAGTTGCTAGGGGGTCAATATTATTTCTCTAGTTTGTGTTATTGGAATTGCAAATTTTTGTGTACAAGTTTAGGAATTTCAATGTCTTTAAGCTTATACATAACTCTTAACCACTGCTTATGTTTGTTTGTGGTCCATAGGGAAGAAGAGGAAAGATACTATCTGCATTGCTCTCGCTGACGAAACATGTGATGAACCGAAGATCAGGATGAATAAAGTTGTCAGGTCAAACTTGAGGGTAAGGCTCGGTGATGTTGTATCTGTGCATCAGTGTCCCGATGTTAAGTATGGGAAACGGGTGCACATCTTGCCTGTGGATGACACTATTGAAGGGGTCACTGGAAATCTCTTCGATGCTTACCTTAAACGTGAGTTTATCTGAATACTTTATTCCCGACTTATATATGGATTTGTATTTTGTTATTTATTAAGAGGAGATTTGCTGATCTAAGCAGTTAAAGGGGCAAAATAGTTCTGATTGTTTTTTAATCAATTCTGAGTCTATCGGTTCATTGAATAACATAAATTAGCTTATTGAGTGCATTTTTTCACATTGTAGAGCACCCTTGTATGTTCATAAGGCATTTATTCACGGCCTTAAGCATTCAAGGAGTTTGTCTTTCCTTATTTTTATGTGCATGTATGATGTGAAAAATACTTTTTATAGACAGCCCTTGCTGAGTGTTACTTTTCACTTGCTTTATATCAATTGATCTTGTGCACCCCGATGGACTCATATAATCTAATTGAGGATTTGGTTTGATGTTAAATTACATATAATGTTGAGCATAAATACTGACTAAGATAGTTTTACATTACAGCTTACTTTCTGGAAGCCTACCGCCCAGTGAGGAAGGGTGATTTCTTCCTTGTCAGAGGTGGAATGAGAAGTGTGGAATTCAAGGTTATTGAGACTGACCCTGCTGAGTACTGTGTAGTTGCACCTGACACCGAGATATTTTGTGAGGGAGAACCTATAAAGAGGGAGGACGAAAATAGATTAGATGAGGTAGGTTATGATGACGTTGGTGGAGTGAGAAAACAGATGGCACAGATACGTGAATTAGTGGAGCTTCCGTTGAGGCATCCACAGCTCTTTAAGTCAATTGGTGTGAAGCCACCTAAAGGAATTTTGCTTTATGGACCTCCTGGATCTGGAAAGACTTTGATTGCCCGTGCTGTTGCTAACGAAACTGGTGCTTTCTTTTTCTGCATCAATGGTCCAGAGATCATGTCAAAATTAGCTGGAGAGAGCGAAAGCAATCTCAGAAAAGCATTTGAAGAAGCAGAGAAGAATGCACCATCCATTATCTTCATTGATGAAATTGATTCAATTGCTCCCAAACGAGAGAAGACAAATGGTGAAGTTGAGAGGAGGATTGTCTCTCAGCTCTTGACCCTGATGGATGGTCTCAAATCCCGTGCTCATGTTATTGTTATTGGGGCCACAAACCGTCCCAATAGCATTGATCCAGCTCTCAGAAGGTTCGGAAGATTTGATAGGGAGATTGATATTGGTGTCCCCGATGAAGTTGGCCGTCTTGAGGTGCTTCGTATCCACACAAAGAACATGAAGCTGGCTGAAGATGTAATATACAAAATTGGAACATATTTTCTTTCCTCAAAGATCGTGAACCATTTTTTTTCTGTCTAAACAAGTATCAAATCTAATTAATTTCCCGACTTAATGCCAGGTTGATTTGGAAAAAATTTCGAAGGAAACCCATGGTTATGTTGGGGCTGATCTTGCAGCTCTCTGTACTGAGGCAGCATTACAGTGCATCCGAGAGAAGATGGATGTGATTGACTTGGAAGATGATTCGATAGATGCTGAGATATTAAACTCTATGGCAGTTTCAAATGAGCACTTCGCAACTGCTCTCGGAACAAGCAATCCATCTGCTCTGCGCGAAACAGTGAGTATAATGAATATGTTTGATGTACAGATTAACTGCCAATTATGATCTTTTTGGTTTAATTGTTTTTTAATATGTTTTTTCCTTGCATCTTTTCAGGTCGTTGAAGTACCCAATGTCAGTTGGGAAGATATCGGAGGTCTTGAGAATGTTAAAAGAGAGCTTCAAGAGGTAATACTGTCCACTGATTTTGGTTACTGCTTAGTTTACTCTCCTTTTATTTTTAAATTCATAGAAAATGGGATTAATTTGTTAATTTGGCACGTAGACTGTTCAATATCCGGTGGAGCATCCTGAGAAGTTTGAGAAGTTCGGGATGTCGCCATCAAAGGGAGTACTATTCTATGGCCCTCCAGGATGTGGGAAAACGCTTCTGGCCAAAGCTATTGCCAACGAATGTCAGGCCAACTTCATTAGTGTCAAGGGTCCGGAGTTGCTTACAATGTGGTTCGGAGAGAGCGAGGCCAACGTCCGTGAAATTTTCGACAAGGCTCGCCAGTCTGCTCCTTGTGTCCTCTTCTTTGATGAACTTGACTCAATTGCTACCCAGGTATGTTCAATGTTAATTCTTTTTTCAGTTTCTGGCTTTGTGCGCATGGATTAGTCTAGCAATGAAATCTTGCTTGTGGTATACGGTGTTGGGTTTTTCATGAAATGCCGATTCATCCTTGCATATTGCAGAGAGGAAGTAGTGTCGGAGATGCAGGAGGTGCTGCTGATAGGTTTTGAACCAGCTTCTTACTGAGATGGATGGCATGTCTGCCAAGAAAACTGTTTTCATCATCGGAGCCACCAATCGACCAGACATTATAGATCCTGCACTTTTGCGACCGGGTCGTCTTGATCAGTTGATCTATATCCCTCTACCCGATGAGGATTCTCGCCATCAGATCTTTAAGGCTTGCTTGAGGAAATCACCAATTGCAAAAGAGGTTGACCTCAGAGCCCTTGCCAAATATACTCAAGGCTTCAGTGGAGCTGATATTACCGAAATCTGTCAACGAGCATGTAAATATGCCATCAGAGAGAACATCGAGAAGGTACGACTATGCGTGTTTCCTCGCCTCCTAGTTTATCATTCGTTCTTGTCGATGAATAAGATCGTAACATGAGATACCGTTCTGTTTTTCCAGGACATTGAGAGAGAAAGGAGAAGAAGTGAGAACCCTGAAGCCATGGAGGAAGATGCGGATGACGAAGTGGCGGAAATCAAGGCTGCGCATTTCGAAGAATCAATGAAGTTTGCTCGAAGGAGCGTGAGCGATGCCGACATCCGCAAATACCAAGCATTCGCTCAAACATTGCAACAGTCGAGGGGATTTGGAAGTGAATTCAAGTTTGCTGAAACCGGCTCCAGGGCCGCAACATCCGATCCTTTTGCAACTTCGGCTGGCGGAGCTGATGAAGATGACCTTTACAGTTAACTTTTATATCTTCTTCAATTATGGCGAAGACCTTTTCTTCACTCGTGAACTTTTATGCAATTGTTGAACCAAAGGGAGCCTTATTATTATCAATATTATATCTTAGCAAGTATTATAATTGCACAATATCATTTGATTGAGAGGTTTGACAAAATATAGATATTATTTGTATTATAATAAAAATTGGTGAATCCAAGGTCTCAAAGACATAGTCAATCTCTTAAATAAGACAAGATTAGGAGTTCAAATTCTGTTAAAATTAAGTATCAAGTGTTTTCTGTGATAAAAAGTGCATATTTTTTGAGAATATGAATTCGAGCATCGAAAATATTATAAATGTGAATGTTCAATGTCATAATATTTTTTGGTATTGTTTGTTATCGAAGATTTCATACAAGGTGATAAACCCTTGTTTCCTTCAAAAAGATCAAGAGAAATCTTATACTTCAAAAAAGTCATTATCATAATCGAGTCAAACAATTAGACGATTTGAAATTAATTTGTTCTCACTATAAACATAAATAACATAAATAGTACAAATACATTATATTACATGTATCACAAAATCTAGTATAGATACTTGTCGCAACCGTCTTTCAGTTGGGCCCCGGAATTGGGCTTCGACTTGAAAAATGTGGATTGGAGTCGCCACCGATCATTTATTTTAAAATAAATGGGTTGATCGGATACCCTATGTCTTACCTGATCTGCGTTTTACCAGAAATGTGTTGGGTTCGGGAGTCGGTTACGGTCAAGGAAGGATTAGCACCCTTGAACCGCCCTTTCGGTACCAATTAATTTACCGGTTGTCTTAATTGCGAAAATTAAAAATTTAAATTAGAATTTATGAATTAGATTATAATTATTTACCTCTTGATCAATTAAAATTATCCTAAAAAGATCATTAAAAAAGTTAGTATTTTTAAAAAATAAATAAATAAATAAAAGGAATGAAAGAAAATCCAAGTGTAAGAAAACATAAAATAATAGCTAAAAATAAACAAAGATAAAAATGCAAAAAATAAGAAAAGCAGTACCAAATTTGGGAATAAACAGTTACTAAAATAAAATAGACAGAAAATAAAGTGTCAAAATTAGAAATAAACAAAGCCAGAAACATGTTAGTGGCTAAATTAAAAATAATGAAATTAAAATGCCAAAAAGTGAAATAAATAAAATGTAGAATTTTAGGGACCATAATGTAAAAAAAATGGTGACATTTAAGGGGGTTTAATGCAATTTTTACGCATATATTTTGGGGTCATTATGCAAAACACGGTAGGAATTGAGGGGACTTGAATGTGAATAAACCAATACTTTAAGCGACCAAAGTAAAAGATAACTACAAATATAGGCACCCTATGTCATATTAACCCAAAAAACCAAATTAAAAGCACTCATCTTTCTATCTTAACTCCAGATCACGTGAACCAACAAATATCCCTTTCCTTTTTATTTCGTGCGATGGAAACAGATCCCTAACCTTTCACAAATCTCACAGTGGCCGACTCCCAAAGGCTCCTAGCCCGCGTCGCCTCGGTTAAGAACCTTTTTCGTCTTTTTTATTTAGCTTCGAGATTGGTACAAAAGCTTCGATCTCCTTGTATTCCTTCGTATTTTTTTGTGCAATTTCTAGTGTAAATCGTGTGATTTTGCTGGAAAGCTTCTGTGTTATTCACTGTTTTTTTGCTCGAGTATTTCGTATGTATGGGTGTAGAAAAAGCTTGCATTTCGTATGAAATCTCTGTGTTCCTTACAGAAGGGATTACAATGTATTTATAGTGTTCATGTACTCCTATTTTTGGGTATTTAAATCCTAGTAAAATACTAACGCTGGTGTGTTGATAATGGTCGAGATTCTCGGAGATAGTTGCGTGCGCATGGCGGCTGTTAAGAGTCCTCACATATGAGGGTTGCTGCGCTGGTGGAGAGGCGATAGAAGTCTGTTGGGCTTCACGTGTTTATGTTTCTGGGCGAAATTTGGTATCTTCAGCTGCCCCTCTTTGCTCGTTTATCGTGTAATGAAAATAGAGCAAAGATTAAAAGATATAAATTTCGGCCATATCGAATATCATCTGCCGTAGAGTTGAAGTCCGATATTAAGACTGGTTTGTCAATCACAAAATGACTCCATCATTGTGAGGTTAAGTCAAAAATGGAAAACTCTGAGCACGAAATCCTTCGTTGTGAAGTTGAAAACGAGCTCAAAGCTTTTGACAAGTGGCCTCTGAGTCGTCTTCTGGCTCAAGATACTTCGTTGTGAAGGTGGAACTTGACCTGAAGACTTTGGTGTTGTGACGTTACAGATGACCCCTTCGTCGTGAAGTTGGGTCAATCTGTTTGTGAATTTGGAATCGTATAGGGCCCCTTCGTCGTGAAGTTGAGCCTGAAATTGGATATCCTTCCAAGTAAGTAGCATTGTTCCGAGTCCAATACCTCTGTCGTGAAGTTGAAATTGGTTCTGAAACCGGGAAATTATTTGTTGACAACCAGCCGTCCCTTTGTTGTGAAGTTGAACTTGTGTTGTCTCGAGTCCAATATTCTTCGCTGTGAAGTTGAGATTGGCTCTGAAATTGGGAAGTTGTTTGTTGACAACCAGCCGTCCCTTCGTTTGTGAAGTTGAACTTGTGCTGTCTCGAGTCTAATATCATTCGCTGTGAAGTTAAAATTAACTCTGAATGAAATTTGTTGACAATCAGCCGCCCCTTTGTCGTGAAGTTGAGCTTGTGTTGTCTTGGGTCCAAGATCCTTCGCTGAGAAGTTGAAATTGGCTCTGAAATTGGGAAGTTGTTTATTGACAATCAGTGGTCCCTTCGTCGTGATGTTGAACTTACGTTGTCTTGAGTCCAATATCCTTCGCTATGAAGTTGAAATTGGCTCTGAAATTGGGAAATTGTTTATTGACAACCAGCGGTCCCTTCGTCGTGAAGTTGAACTTGCGTTGTCTGGAGTCCAATATCTTTCGTTGTGAAGTTGAAATTGACTCTGAAATTGAGAAGTTGTTTGTTGACAACCAGCGGTCCCTTCGTTGTGAAGTTGAACTTGCATTGTCTGGAGTCCAATATCCTTCGCTGTGAAGTTGAAATTGGCTCTGAAATTGGGAAGTTGTTTATTGACAACCAGCGGTCCCTTCGTCGTGAAGTTGAACTTGCATTGTCTTGAGTCCAATATCCTTCGCTGTGAAGTTGAAATTGGCTCTGAAATTGGGAAATTGTTTATTGACAACCAGCGGTCCCTTCGTCGTGAAGTTGAACTTGCGTTGTCTGGAGTCCAATATCCTTCGCTGTGAAGTTGAAATTGGCTCTGAAATTGGGAAGTTTTTATTGACAACCAGCGGTCCCTTCGTCGTGAAGTTGAACTTGTGTTGTCTGGAGTCCAATATACTTCGCTGTGAAGTTGAAATTGGCTCTGAAATTGGGAAATTGTTTATTGACAACCAGCGGTCCCTTCGTCGTGAAGTTGAACTTGCGTTGTCTGGAATCCAATATCCTTCGTTGTGAAGTTGAAATTGGCTCTGAAATTTGGAAGTTGTTTATTGACAACCAGCGGTCCCTTCGTCGTGAAGTTGAACTTGCGTTGTCTGGAGTCCAATATCTTTCGTTGTGAAGTTGAAATTGGCTCTGAAATTGAGAAGTTGTTTGTTGACAACCAGCGGTCCCTTCGTCGTGAAGTTGAACTTGTGCTGTCTTGAGTCCAATATCCTTCGCTGTGAAGTTGAAATTGGCTCTGAAATATGGAAATTGTTTATTGACAACCAGCGGTCCCTTCGTCGTGAAGTTGAACATGCGTTGTCTGGAGTCCAATATCCTTCGTTGTGAAGTTGAAATTGGCTCTGAAATTTGGAAGTTGTTTATTGACAACCAGCGGTCCCTTCGTCGTGAAGTTGAACTTGCGTTGTCTGGAGTCCAATATCTTTCGTTGTGAAGTTGAAATTGGCTCTGAAATTGAGAATTTGTTTGTAGACAACCAGCGGTCCCTTCGTCGTGAAGTTGAACTTGTGCTGTCTTGAGTCCAATATCCTTCGCTGTGAAGTTGAAATTGGCTCTGAAATTGGGAAATTGTTTATTGACAACC
Organism: Hibiscus syriacus; assembly: GCF_006381635.1. Classification (NCBI taxonomy): domain Eukaryota; kingdom Viridiplantae; phylum Streptophyta; class Magnoliopsida; order Malvales; family Malvaceae; genus Hibiscus; species Hibiscus syriacus. Next base: position 628,305 of record NW_024063107.1, on the reverse strand, counting down.
AGCGGTCCCTTCGTCGTGAAGTTGAACATGCGTTGTCTGGAGTCCAATATCCTTCGCTGTGAAGTTGAAATTGGCTCTGAAATTGAGAAGTTGTTTGTTGACAACCAGCGGTCCCTTCGTCGTGAAGTTGAACATGCGTTGTCTGGAGTCCAATATCCTTCGCTGTGAAGTTGAAATTGGCTCTGAAATTGGGAAGTTGTTTATTGACAACCAGCGGTCCCTTCGTCGTGAAGTTGAACTTGCGTTGTCTGGAGTCCAATATCCTTCGTTGTGAAGTTGAAATTGGCTATGAAATTAGGAAATTATTTGTTGACAACCAGCGGTCCCTTCGTCGTGAAGTTGAACTTGCGTTGTCTGGAGTCCAATATCCTTCGCTGTGAAGTTGAAATTGGCTCTGAAATTGAGAAGTTGAAATTTACTCTCGAGCAAATTGTGAGTTCGAGAGAAAATTTTCAATCTGTCGAGTTGGTCGAAGTGTAGCTTTTTGCTGCCGAGCTAAGCAACCACCATCGTTCTTTAAAGGCGCTTACGAATCAAGTATCCTTGACTCTAAAAGCTGCAAAAATCATGTATGCCAAAATGAGGAATGTGTTGCACCTAATTATGTCTAAGATGCATGCAACATGAATGAATTATGTGTTATCTCTTCGTGCTTTATCTGCCAATCTGGTCCATGGAATCGATCGTGCCCCATTTGCTTCTCGAGCTTGGGCTTTACAGACATTTCATATCTGAGATTGTTCTGTTTGAAAATGTTTTTCTCATTTTTCTTGTTTCAGGAGAGAAAACGATAAAAATGCTGTAAAATATCATTCGCAATTGAATCAAATTATAAACGTGAGTTCAAAGAATATCAAAGGAATCAATAGCTCTTTTAACGTTTTCAGAGTTACAGCTCTTTGACCAGTGTTCAAATGGATGAGTTGGCTTTAGCTTGGCCTCCTTTCTAAGGTTTTGATAAAAAAAATGTCATTTTTTTTTGAAATATCGCAACATGCTTTGGCACTTCAATTGGGTGCGGACAAAATGACACAACTAGCATGATCACTTACTAGACCTTTTATTTCAGTCCTCTGAAATCTTATATTTGTTCAAGCTTTGTAGGCTCCTCTAACAAAGGCAGTGCAAAAACATCGGTCTAAAAATGAAATTCTTGAGTGCTTGTGTGTAGTTGACTATAACAGGTGTTCCTTAACTCCCTTAGTCCATTTTACCGAAAATTTCTTGCTTAGATAAATTTGATTTAATTTGGCGTTATCTGACTAGCTGAATCCATAAAGCCGGGGTGTTTAACCAATTGCTTTAGAGGGACATCTTAATATTATAATCTCAGTTATCAAGTTAACTGAAGGGTTCATCTCATCACAGAGTCTTCAGCCTGAAAAGAGCAATGGAGCAAACACCGAATTGCCAAGTGTTCGAGCAATGTCATGGTTTGAACGTAATCTACTCATAAGGCCAGGGCTTTCAAGTTTCCTCTATAACCAATTGCCTTAGTGGAATAGCTCAGTTTTACGGATTTAATTTCCTAAGATTGTCAAGAAGAACCTGTTATAGCCTAGGTGTTTTTGAAAGTCAAGGAATCTCATCTTTAGAGTTCAATTTTCAAGCAACTGACCTAAACTGGATTCACCTACTCGACTCTTTCATTTGTAAAGATCATCATCGTCATTGAACGTCTTAAATAAAAAACATAGTAATTGTCATATGCAAATGATGCCCCATGTTGTCCACACCTTATGAAAGGAAAAGGGTATATTGGTTAATTACAAGAGCAGGGTATGGTGTTTGAGGGTATATTCTGGATAAGGTCAAAGTCCTTTTTTTTTTAAATCATGTTACTTTGTCAAAGATCCGTAACTTTGAACCATTAACAGAGTTTCTTAATTCAAATGATATTCAAAGAATTGCAAGTTTGCAAATGTGATTTATTGCTCGCCATCATTAAAGCAACATAAATTTATTTAAAAGTCCTTGCAAAAACTTGAGAAAAGAATGAAAAAACAAATCCAAACAGAATGGCTCAAATGATGAAATGATATGCCTCACTTGGATGCCCCTAAGTTGTTGAAGTCGATCCGATTCTTGTTACGTATTTTCTGTATGATTCTCTTGATTGTGGAGTAATTCTCGATAGTGCGCCCTGGGACTCCGCTGCAATGAGCGTTCTCATCATACTACCTGGGGTACGGGGCTTCATGAATTTCTCTGGATATGGTGACACCACATGTGCGTCGAACAAATGTTGGTAAAGCTCCTTATATGTCATAGGGTCGAAGTGTTCTCATTTTTTGATGAATCATGTGAAGATAGTTAATGTGAATGTAAAGAAATGAACAAAATGCAAAATGTTTAAATGCATGAATCATGAAATGTCCGAGGCATTGATCCGAAAAATGTGCCTATTATTCTAAATAATCCTTATTGGGGACAAAAATGTTACGTCTGAAGAGACAAAAAACTTTTTGATGGTATAGATCCCGCACAGCCTCTGGCAAGTTGATTCGTCTTCCGCTTCTTCACCGGTTGAATATCCTGTCGAACCGTTCCAGCTCCTTTGGCTAAACTTGTGCGGGTGACGAGTTGCTTGCCCCAAAAAGATCTCGAATGACTGCATCTCCGGCCTTCACTCTATGCCGAGCTCGTTCCAAACGAAAGTGTCTTTGGAGTCTTCCATCCGAAGTTTGTCGACTTGTTTTTGGAATTCATCAATTAATGGTCTACAGCTTAGTTGGGGTTCCGCCACTTGTTATCGTAGTTTTCAAAAGGAGTTTCTGGGCCAGTAACATTTTCCTCGTCTTGCCCCTGCAACCTTTGCCTCTGAGTATTTTTTGACCACGGCTGGACTTCTGAGCTTTTTATCTCTTTGTATTATAACCCCTTTGTCCATTAATACAAATTATTCATGTTTAACAAACACATTTTTTGTGGATCAATACCTCGTTTTAATGATGCGAATGATAAAAAAATGCCAAAGAATAAAAATGAAAGGAGGAAGAGAAAAAAAAGTTAGTGAGATAATGATGATAATAATAAAAATGATGAAAATGAAAAGTCTTACCCCACATGATAATCTACCCGAACATGCTTAATATTCTTACACAGACATGATTTCTATCCCGCATGCTAATTTCAAACAAATCCTAGCCGCATGTTTGTCTAGTTCGCATGCTTTGAACAGAAAATAAAGCAGGAAATAAAACAGCCTAGGGTTTGGAATGAGGTTTCGGGGTGGGCTCTAATTCCCTGTACTCTCCCGGTTTAGGTTCTAAAAGGTACTCGAGTTCTCCTTGCCGGTGCCCCCTTGGGCTTACCAGACCCTTAGTCCTAAACCCATCACAGGCTTGTGTGGACTAAGTTAAACTCGAGGGGACACATTCCCTTATGCCCGCACGGTGAATAAATTCACACGAAGACATAAGGTATATGAATCCCGAAGGCTACTTGCTAGGCATATGCGGTGAATAAATTCACACGAATGCGTCGCTTTCACCCCCACTTAAAAGGGTTCGGAGCTCGGGTATAGAGCCTGAGATGAAACTTTTCGAAAATCTGAGATCATTGAAAAAATGTTAGTACAACTATTTACTTGGAAAAATAATCAAAGGGCAAATAATTGGAATCGAATAAATAAATTAAAATCTAAATTTACAATTTTCGCATAAAAAGACAACCGAAAATTAATTCTGGCCTGACTCACTTACCTGTCCCCAGCGGAGTCGCCAAGCTGTCGCAACCGTCTTTCAGTTGGGCCCCGGAATTGGGCTTCGACTTGAAAAATGTGGATTGGAGTCGCCACCGATCATTTATTTTAAAATAAATGGGTTGATCGGATACCCTATGTCTTACCTGATCTGCGTTTTACCATAAATGTGTTGGGTTCGGGAGTCGGTTACGGTCAAGGAAGGATTAGCACCCTTGAACCGCCCTTTCGGTACCAATTAATTTACCGGTTGTCTTAATTGCGAAAATTAAAAATTTAAATTAGAATTTATGAATTAGATTATAATTATTTACCTCTTGATCAATTAAAATTATCCTAAAAGATCATTAAAAAAGTTAGTATTTTTAAAAAATAAATAAATAAATAAAAGGAATGAAAGAAAATCCAAGTGTAAGAAAACATAAAATAATAGCTAAAAATAAACAAAGATAAAAATGCAAAAATAAGAAAGCAGTACCAATTGGGAATAAACAGTTACTAAAATAAATAGACAGAAAATAAAGTGTCAAAATTAGAAATAAACAAAGCCAGAAACATGTTAGTGGCTAAATTAAAATAATGAAATTAAAATGCCAAAAAGTGAAATAAATAAAATGTAGAATTTTAGGGACCATAATGTAAAAAAAATGGTGACATTTAAGGGGGTTTAATGCAATTTTTACGCATATATTTTGGGGTCATTATGCAAAACACGGTAGGAATTGAGGGGACTTGAATGTGAATAAACCAATACTTTAAGCGACCAAAGTAAAAGATAACTACAAATATAGGCACCCTATGTCATATTAACCCAAAAAACCAAATTAAAAGCACTCATCTTTCTATCTTAACTCCAGATCACGTGAACCAACAAATATCCCTTTCCTTTTTATTTCGTGCGATGGAAACAGATCCCTAACCTTTCACAAATCTCACAGTGGCCGACTCCCAAAGGCTCCTAGCCCGCGTCGCCTCGGTTAAGAACCTTTTTCGTCTTTTTTATTTAGCTTCGAGATTGGTACAAAAGCTTCGATCTCCTTGTATATTCCTTCGTATTTTTTTGTGCAATTTCTAGTGTAAATCGTGTGATTTTGCTGGAAAGCTTCTGTGTTATTCACTGTTTTTTTGCTCGAGTATTTCGTATGTATGGGTGTAGAAAAAGCTTGCATTTCGTATGAAATCTCTGTGTTCCTTACAGAAGGGATTACAATGTATTTATAGTGTTCATGTACTCCTATTTTTGGGTATTTAAATCCTAGTAAAATACTAACGCTGGTGTGTTGATAATGGTCGAGATTCTCGGAGATAGTTGCGTGCGCATGGCGGCTGTTAAGAGTCCTCACATATGAGGGTTGCTGCGCTGGTGGAGAGGCGATAGAAGTCTGTTGGGCTTCACGTGTTTATGTTTCTGGGCGAAATTTGGTATCTTCAATACTAAAAGTCGATATATCTCAAAACACTCTTCCAATATCCTACAAAAGTATCTCTGCAACATAAATCTAAAAAATTCTCTTCAAATAATTCTCTCTCTAAGACATTATAATTATTTATAGAATGAAATATTTGGTCACTAATAATTTTTTCTTCATAAAATATCTTCCCTAATATATATATTTATTTTATTAAATAAACATAAATATCAAATAATCTTCTATTATTATAAATATAATAAAATTTAATTGAATTATCAATTATAATTTAGATCAAAATATAATATTGTAGGTAAAGATTTAAATTTCTGCATCATTTATTGGAAATTGGAGATTCCCTTTTTCATGGTATGCATTTTTTTGGGATCTTTTGTTAATAATAGGGTAAAATACTTGAATGACCATCCAACTATGGGGTTGGTATCAAAATGATCATCATTTTGCAAATTACATCAGTATGACCACTGAACTATTTAATTGGATTCAATATAGTCACCCGACATTGGTATTTAACGGAAGCGCTTACATGGTAGTTAATAAAATTGATATAATTACAGATTTGAACCTCAATGCTTGTACATTCAATCAATTTGGTCCTAATTTAACTTTATTTAATAAATTAACCATCCAATCAGAAAGAGACATATGCCACCATTAAATTAAATGATATTTTCCTTAATTTAAATTTATTTAATTTAATTATTTATCTTCCAACCAGATGGTGACAAGTAAGGCACAACATTGATGTCATGGGGATTTGAATTTGGGACCAAGTGGACCAAAACTACACAATTGGATTGTATTTTATAACATAATATAAATATTTTATAAAGTAGCTAATGATAGAAGAAAAAAATTAAAATGCTTAAGAAGGGATTTAAACCTAGGTTAAGAAACACTTGAAAGTACCAAATCACTGAACCAAATTATACATTTATATAATAATTTGGTAGATTTTATATATAAGCTTAACATTGATTTATACACTATTAACATAAAACTAAATTTAAAATGTATATAATTTTAAAATAAATTCAATATTTTTTTCACATTCATAATTCAGTGATTGTATATAATCTTAAATTGAGTCTTTTTAATTTAAAAAATAAAAATTAATGATAAATTTATATATAAATCTACCAAATTATTATATAAATGTATGGTTTGGTACATTCAAAAAAATTTTTGGCTTAAGTTCAAATCCCATAAGCATTTTTATTTTTTTCTTCTATCATTAGCTACTTTATATATATATATATATATATATATTATCTATTAAATACACCCCAATTGTGCAGGTTGGCTTAGTGATAAGGTGTGTAGTTTTGTTCCCCTTAGTCCCAAGATCAAATCCCCTTGGGGGCTGTTTGGTTGGTTCGGAAATCTCATTCTTGGTAATATGATTTTTGGGTATATTAATGGGAATGTCATTATCTCCCTTTCTTTAGGTATTGTTGGATTACCGACGTTTTGGGCTAAAATGCCCTTAATTTTTTTTCAAAAATATCATTCTTCTATCATTGAATAATACAAATTCTACGAATATTAAATTACAAATTTATCCTTAAACTATTTTAGATTTACAAAAAAAATCTATAATTAAATTTTTATATGAAGTTCAGGGGTTAAAATAAAATTTTACCCTTTCATTAAACCTTTTTATATTTTCAATTTTGTAAAAAAAATATAAATTTTATGAATTTAATTTTTAAAAAAATATATATAAATTTTTTTTAACTTGTTAAAAAACAAATATATAATAAGAACAATTTAGTCAAATATACATTCCAATAATCTTTTATTCCTTTAACCAAACATGGTAATCTTACATTCCTGCTAAACCAACCAAACACAAAATAAAACATTCTCAGTAATCCTATTCCCTGGTAATCTTACATTCTCACTGGTAATCTTACATTGCCACTGATAATCTTACATTCCGTTAACCAAATGCATCCTTAGTCCCTAATGATAAAATTCGATACAAAGATGGCAATAGGGAGGCATATTTTGATGTATCGAATTTTCTTTGTCGAGCAACTGATACAAGGCGATAAACCCTTGTTTCCTTCATAAATATGAAGATTAGTAGCAGTCAAGGAACCGCAAATGGGAAAGATTTCCAAGAGAAGGAGGTAACTCACCAGATAAAGCACAAGAGGACAAGCCAAGGTACTCCAATGCCGATAGCTCAACTATTCCAGGCGGGATATTCCAACCAAGCCGACGATCACTAAGATAAATTTGGGTGATGCTTCCAGCGGGGTTGCATGATATACCGGGCCAGTTGCAAGGCTGTGAAGTGTCGTTGCTATGGCCATTCCACCATCCACTCGTTAACAGAGCTTTGGCTTTAGACTCCAATGGCGACTGCTCTGCTGTTGCAGCAAAGGAAACAAGGATGGTTACCCAGAGAACAATGGGATTGGTGAAGGACGAAACCATGTTTAATTAAGCTTGATTATCTGTGTGCTACAGGCTCGGTTATTGCATTTTTCCAGAGTAATGAATAAATACAAGCTCAGTATTGCATCTTCTTCCACCAATTGGAAAGATTTTGCCCAACGTTCCCTTTACTTCAAGTGTTTACTTTGACTTGTATTCTTCGTTGGGCAAAGCTGTTGTATTCCTTCTACTTCCCCTTTCTCTAGTATGCAGAAACTACATGGAAACAACCAAGTGGGTTGATTGACTACTTTTTTCCACATTGGAAAACAGAGATCAAAATGGACATTCTCTTGTCTATATAGTATCCGCGTGTAGTTTACTCCTTTTATTTTACTCATTGTACTTCAAATCTTTTCAATTTCCCCACTTAACTTAATACATTGGGTTTTTTTGGTCACTCGGCCATTAAATAGTTAACGACGTTAAAATGAGCAGTTATATAAATGCAAACGATGTCACTTTGGTGAAAATTTTGTATTTAAGGGTAAATTACACCATCATCCCTGAACTTTACTCTCTCTCCTATTTCACTCATTGTACTTTAAACTCATTCAATTTCCTCACTGAATTTAATACAATTAGCATTTTTTATCACTCGGCCATTAAATATTTAACGATGTTAAAACAACGTTGTTTTAGAAAAATAAAACTTTCACCAAAACGACGTCGTTTTGCATCTATATAACAGCTCCTTTCTGACACCGTTTAGTGACAAAATGGTTGAGTGGCCAAAAATATTAATTGTATTAAATTCAGTGAGGAAATTGAACGAATTTAAAGTACAATGAGTTAAATAGGGGGAGAGTAAAGTTCAATGATGATTGGTGTAATTTACCATTTTTTAAACGACATCGTTTTAAATGATGTTAACTATTTAACGGTGTAGTGACCAAAATAGGGAAGAGATGACAAAGTTCAATGACAAAAAAAAACTCAATATATTAACAGTAGGGAAATTGAAATTTTTTAAAGTTTAGTGAGCAAAATAGGAGAGAGAGTAAAGTTCAGTACTGAAATTTATAATTTACCCTTATAACATCTTTTATTAGACTTATAGGAGAAAAATATTAAATTATTTTTAATTAAAATTAGGAAAAATATTAGGGATTGACATGAAACTCGAATCCGACAGGATTCGACCCAACCCTATTAGAAGAGATTTTTTAAAACAAATTCGAGTTCAAGTCAGATTTTTTAGAGATTATATTTGGGCTGGTCAGGTTCGGATTTAGGGTGAAAACTATCTGACTCGACCCAAAAAATATAATTTTAGTTTATATATTTAAGGGTAATTACAATAAGACCCCTCTATATATTATTTTTTCAATTAAATCCCTATTTTTATTTTTATAAATATATTATTTCAGGTCGGGTTGAATTCGAACGTTATCTCAAATGGACATGTCGGGTTCGATTCGGATGGAGGTTGCAATAAAACCCACCTCGACTCATGCTTATCCCTAGATAAAACTGGTTTATATATATTAAAGGCTCGATTCATTATTATTTTTAATTAAGAATAAATAATTGATTGTATAAATATGAAGAATTAAATATATAATTATACAAATTTATTTAATAGTCACGACAATGCACATATACTGATATAGATATTCAAACATTGAATCTCGAGAAAATTAATTATCTCTTTAATCATTGAGCTTACTCGATAAATGATTAGACATCATTTCTCAAAGTCCCAGGTTTCCTATTCTTCTTTTACATAATCTGCAAATCCAGTTTCCTATGATCAATGATCACAGTTGACTGAGAATCAGTAAAGTTCAAAGCTTTGATTTTCTTCTAATCTCTGGAGTGCCTAGGTTTTGCAGGTCAAATAGAGAATTCAGCTCCAATGATGCCAATTCCTTCTCCATCGATCCATGAAACTCGTCCTGAGATTGATGGTGATCCTCTTCATATTGATCTTCATCAAGATCTGTTTCTAGAGTACGTTTGATCTCTTTAAAATTGCTCATTTTTCTTGTTTTCTGTTTTAATGATCAGTGATGTTCATGGGAATTTAGGCTGTTGTACAATGCAATATGTATAGTTTTCTGTTTCATGGAAGAAGCATGGAAATCTCATCACTTAGAATCCTGGGAAAATCGAATATTCTTGCTTCGAATTCGTATATTGTTGCATAATGTTCCTCTTGTTGATTTGTTGTCTTGGTGTATCAACAATTAGGGAGCTTAGAGCTTCAACATTGTGTTCGATTAAATGCTGTTTTTATCTCGGTTACAGTTACTACGGTGGATCTACTCCGATTGCATCTGTGCCGCCGAAAGAGAGTTTCGGATGAATGATATCCCTAATGGAATTAATGACGCTCCTCCTACGATTAAGGAGAACGATTTAGCTTCTGCACCGGTTCCGCCTTGTACTTCGGGGCAAGGATTGCCTTATGCTCCTATAGATTGGCCAAACACCGGTGATGTTTGGAGCTGGAGAGTGGGGAAGAGGGTCAACAAGGATGGCTTTTACAGCGATCGATTCATCAATGTTCCGAAATGTCTTTGGTTTCGAGGAAGTCCGAAAATGTTTGCCAGCAAGCCAACGCTTGAACGTTTTCTCCTATCACATTTTCCGGATGCTGATATGAACGCGTTCTTTGCTTCATTTGTTTGGAAGATCCCTGCAGTTTTGGAGTCTCCCATGAAAGGTTGGCTGAAAATCATATACCATTCTCTGTATTTTGCTGCCCTTTTAAATGATCGATCTGTGAACTCTTAAGGTGAACAACGATCTCTGTTTTGTGCTTGTTTCGAATCGGTATCTAATGAGTCGAGTCATTAAATTTCATATCAACTACTTAAAGAAGTTTGAAATGCATTAGTGCCGGAAATAAGAACATAGCCTAGACTCCTAAGAGATATAGACACTGATGCATGCACAGGCATATATACTTCACCTTGTGGGACACTTAATACGGACTCGTTCGTAGCCAAAACTGTTCACAAGCATTTTTTCCGGTGTGTGTCGTAATAAACAATGGTACTAGATCATTTAGTATGCATGTTTAGCTTTGCATTTGCTCTTTTCATTAAGTTTCTAAGGGAAGAAGAGTGAGCTTTCACTCGAGCCTAATCGAATTAGTCGAGGTGTACAGTTCTCAAAGCTGAGCATACTTGTTTACTTACTCAGCACCAGCAGTAGGAATGGAGGATGCTAAAAGAGAAAGTAACACTATTGATGCTGAAAGAGAAAGTAACAAAAAGACCCCTCATGGTAGCGGGAGGAAGAGGAATCCCCCACCGACGACTCCCGTTTCTGAAGCAGTCCGAAAAAGCAGAAGACGACTAAAGGACCAGCATCGGTCACACCTAAGCGAAAAACTCGGCAGCGTGTTAAAAATTCTGCCCCGCCCCCACCCGAAACCGAAGATACAAATGGTGTTCCTGAATTGTCTTTCTTGGATGATGAAACAACAAGAGGTTAGAATATGAAACCATTGTTTATTTTAAAGCATCAATGCACGTTTTAGCGTTGTCTTTCATATGTTTTTACAGCGGAATTTGACAACTATCTCAACGCTTTGGATGAAATGCTCGTGCCACCTCTGTCCGAAGAACCGGTTTCTCTTCCAGAGCTGCACAACTACTTCGCTGCAGAAAACGAAATGGCTGAAGCTCGAATGAAACTGTCTTCGTTTCTCGATATGGATTTCCCTTCGTTGATTTGCTTCAAAGACCTGGATGAACTCACAAGTCTAGCATCTAAACTTCGGAAGGATCCTACCCTTACCGCTGAACAACTTGTGAAGTTGAAGCTGATCGAAGAGATTCCATCGTTCTGCGAGGTTTTCTTGGAGAACAAGGAAATTATGGAGCAGGCCGACAAGTTCTTTACAACGCTCGAGGCCAACAAGGCCAAGGTTACTTCACTCCGACAAGAGTACAGCGACTTAAGAGAACAGTAACACGTATACAATCCGAGGTCGATTCCAACACCTCGACCGTGCAAGAAATCGACAATCAGATCGCGCAACTCAAATCCCGTCGTGCACAGCTTAATAAGTTGATAGAAAACAGGAAGAAAGACAAGGAGGAACTGACATACAACCAAAAGCTGGTGGCGAACTCCATTCCAAAAGTCGTACACGAAGTTCAGCTCGCGAACGTGAAAAAGCCGAAATGGGATCGAAAGAAGGAGAATGCGGAAAGACGAGAGGCCGAAATACTTTCTAAATTTGCTCCTCTAAAAGGGTTTTCGCTTTGAAGAAATCCATCACTCTCAAAGAACTTAAAACACAGGTGTTATGGGACTAAACCTTTTAGTTTCCTATAACAGCAAAATAACCGAGGCTGATACTGGCATTATTCAGTTGCTATTAACTTGTGTGTATGCATTATTATTCAGTTGCTTTTGTTTTCGTTGATGTTTCAATTATTCATTTTGATCATTAAATTTAGGGTAAAGTACACAAATGGTCCCTCCAGTACAAGGTATTCCTTTATTGAGTCTCTCACTATTAAAAATTATAAAATAATCTCCTGACTATTGGATGCTACTTCTTTGAGTCCCCAGAATATTAAAAGCTACAAAATGGTCGCATGACTATTTATTATGTTCTAAACTCGCCATTTTCCGTTAAAAGGTTGCTGGCAACTTGAGTTAGATGTTAACAAGCTAACTGGAATATGATAAAATATGATCCCAGAATCTCAAACGACTATCATATCTTAGTCAACATGTTAGCGTCCAACTCAAATTTCCATTATTTTTTTATCGAAAAATAACGATTTTGGAACACAATGAATAGTCAGTGACCATTTTGTAACTTTTAATAGTCGATAGGCTCAAAAAAATAATGTACTATAATTGAGGGATCATTTTGTAACTTTTAATAGTCAAGGGACTCAAGAAAGCATTGTTCTATAGTCAAGGGACCATTTTTATACTTGACCCTAAATTTATTGAACTATTATAAAATTATCTCTAAAACTATTTTATAATTTTTAAAAATTCAATAGCAAAACGATTATTTGAATATAGTTTAGTGGCTTACAATGTATTTTATCCTTATTTGTTTTGTTTGTTTGGGCTGTGTGCTCTCGTTCGGTTATAGGCTTTTGGGCCCTTAAATTTCTTTATTGGGCCAGACAAACATTTGAATGACTAAATAGCCCCCAGCATTTCTCCAAAATCCCCTATTTTGCCACTCTGTGAGCGACTTCTCCTCAAAACAGTTCCATTAAATACAGAAGAAGAAGAATAGACAAAAACAAACTCGAAATAACCTAAAAAATTAACAGATCGAAGTGAAAATGGAGTGTGTGTTCGGCTTAGTGGGCAACGATTTCGCCGTCGTTGCGGCGGACACATCTGCGGTTCACAGCATCCTCGTCCACAAATCTAACGAAGACAAGATCATGATCCTCGATTCTCACAAACTCGTCGCTGCCAGCGGTGAACCCGGCGACAGGTTTCCCCTCTTTTTTCCAATTATTTGTTTCACTCCGTGCAAATATAGGTATATTTATTCGTCATAGTAGAATTCAAAGAAAATAGTAATGTAACTTGCTTTTTCTCCATATCAGAGTGCAGTTCACGGAGTACATACAGAAAAACGTGGCTTTGTACCAGTTCCGAAACGGTATTCCTTTGACGACTGCGGCGGCCGCTAATTTCACTCGCGGTGAGCTTGCCACTGCCTTAAGGAAGGTATCAAATCAGCTGACTTGTAATTAGGGTTTCAATAGGTCGTGATTTGTTACTAATTTAAACTTCTGATGGCCTTTGTTTAGTTAAAATTTAGGTGTAAATCGTAGAGAGGGTTTGATGAGTTGGAGATTTTCGCCTTCTAGAATTGTAGCAATCACCTTGTACAATAAAGCTTCACCATGCTTCTTTGCCTGTTTACTGTATAACAAATTGGACTTGAGATGAAGCATTGTTAATGACTGCTAAGCTCTAATTGTCTTGCTTTTTACTTATAGCAGAATATCTATTTATGGCCAAATTTTAGGAGATCCCTAGGTAATGATTGCTACTTTCCGTGGGTGATGTAAATGAAGTTCTTAGCTAACCTATAGAGAATTCTGAACTTGCTTGGAAACCTCATTTACTTACCGAAGGAAACTAATTTTGATAACTGCATTTGTTTATGATGCTTGAGGTTGCTGGATATGGATTCACTTGCCTCAGGTTTTATTTGGCTCTTTAGATGTTTTCTTTGGAATTATTGCGTGACTTACTTAGAATGGTAAGATTGTGAGGTTTCCTATTCCATACGTTCTTGAATGAGATTCTTGTAAATGTATTCTTTCAGTGGAATTTTGTATCTATGAAGAGTAGGCATTGGAATTTGGTACTTAGAACGCTTGCTTCAATTGCATGTGCTAAACAAGGCTAGAATCTCCTGTGCTATTTTTTTACCTAGAATGTTTGAACTAGAGAGACATAATACCATGTAAGGTTGATATATGATTCAAAGTAGAGTTGATACTTTTATTGCATGATTCATGAATCAATGACCTTATCTTACCTCTCTTCAATTTAGTATGATGTAGTTTATGATGGAACACCTTTCGAACCTTTATGGAATTGGTCCTTGTTGTTTTAGTAGAATATCAGTTTTGAACAGTTCTGGAATCTTGAAGTATACCATGAAAATATTTTATCTTTTTGGTGTTCCAGTGATAACTTAAAACATTTCATCTGTTTTGGGACCTCTGTTTCTTCTTTATCTGATCAGCTGCTGTGTCCTGGAGTTCGGTGCACTTATTGGTCTTTGTTTTCCTGGAATCTTGCACATCTAGTTCTGAAATAAGTTATTTCTTTTAGCAATGAATTTATTTTTAGAGTTCATAATTGATGCATCTATGGTCGATACATGCACTGTCAATGTGCCAAATTATGTCATCTCATTAGAGGTTTTCAAAAATGAATATAGATAACCAATGTTGTCAAGGGCGCTCGCCTTTTTCTACTTCACCATTCCTTGGGCTTCAAAGCAAGGTGAGAAAAAAGCTCACCTCATTGAAGCTGGCCCCTCTGTTGTGCATGAAAAAAGAGAAGGGAAGAGAATTGCTCAAAAGCCCAGAAAATAAAGTTGAAAACTTGAGAAAAATGAAGATATTTTTAGTTTCCTCGGACCTAAGAGTGTAATATTTTGAGGCAAAAAGAAAAGGAAAGAAAATGGAACAGAGTTGGGAGAAAATGAATAGACTCAAGAGAGGGATACAGGAAAACTGGGAAAACCAGAAAAAGACTACTCAAAAAGAAGATCCCACGTGGGCTTCACCTATTTGACTTGTCTTTTGTTCTTGAATTATCTAACAGTCTAAAGTTTAAACTATGCCGGTTTACCTTACATTTATACTATGCCATTTTACTCAGGCATGCTTTATTTTCGTGCCTTGCCCCTCAGGTTATATTGAGGTGTCTTAGTGCCTTGAGTGTGCCTAGCACCCTCGAATACAGTTGTGAAAACTTTATTTCTAATGAGGTGTCATTATCGTATTCCTTAACAGCGTACTGCATTAAATAGAAATCCTTTGTTCAACCAAATTGAACTAATGTATAGGGTTTTCGCCTTCAGTTTTGATGTGGGTATCTAATGTCCTTTTACTATAATAAACTCTTTCCTAGAACTGTCGCTTAAAGTTTTGATCTTCGGTTGTACTCTTGTTGCTTTCAAGTGCCTTCAATCACACCTTAACTATTCATCCATGCACAAGAAAGAATTTTTAATTCTCTGTTGCGTGCCATAAGAATGCTAAATTTGGTCTCTTTCTCACCTCCTTGTTTCTCCTATTCCTAACAATGGCGATTTTCTTTTCAGAATCCATATTCCGTGAACATCCTTCTTGCTGGCTATGACAAAGAGACAGGCCCGTCTCTGTACTATATCGACTACATCGCTACACTTCATAAGGTGGATAAGGGAGCATTTGGCTATGGATCCTACTTCTCTCTGTCCATGATGGACAGGCACTACCACAGTGGCATGACAGTGGAAGAAGCCATCGATTTAGTTGATAAATGCATAACGGAGATCAGATCAAGACTGGTTGTGGCTCCACCAAACTTTGTCATCAAGATCGTCGACAAAGACGGGGCCAGAGAGTACGCCTGGCGTGAATCTGTCAAGGATGCTGCAGCTGCTTCAGCCTGAAGATACTTGTGGTGGACTTGCCCTTCGGTTCTGGATGTTTAATTTGCATTTACCGATAGGAAACAACGTGTCTCGGCGCAGCCAAAACTAGTATTAAAAGCAATGTTTAACTGGCTTGATTATGCGAAAAAGATTTGGAAATTTGATGATGCTTCTTATTTTTAATCTTGGAATGGAAACATTTGTGTGCGTCCAGGTACAGAGAAGATCATTGAGTTATTGTGTGTTTCCATCTAAATTTAGTGATGCATTGCCAATAGAGTACTTATTGGGTGGGATCGGTTAGGTCAAGTTTCTTGAATATTTTGATCTGTTTGTTTTAACTTGCTCTGTTTCTATTATCAGTTCTTTATGTTAATTTTAGACTACGGGCTTGGTCGATAATTTACTTAAAATGATACATTTTAATAATTAGTTTAATATAAATTGTAATAAGTTCATATATTTTATATTTTTATTTATTCATTTTCATAATAATTTCACCATTATAAAAAATAATTCCATAGAATCTCTGAACATTTTAAATTTATAATTTACGAGTTAAAAAAAATTATTTAATTACAATTTAAAATATAAATCTTATCACTAAACTTTACTATCTTTCATATTTTACTCATTAAATTTTAAAAATCTTCAATTTCCTCACTGAACTTAGGTCCCGTTTGATGTGTCTTTCTAAACGCAATTCAACTAGAAATCCCGTTTTGATCGTAAAATCAATGATAAACGGGCAAAAAAAATTACGGTGGAAACGAATTATAATTTTATCCTTACTAATGCATGGACTCCACTCAATTATATATTTATCTTTAATTTTAATAATTTAATGTTAACATCCTTAAAAATAATTTTTTACTTAATAATTTCTTTTAATTACTTAAAAGTAAATAAAATTCATGGTTTATATATTAAAATTAATTTTAATTTACAAGCACTAATGTATTTTTTTGTAATATTTTTTGTCAAAGCAAGTAAATAAATTATTATTTCGTAATAATTTTATATCTAATGTTCAAAAGGATTAATAATATTTTTCTTAATAAAATATTTATTTATAAAATATATTAATGAGTTATCTTAAAATATTTTTTATATTTTTATTATAATTTATATAATTCATATATCATAATGTTAATAGGTGTAAATATAATTTAAATTCTATATTTTAATTTATAAAATAATGTCTATAGAAATTTTATCTTTTCAAACTCACTTTTTAACAATAATTTCGAACAGTTAAATTTTTAAACTGCACTTTTTAAAAAATAATCTACCACACTTTTAAAAAGTCACTTTTCAAAAGACATGTCAAACTGGCTCTTAATACATTGAGTTATTTTCACTCCGCCGTTAAATAGTTAATTGCGTTAAAACAATATTGTTTGAAAATAATAAAATTTTCACCAAAACGACATCGTTTTGCATCTAAATGAAAACCTATTTAAAGCGTCGTTAGTGAAAAACGAATGAATGACCAAAAAACTTGATATATTAAGTTTAGTAAAAAAATTAAAAGAATTTAAAATAAAATAGAAGAAAGAGTAAATTTCGATTACCAACTTTGTAATTTAGCCTTTAAATAAATATCAAAATTTTGCTGTAATGAAATTAAAAGGTAACAGATGGAATTGGTAAGCATTGAATGTAATCCCAGTCGCCCAGAGCAACACGTGTCGTTCGGGACATTAAGATCCAGAAACTTCAATTTTTTCCTAGAAAATTCCTCAACAAACGGGAAAAATCCAGAGAAATCCCTTCAACGTATATATACCAATACCATCGTCGTCGTCAACAACATCATCACTTCACATTGAGAAATCACCAACAAAGCTAACCAAAGTTTCCAATTATCCGAATTCCCATAACCAGAAATGGCCATCGAAAGCCTCACCAGAGCCTTCATCTTCCTAATGGCAGCAACCATCCAAGTGAACGGTTTAATGCCCTACACAAGGTCACTATGGGACATGATGATCCCCGAAGACCCATTCCGAATCCTCGAACACACACCCCTCGCCGTCCCAAAACCCACCGAGCCAGTGGCTTTGGCTCGCGCCGACTGGAAAGAAACGCCGCGGTTCCACGTCATCTCCGTCGACATCCCGGGGATGAAGAAGGAAGATGTGAAGATCGAGGTGGAAGAGAACCGAGTGTTGAGGATCAGCGGCGAGAGAAAAGAGGAACAGGAAGCGGAAGGAGAGAAATGGCACAGAGCGGAGAGGACGAACGGGAAGTTCTGGAGGCAGTTCAGGATGCCCGGGAATGCCGACTTGGATCACATCAAGGCTCATTTGGAAGACGGGGTTTTGAAGATCACCGTGCCCAAGTTCGCCGAGGAGGTCAAGCGGCGATCTAAGGTTATAGACATCGGTTCGTCGGCTGGTTCCGGCGAGAATGTTGAGACCACCTCCAGGGCCGCTCAGTAGTGTGGATACCGTGTCTTCGTTTGTTCTGATGGGTTGATTGACAATACGTTCATGTTATCTTATGTTTGTTGATCCTCTTTAAAAAAAAATGTTTTTTTATCGTGAAGAGATGGTGATGGATGTTATGTTTTTGTATGTGATCTATAAATAAAATCATGATTTAAATATAAAATAAATATTTGAATTATATTTTTTTACGAATAAGTGTTAAAAATATTTTTTTGATTTATTTTGGTATTTAATATATTATTAGAATATTCTTTAACTAAGATAACTTATATATATAAGTGTAATTGCCTGGATTCAAAATTAATTAAAAATAATTATTTTTTATTATAATTTATCAAAATTAAATTTATTATCTGATTAATAAAAAAATTACACATGTAATTGGAAAAGAAATCCAAGTTGTCGAGATTTAATTTCAGTATCAACAATGCTCAAATATACATAATTATTTGTTTGGGACCTCGAATTAACCAAAGTAATCAAGAAGATCCATTATAAAAGTCAACTGAGTTTCTTTTATTTACTAATAAAAACACTAAAATTTCAGTTTATTTCGAAACAATCACCCAAAATATGCTCTAAAAACAATAGTTTCACACCACTAAAAGAATAAAAACACATGAATTGAGATATCAGATAGTGGCTTCTAGTGGTAGTACTTCAAAACAACAAATCCCGATGTCAACAGCACAAGTGATGATGTTGAAAAACTGCAAGAACGACCGGCAGCTGATGATTGGGGGTCGAGTGCAGGGCGGCCCCCTGTCGTGGCGGTCGGGGCTAAGGAACCGGCCGTCGAGGATGGCGGAGTTAAAGTCGGCACGGTGTCGGATTCTGGTGATTCGGCGGATCCGGTTGGTTCCGGGACAATGGAACCTGTTGGGGCTGAAGTTGGTGAAGCTCCTGGAGAAAGGGTGGGTGCAAATGAGCTCGGACCTGTCAATAATAATTTAATCAGCATTTTAATCGGAATAGTTCAGAGTATTAACATTTGTACTCACCAATGATATTTTAAAAGTAGGAGGACAAAAACAAAGCTTAGCAAATAATCGACAAATTTATGTTAAATTAAAGTACAAGGACTGAATCCAATGTTTTGGAATACTATAAGACCCACAATCATAATTTGACCCTAGCAAGATATGTTGGGCCAATCATACCTGGGGCAGGAACAGGTACACCGGCAGGGGCTGCAAAACAAGAAAATTCTCAAATAAGTATTTCCATTAGTCAAAATAGATAAAACGGCACTCAATCCAAAGAGATAGGATTAGGGATGGTAATGAATCAGGTTAAAGTCGAGCTTTTGGTAAATCCGACCCGACTTAAAACTATGCATCTTCCACCCAAATCTAAATTGACCCGAAAATTACATATCATTTATCTGACTCGACCCGATCAACTTGTTTCTTGTCCATCCCCACTCTACTCACATGTATTAACTCACGCATCTACGTATATATTATGGACAAAAACAATGTAAAATGCAATTTTTCATTTTTCCATGTATATATCTCACTTCTGCACTGAACGGGAACACCGGGCATGTTACAAGCTCGAGGAAGAGAAATATCCACAGTTCTATTGATCGGCAAACTGAACGGAACACTTCCGGTGAGAAGGAGGCACAAACAGTCCATGCCACCGGAAGTCAAATTCTTAAGAGAATCACAACATTCCGCCGACGGCGAAGAACCATTACCGCTGCTATTGGTAAGCAAGTTCATACATGGAGTGAAGCCGATGCCGAGCACCGACGGATTGCACGGCGTGTTGATACTCTGCGCACAAACGGGCGCCAACAACAATGCTGTCCAAGCAACGACCAGAAGCGGGACAAGCCGAGAACATGTCTTGTAGAGCTCCATTGCAGAGGGAATTCCGATGTTGGTGTTTTTTATTTATGTTGGAAATGGAGTTTGATGATTGGAAGACAAAGATGATGGGAATGTGAATTTATAGGTAAAGGTGACGAGGAGGGAAAGGGAAGGGTTTGGTTCTGAAGATCAACTACCTTTTAACTATATTATAATTTGAGTGAAGCAATGGAGAATTGCTTAGCCACGTTTGTGTAGAAGAAGCTTACTTTGACCTAAAACCTTATCAAATGTCAAAATCTTTATCAAATTTGAGGTTGATGAAGACAAAGTTCCTATGGGCTTTTTGCATGAAGTGAATAAAATTTAATAATCGACGGACTTAAAAAAAATAATACCTTATCATCGATGATCATTTTATAACTTTAAAACTTAGATGACTGAATAAAATAATACCCTATAATCGGGACCGTTATATACTTTACCCTTTAGTATTATCGTCAATTCCACCTAAGCCTCTATTCTTGAAGGAGTTGCCTTTCTCTTGTTACTCCAATTACTGTCATTTCATGTCTCAAGTGACAGCAAATTATGTTTATTTGTACTAGTCTATGTTATCACGTAAATGAGATAATAAGCTAATTATTAATATTATTAAGGTCTAATTCTGCCTTCAACCCCTATACTTTTTGGATATTTCAAATTTTAATCCCTTTGCTTTTAATTATACGAATTAAGCCTTTTTAATTGTCCGATTTAAATATTAAACTCCAACTTCAATTAAAGATGAGTAAGTTTTATCAATTTGATTTTAACTTTTTAGAATTATATCTTTGAATATTAAAATTTGGATAGTCAAGGTTAACGAAAGTCCATTACCAATGTTATGATTAGAATCTTACTTTAAATGTCTTCATAAAAAATGCCACGTCAGCTCTACCGTTAAGTTTTAACGGTGGAGTACTAAAATGAAACAAAAACAAAACTTTAGGTATGATTTTATAAAATTTGAAAGTTTCTTCGGATGATCAGAAGATAATATTTGTTCAAAATTCTTCATAGTCATTAATAATGCACACACACTCTATATACACAGATACTCGAACCCATAATTTTTAAGGAGAACCATAATATATTTTATCAGTAAGATCGCTTAATAAGTTATATAACTCCGATCAAGATAAAGGATTTATTATTTAATAATCAAATTCAATTATTTAATAGAAGTTAATTCGATTAATTAATTTACGATTAAACTTTTTTTAAAAATAATTATCGATCAAATTATTCCTAGTAACCTATATTAATTTAAGTAGTTCGATTTAACCAATTAATTCCAATTTAAATGAAGTTTGAACAGACCTAAACTCGATTCATCTAATGCTTTCATTATGTCAAGTCTCTGTTAAAATCAACACTTTAAACAAGCCTCCATGAAATTATATATATATATATATATATATATATATATATATATATATATATATATATATATATATATGCTTTCTTCATAGTTGAATCCATGCATCTTTGCATCAAATTTTCATTATATATATATATATACATATATACATGTATATGTGTATATATAGGTTGGTCACCTATATAAGATCTTCCACCGTTGAACAGTTCAAAGGTAAACACCTCTAGTTGGTCACCTACAACAGCCGTCGTTGCATAGTCTCCCCCTATAAAAGCCTCACAATCTGCAGGAATTCTCAGACAATACCGTATAACGAGACAAAAAAAAAACGGCGAACCGGAAGATGGCAACGGCGCCATATCTCGTTCTGGTTCTAGTAGGTATGCTTTGTGCAGGGGCCACGGCTCAGTCTGCTTGCACTAGTGTATTGATCAGCCTATCCCCCTGTTTGAATTACATCACGGGGACCTCATCGACCCCGTCTCAACAGTGCTGCACGCAGCTCGCTAGCATCGTGCGTTCCTCGCCGCAATGCCTGTGTCAGGTCCTTAACGGTGGCGCTTCATCGCTCGGGATCACCGTCAACCAGACTCAAGCTTTGGCCTTACCCGGCGCGTGCAATGTTCGGACTCCGCCCGTCAGCCTCTGTAATGGTAAGTATGCAATTACATGTGTGCATTTTCGTTGTACCAATACAAGAATAATAGTACTGATCAATACATTGCCTGCATGTTATCAGCTGCTTCTCCGGTAGATGCTCCGGTAGGATCACCGGAATCCGGGACAACTATACCAACAGGTATAAAACGATAGTTATCCGAATTACTCCCTTGCACAGGCATCTAGTTCACCTTGAACTCAAAAACGTTAACAATGGATGCAGGAGATGGATCTAAAAGCGTACCGTCGGCACAGGAGGACGGCTCATCGGACGGAAGCACCGCCAAATTGTCGATCGCGTCGTTCATCTTCCTTCTTTTGGCTACATCATATAGTTCGATCTTCTTGTCACACTGAGAATGTTCTCTAGTTTTGCCCTACCTCTCGTGATACTTGTTAGCATATATTATACATACAATACAATACACACACACACATATATATATATATATATATATATATATATGAATTACTTGTGGTTACTTGTTGAATATGATGTGATTTTGATTTTGAACTGTTCAACGGTAGAATTTTATTTTTTATTTGTTCGGATTTGAGTGTATTCGAATATATAATCTATTTAAATATTTAAAATAAATTAAAATGCTAAAAAAAAAATTTGATTATATTTTTCAATAAATAAGACATATCCTCAATAAATAGTAATTGAGGCATGTCCCATATGACTATGGGAACCTTACAATATGCCCATATTGGGCAGCAACAGAAGGATGAACTGAAGTAGAATTTTGAAGATAACAGCACCCTGGGTAGCTTTTGTTTTACATGCACCTGCACCCATTTGAATCAATGCTATAAATGACCCGAATCAAAGATATCTTGAATTCAAATATGTTTAAACATGTTCAAACACACGAAGAACATACGATGAGTCGAATCGAAAATATCTTGAATTCTTTTTTTTAAACAAAATATCGATATCTTATCGTACGCGTATTATGTGTAACACTCGCACCTGATGGTGGTGATTTAGGGGGTGGGGTATCATGCGATTCGTGTTCAGGAGGAGGAGGAGAAGGAGGAGGAGAGGATACTGAAGCTTCAGCAGGTCCTTTAGCAGCAGCAACTACACAAAATCAGATATCACAATCATTACGAACACTAATATAAGTACAAATTTAATGAAATTGAACAAATTGGTCCTTTTTTTTTTACTTTTGCACTCGCTAGGAGCTGTCACATTGCAAAGTTCAGGGAGTGCTAGAGCTTGTGTCCGGTTTATCTTCGGCATTCCCGGTGGACCATCCCCACTGATCACCAGGCAAAGGCAACTCGGTTGCGTGCCGACGACATGAGCTAATTTCGAGCAGCATGCAGCCGTCGGGGTCGAGGAGTTTCCGGTCACGAAATCAGCGCATGGAGCCATCGTTATCAGCACACTGTTGCAGTCCGATTCGGCCAATGTTCGACCCCATAGCACGGTTACTGTCACCATCGCGATCGCAAGACCCGGCTCTAAGATTCTATGGTACATGGAGACTGGTTTATGAGGATTGTAGGGTACAAGAGGGACTGTTTCGTACAAGATGAATTAGAAATGGGATTATTGGGAAGTGATTTTGGAATTAGAAGGCTTAAACTAAAACATACAATCAGAGATTAGCTTTGTAATTGAAGCAATTAAAGGCTTATCGGCAAACTCGCCCAAGTGTTTGGGGCCATTGTTTATCGGCAAGAAAATATGTCAAGATTGGAACTTGGTCAAATTTGTACAAAAAATTTAAATCCATAATGGTAAAGGAAGTCTTCAATATTTATAATTTAAAAAAAAAATTCCTTGATTTTTCCCTTTTATAATTTAAGTTATAATATTTTTTTTTTTTAAAAAATTATTTTTGAATGATCAACTAATTGTTAACATTTTTACTAGCATGATAATGCTAAGGACACAATTAAAAAAATAAATATTGAGGGGGGTTTTGCTATTAGGGTTTTTACTCTTTACTTATAATTTTATTTTAAATGTGTAAAATTATTTTATGATATTATTTGTTTTTATAAAATAACATTATTTGAATGATTAAAAAATATAAGAAGTATACCAACAACCAGTTTGTTTAGTGGGACAATACACTAGATCTTTTAAGAGGTCAGGGATTCGAATCATGGCGATTGTGAATGTAGCAAATTGTGTTGGGAGGGTCGCTCTTATCTCTGTAGTATCCAATCTGGATTAGTCGATCAATAGATCGAAAATCAGTAGTTATACCAAAAAAATATAAATAAAATAAAAATTCAACTAAAAGAAATATGATATTGTAAATAAGAAAATTATAAATAATATTCCAATATTCTTTGAAACTCATTTATCTTGATAATATATATATATATATATATCAATTTAGGGTATTTACAATTGGTAATATATATTCTAAATACTTTCAACGATTTGACAATGAACGCCTAAATACCCTTCAATTTTAGTGTTCGAACCTAAAATCTCTAGGAATAACTATCAATCCTTTAACCACGAAGATAACTTGACATTATTAATTTATAATTGATTAGCTTGTAATTAATTATGTGAGTTTAAAACTGATAAATTTAAAATTTGTTACACTAAAGATGTTAATAAAAAAACATTTCATATAAAAAAATTATCCTATAGATGATCATAAGTGATATCTGTACATAGATCTACTAATCTTGCGTCCAATTACTAATGACTGATTGTGATTGTTTTATTTAAAGTAATCAAGAATGAAAAAGAAATTATAACAAAAAAGCCCTCAATATTTTCTTTTTTTTCAATTGCGCCCAACCGTTGTCATGGACACTAGCATATTCCACACGAGCTTACTCAGGCCACAACTCGTCTTAAAATGCAAAGCCGTCGAGTGTACGTGGTCAGGAAGGAAAGGAACTTGAATTATAATTTTGAAGCTGCAACTTAATTTGCAATGCATCACAAGAATAATATATAAAGATATCCCCTACTGTCATAAAATGCTTATCAAGATTCTTGAGTTCTTGAAAAGAAGTCCAAAATACATCCGGGATGGAGAGCATAGCACGCGAACATCGGACACGTACATGTTAATGTTACCTAGAAGCTGCTCGATTTACGAATGCGATCTCCCCCGCACAAATTCTTCTAGTCTGTCCCAGACCTCCAGGGCTGCAGCCCTATCTTGGTGTCTCTTGTTCTTGCTAATCTGCACATTGAGATAAAACAGCAAACATGATATGACAGGAAAATAACTAAGTTCCACCAATAGTACGGCAGGCTGGGGGGATCTCTTAGACTCTTACCGATATAATCTTCACATTCCATTGCTTCACAATCTTGCAAGATTCTACGCTGTCGTCTTCAAACCGCATGAAAAACCCAATAACTGCATAAAATTCAAGATGAGCATTTAGTAATCAAGAACACGAAACCAAAGGATTTATGCTAATCTACAATGCGAAGGCAACCTTAAATCTCGACAGGTGAAAAACAACATGCAAAAAACTATCATGTATTCTAACTCCATAACTGCACAAACTCACCATATGCATAGTTTATAATGATCACCATACATATTAGACGAAATTCACAGCAGAGTCGAGTTCTACACGACACTTAAAACGGCCAGCACTAAGATAATAGAAACACAAACAACAGTCCAGTTAAACCTAGAAAAAATCCCACTTACTCTTATTAAAAATCTCCACATGATCTTTGAAAGGCCAATCCTTGAACTGCCACTCTTTCCCCAACACGAATACCGCCACCACGCGATCCCAATCTTCTGGCTTCAAAGCAGAAGGCTTATCTCTAACTTCATAAGCCGTCACGACCCTATCTCTGTCCCTACTAAACTTCTTCTGCACCGTAACACACTCCGGTCTCGCCCCTTTCATCTGCTTCACCTTCACATCTGTGGGCACAAAAATCCCATCTTCCAAAAACTCCTTCACATTATAAATAGTAATCAAAGTCTGGAAAGCACTCGGCACTAGAATAATCGGCACTCCTTCCCCAAGTTTGCTTCCTTTCAAATGCATTTTCGGTTTCGAATCATATCCCATCATATCATCCCCATAACTTAACCCCAACCCCCCCTCTTCAGCACCCATTAACCTACTCTTAGCAACTAACCCATCTTTCCTTTGCTGAGACTCAAGTCTCTGCCTTTCTTCTTCCCTTTTGGTAGCAGCAACAAGAACACTATAAAAATCCTTATTCTTACATTCCAAAATCCCTTCCCTATCCTTCAAGGGTTTCTCGATCGATCGAATTATTCCCATGTAATCAGCAATTTCAATATCTTTATCCTTAACACTAAAATGGGTATCTCCTACATCATCCAAAACAACATCGTTGGTGTTATTACCTTTGGGTTTGGCGCTATCCGGATCGAACCCAGATGGGTCGGGTCGAAACTCGTCGGGGAACTTGGGTGGGTTCCAAACGATTGAATCGGAGGTGGAGACTTTACCGGTTAAGTAATCGAGGAGGGGTTTCCGGTCGGTGAAGGTGACGGCGGGGATGCGGAGCGCAAGAGAGTTGTGCATGTAATCGGTGTGCTTGAGATGGTGGTTTTGGATGTAGAAAACCAGGGTCTCGAGGTTGTAGAGATTCCCTTGCTTGGAACGGTAGGCGGTCTCGGCGGAGCAGGGAAAGGAATACTCGGTGCCGAATCGGAACTCGTCGTTGACTCGCACGATTTTGTCGACTTCGCCCCGGATTGTGAAGTAGCGGAGGGCGGAAAGAGGGTCCATTCGCTTTGGTTTGCAAAAAAACCGAAAAAAAGAGAGGGAAATTCTTACAGGGACGATGGGTTTAGCAACAGAGATTTGTGTTGTTGAATTGGATTTTGGTAGTGATCGATTTGTAGCTTATGATCGTCGCTAAAGTTCTGAGCTATCTGGCCGCGTATTTTTCCTTCTCTTTTCTTTTTCTCTATCGGATCTTGGCCCTCAACCATTATTTTGCCTAATGACACTTTAGCCCTCAAACGTATTTCAAATAGCCATTTTAGTCCTTAATATATTATTAATATTTAGGATAAACTATGCACTTAGTATGTAAACTGTCAGTTTTGATCTATTCTAGTACCTGAACTTTCAATTTTTCAAAATCATACAAAACATTTAGTTTTCATTTTAGTACCCGTCGTTAAAAACTTAACATGTTTAGTACCTAAATTATCATTTTTAGTCTATTTTAGTATCTAAATTTTTAAATTTTTCAAAATTTAACGTTAACTTTTGAACGGGGAACTATAATTAAACAAAAACTAAAGTTTTTAGCAGTGGATACTAAAATAAATAAAAAACTAAACTTTAGGTATGGTTTTAAAATAATAAAAGTTTAAGTACTAAAATAGACTAAAACTAATAATTTAGATACTAAATGTGTACTTTACCTTAAAATTTAACGAGAGTTTGATCTAATAAAATATAAAATTAAGAGAATATTGAGAAAAGAAAAAAGAAAAAAACCTTGAGAGTAGGAAGTTTAATTTATTTTATATTAACTAATAGTAGTAAACCTAATATAATTATATTTTTATTAAACAAGTTTAATTTATAATAGTATAAGTGTATAACTATAATTATAAATAGATATTAGGGATTAGTGTTATATATTAAATGAGTTCTTAAAATATTTTACTATCTATAGTTTGTTATTATCTTTTAGGTAAACTATGAATTTAGAACTTACATTATCAATTTTAGTATGTTTTAGTATCTAAATTTTTAATATTTTTAAAAATCATACATAATGTTTTATTTTATTTCATTTTAGTACCCAACCGTTAAAAACTTAAAGCGTTTAGTAAATTAGTAGCTAAACTATCTGTTTTAGTGCGTTTCAATACCTAAAACTTTAATTTTTAAAAAAAAATTAACGTTAGATCTTGAACGGAGGTACTAAAATGAAACAAAAGCTAAAGTTTTTAACAGTATGATACTAAAATGAAACAATAACTAAACTTTATGTATAGTTATGAAAAAATTAAAAGTTTAAATACTAAAACAAACCGAAATTGATAGTTTATATACTAAACGTATAATTTACCTTATATTTTAAATTACACATATATACACACGTGTATTAGAATTCACTCACCTCTAGTATACAACTTTTAATTTTATTTTTTAAAATCGTCTAGTGAGTGAAAATAAACAATTTGAACTCTGAATATATATATTTTTAAAATATTTACTCATATTTTATTATTAATTATAATTATTTATATAAACTCGTTCAACTATCTTAAAAATATCTAAAATTAAAAAAATTATGTACCATGTGAATGAATCATGTCTAGCATGGCATTCAATTTACTTACACTATTCAAGAACATATGGGCCATAAGCCTGTAATTTTACAAACAGTAACCAAGAAAGCAAGGCTAATTTGCCTCAATATTTAGGGATGGGTACGGACCTGAACCTGACGGGCATAATCTGATCGAGTCGGATTTTTAAAAAAAAAAACAGGTTCGGATCGGGTCGAGTTTTTTAATGTAATGTTCAGGTCGAGTCGGGTTCGGGTATAGGTTGAAAAATACTCGACTCAACCCAGAAAAAATATATAATTTTCCTTAAATATTTAAGAATAATTACAATAATACCCCTTTATATATTATTTTTTCAATTAAATAACTGTTTTTATTGAATACAAATAATTTTTTAATTATTTCAGGTCGGGTCGGGTTTTTAAGTTATATATCGGGTCAGGGTAGGGTGAAAAGTTATTTTGGTTGGGTCGGGTCTCGGGTGGAGGACTCGTTGTTCTCGAGTCGGGTCAGGTGTATCAAAAACCCGACCCAACTCGACCTATGCCCATCCCTATCAATATCACAGGTAGGCTAATTATTTAACCTAATAATACACAGTAAATTATTTATGGATGTATGATATTTATTTTAGTGACTTAAACATATTTAAATATATATGATATTTGTTATAGTGATTTAAAATTCGTATATTATTTTAATACATTTATTATTTAAGCTTGACGTGTTTATGTGTACTGTAACATTTGCGGTAGATACAAAATAATTTTAGAAATGAACTAATAAACTATTTTTTTGGGGTCTGACCTATTCGGCCATTTTTGCCAGAAAACAAGAGCATTTAAAACATTTTTCACAAACAATCATCAAGTTGGACGATGATCAGTAGAGAGGAGACTAAACATGACCATATCTCTAGTCCTTCCCTTCAAAATAACGTACTTCCTCAATACACCTTCTCTTTCAGACCCGGCTTTCTCCAAAACCCTCTGAGACCCCAAATTTCCCACATCGACAAGGGCTTCGAGTCTCTCCAGATGAGGCCATTCATCAAATATGGTGCCAGCCACCATCTTCACGGCCCTCGTCGCGACCCCTCTGCCCCAGTACTCCGACGCCAAAACATACCCGAGTTCGCCCCTGCATTTATCGCTCCCCGGATTCGAAGTCACCGATATGGCCCCGATCGGACGGTCGTCGACGCATATTGCTCGGAACCAAGGGTGAGGCAGCACGACGTTCTTGATGAAGTTCAAGCCGTCTTCTTTGTTGGTGTATGGCTCCCAAGTGCAGAAGCGTGCCACTTTCTCGTCGGTGGCCCAGACCATGAAAGCATCTATGTCTGCAACATCTAATGGCCGAAGATACAGGTTTGGACATTCATCCTGAGCTTTGTTTTGATGTGATTGAACGACAAAGGTGGCTTCCATGCTTGTTTTTCTTGTGAGAAAATCTGGGTTCGTCCCTGGATGTGATGAAATGAAAATTTTGGATATTTAGCTATGGTATATATATATATATATATATATATATATATATATATATATATATATATATATATATATATATATATATATAATAATGATTATCCTGAAGGCTAATTCTAACAGATGATTCACAAGAGAAAATTCGCCTAAAAAATCAGAGAAAATTTTTTTAGGGTTTAATAAAATATTATAAAAACCAACCATCCAAAATCAGTCCACAAGCCGAAATATTATAGTCAAAAATCATCTTTATTCGAACTTTGCCAAAAATAGCAAAATCTCGAAAATCACTCTAAATTGAAATTTGAAATAAAATAAGCAATCTCCAAAAAATCCGACCTAAAACGGATTTAAATTGACTTCCTAATTGACAATCAAAATATTACCATAAATAGTAAAAAATATATAAATCTAGTGATTCGGATGGGAAAATGACAGAATTTGAGGTTGAAAAAAATGCCACATGGAGCGACGCTCCATGTGGAGAGCGTGCGCGTCGAAAAGAGCTTTTCGGATTGAGGTCTTATACGCGATTCTGACACCTGTAGCCAAAGTTATGGCCAAAAGACTGAAACACACTCAAAACGACTCCAATGAGGAACATGTCACAATCAATTCCCGCCTTTGCGCTGATCTTCCAACTCATGATATCTCAACGTCATCAAAGTGCAATCTGATAGCTCAGCATCATCTGTCTCGGATCCCCTGCATCATATATATATATATATATATATATATATATATATATATGAATGAAGAAGATGATGGCTTGAAGAACTTGCTAAGAACCTAGTTGATTTCCTTCGAGTGAGGAGCAAGAAGCAAGTGGTGCATTTGTGTAGCCGCCTTGTTGGACTTTTGGGTCTAATAGCTCTAGCAGCAGTCAATTTGTTTAGGATAAACAAATTGTCAATTTTTTATTTTTTCATTATCGATAATAATATCAATTTTAAATTTAATAATTGATCTTTGATCTTCTCCTTTTTCATTTTTCTAGTAATAATATTAATTTTAAAACATATCAAAATTGATAATTTATGTATTTTTTTTATTTTTTTCATGTTATTACTTTTTATAAAATAAAATAATTAATTTTTATATTTTTCACTTAAATAATTAAAAATGTAATCCCAAAGGATTTATGGTATCTTCCTTATAATTAAGCTAATCTCATTTGGAAAATTTTAATTTTCATTGGAATAAGTTATTGGTGGTTGATTTATATTTTAAAAAACTCTTATTAATATAATACGAGTTTCTATTTAAATTAAGAGTTCATTTATACAGGGATGGAGTTCGAGAAATTATTTTTGGGTGTCAAGTTTCGAGAAAAATTATTTTAAAGTGTTAAATTTAAAAATTGTATGAATTTTTTAAGTGAATAAAAATGAATAATGGATATCAATTTTTGGGGATGAATTTGAATTTATAAAATTTCAGCGGAAACTAAAACAGATTTTTAATTGAAAATACATAGAAAAACTCTACAATATATAAAAAAAATTAATTTTTTTTAGCGTAAATACCTCCACCCGTCCCTCGGTTCATCCTTGTTTACAGTATCTTAATAATCAAGGTCTGTAAAGTACCACGAAAGCATAGCAATGAAGTTTTAAATGATGAAAATGAGATATATACACAACAATTCCATGAGCAAAGAGGAACAAATAAGTTTTTTTTTCTTTCTAGATTGTGGTCAATACTAAATTTTTATTATCATAAAAGCATGATCCTAATGTTATAATTTTATATTTTTAAGGGACTAAAGTTAAAATTTTATCATTTAAGAGAGTAAAGGTTTGACTGGCTCTAAAATAATACTATCAAATAGTTTAAGTTTCATTCCCGTTAAAATTTTGATATCTTTCATTTATTTCAATGAATACTAATATGTATCGAATCTATTGAACGATCTCAATAATTAAATAGAGCGTTGTTATCTCTTGATGTTTGAAGTCGAGTAATTATGTTTGCAGAGTATATATTATTAATAATTTAAAAAAAATGAACATATACTATTTTATAACCATCCACAATATATCATAAATTATATATATATATAACAACAATGCATAAATTTTATTAGACACTTTACATTATATTATTTCAACACAATTTATATTTTTTTGATTAATTCTTTATTTTACTGATGGAGTTTACCCTAAAATTTTAGTTGTGTTTATCGTCCAAAATTTTCGATTACTAGTCTTTGTGTACCCACTCTCAAAATTATTTCTAGATCCGCAACTGACTTTATCCATAATGTATCAATATCATCGTTAATATTCGGTTTTCGAACAACGACAACATTCCATCTTCAACGAAAAAAATAGTTCTTTTTTCGTATATATTTAAACTTTATGAAATAATTGTTTATAGATTAGATTGAGTTAAATTTTTAAAATATATATATATAATTTATTTTAAGATTTAATTTGTTAGATATAATCAATTAAGTTTGTGATGTATTGATAATTGATTAGCTCATATTCTCTAATTTTATCATTTTAAATTATTGTATTTTAATTCTAATTTTAGAATTTAAAAAATGCATAGATTAAATATGAAAATAAATTGAGTGGGTGATTTAAATTGATAACTTTCAAATGTTATAAAGATTTTGGCTAAAAAACGAATTGAAAAATAAAATATTTTGTTAATTAAGTTTTAATTAGTACCGTTAAAATTGTTGATTCAAAAGTACTTATCTATATAATATCCAACAATCAATTGGTCTAGTGGGAAGAATCATTAGATCTATTAAGTAAGGTTAGAAGTTCGAATCCTAATAAATACGAATGGAGTAAACTGGGTTGAGAGGGTCGTCTTTTCCTTTGTAGTACCCGATCCAGATTAGTCGATTAATAGATCGGATACCGATGATCATACAAAAAAAAGACTTAAAAGGACTCAACAAAACAACAACATATACTTGAGAGATCATTTTGTAATTTTTGATAGTCGGAGACTCAATAAAATAATACCCTATAATAAAGGGACCATAGTATAATTTACCCAATTATAAATTTGTTATAATTACATTTTAATTATAAAATTTTCCACATTTTTCTCCTAAAAACATGATGTTAGTAGACACAAACCTCAATAAACTTACATCGGAACTATACATCCCTTTGTCTGGTAAAAGGAATGTTTTAATCACTTGTTGAACAAGTACAGATTCCGCATTCCCCCCCCCCCCCAAAATAAGGCGTTTTTTCAAAAAAAAAATCATATTTTTAATTTAATATTCTCGATCAGTTACCAGTCAAACTATATTTCTAGATCTAATACTCTTTACAACTTAAATCCATTTTATTTTTATGGACATCAAAAAAGATCTATATTCCCGATCAGGTAACAGTCAAACTATATTTCTAGATCTAACACTCTTTACAATTTAAATCCATTTTATTTTATGGACATAAAAAAAGATCTTGTAGGCAGAATCCACCCAGCATATACTTATATATTAAAAAAATCAATTGAAAAAAAAATCAAAAAATATATAATAAATTACATATTTAATACTTAAACTATCGTTTTTATTTCGTTTTAGTACATAATTTTTTTAAATTGCACCTAACATGTAGTTTATGTTTCAATTTGGCACATTCTCGTGAAAAAATTAGCATAAATGTTGACATATCTTTTTTTCAATAATGACATGACATTATCTTATGATGACATGTCAACATATCAGTTAAGTTTTTAACAACGATTTTTGCTCAAAATGAAACATAAAATAAACATTAGGTATACTTTTGAAAAACAATAAAGTTTAAGTATCAAAATAGAACAAAAGTAATAATTAAGATACTAAACATGTAACCTACCCAAAAATAAAATACTATGAATAATGAAAAGATGGATAATGGAAATGTTATTTGGACAAATATTAAGACATTCATTTTTAGCGGATAATGAAATCTATTCGTATAGATGACAATTATAGATATTTTATAACACCTCAAATTTTAGGCTAATAGTTTAAGGTTTTTCTAAGAGGCATATGTCTCGATGATTTCATAATTTAATTCGTTGGGCCGAGTGTGGGTTTAATTGGATGAGAATTGGATCCAAATAATCATAAAAAGTGATTTTTACATAGTAGAAAAATGATATCAAAAGTGTAATTATCCCATTTCTTAAAGATAAGAGCTTTTATCTCATTCTTCTCTTCATTTTCTTCTCATTTCCTTCTCCCATTTCTTCTCTAAGTTCCACAGCTAAAGGTGAGCCATTTATGCTTTATAATTCGTCCCTAATCTCATTAGTAACATCCTATATGTTTAGAATCTCATAACTTTTCTTTTTGGCTAGAAAAAGGGGTTGAGAATAATCTTAGTTCAAGAATAGTAGAAAGAAGCAAAGTTTGTTGCGAAATGAGCTTCATTTCGGGTTTCTAACATCAAGGTAGTGTATTTACAATCTTTTGTGGTGTTAAGGCTTTTATAAGCATGAAGATTTGTTAAAATTTTAGTATTTGAGCATTTTAGGGTTTATGCTTGATTTCATGATTAAATGACATTTTTGATGTAAAACATGTGTTTTTATGACACTTTATTACCCTAAATAACTTCCTAAAGCTCTAGCACATGAATTTGAACCATACTAAGACCTTTGGGATTGTTTTTGGCGTTTTCCGAACTTAAACAAGGCATTTATAGGTTCGAGTATCAATATTGGATGAATAGTATTGATATTGGATCAACTGGGACAAAATCTAGGCATTTATAGCATGAAGTATCAATACCGGGGGGAGAAATTGATACTGCCCCTATAGTATCAATACTAAAGATACCTAGTATCGACATTGGGCCAATTTTCAACAAATAGAAGCCATTTTTGTATCAATACTCATGGGGTATCAATACTTGATCCTAGGATATCGATAATGTAAGCAGAGTATCGATACTACTCACTTTAGATGGTTAGATTTGACCTCGTTAAGGTCTGTAAAAGTTAAGGATGGTTTGTAATGAAGGAACTTAGCCCATGAGGGACATAAGTGACCAAGGGAGCCTATAAACACTCATAAGAGTGGACTAAAACATAAGTAATCATACCAGAGCGTAATATGTCTAAGTATCTTCAATTGAGCACGTATCAAATAATTAAGAACCAAGATCATTGTAGAAGATGTATCGACAAACGATACGATAAGTAAGTCAGATTACGTAGTAGCGAAGTCGTATACTTCAAAAACGTTAGTGAACGAGAACATATAAGTTGTCACTCTAATTCAAGGGGTTGTGAAGATAAGTGCGATAAGAACGACTAGAGTGTCGCTACCCAATAATGAAACCGAGTCAGATATCAAGCTAGCTAGTATTACAGACAGTGAACAACAAATACAATAATCATCATAAAATCATAAAACGTATAAAGACCTCTTTAAATATAGAAATGACTAAAATACCCTTAAGAGACAATAATTATAATAGAGTAACTTAATGAGTTATCAGAAATAATAGACTAATAACCTTTTATATAAAAGGACGAATGAGATAGTAGCTAGTAAAGAGGATGATCTTATCTTAGTATGTCGAACTATGCCAATGTGTGATGAGGTTACCTCAGTTGCCTTAATGGGACATTGTCAGTGGTGAGTAGCTAGGTTACCTCAGTTGATCTTGTTGGGCATTGTCAGTGTTTTATGGCCTTAAGCCCTCAGTCATGCAAGTATAGTTCATTAGTCTAGTACAACATATATCCTTAAACCTAGATTCTAGTTGTTTGGAATTATAAGAATGCCTTAGAAACTGTTCCAATGTACCAAATTATGCGGGAAGTTATATAGTGCAGTACTCTTAATATACAACTAAGAAAAGTTGTTACCGATTTTGTTATTATTTAAATAACAAAATCGGTAAAAAATTACCTAAAACATCAATGTTTTTTAACATTTCCGGTAAAGTGTCCAACAATAACAAAAACGGTAGCGCTTTACCGGTTTTGTTAACAAAAACCGGTAAAATGCCCAATAATAACAAAACCAGTAGAAATAATAATGTTTCCGGTAATTTTTTTACCGGTTTTGTTATTTAAATAATAACAAAACCGATAACACATTTTTTAACAGTATATTAAGACTGTCACACGTGATCATTTATCAAATTATGCCTTTTCCTGGGCTTTGAAGGATCAACATTGAGAAGTATTTATGCTATATGTACATTCTTTTAATTGAATTGTATATGATTTTGTATTTGTTTGCTTTGTTAATGACAAATTGTTATTTTTGGATTTATGATATATATATATATATATATATATATATATATATATATATATATATATGTGACTCTCTATTTAGTTATACTTTTAAGTCTGGCACGAATCAAACAGTCTCGTGGTAAATGAATTGTTGTTATTCTTTAAGGAATTAGGTTCGAACACCATAGATGCTAAAAGTGTAAACTTTTAATGTCAAATGATTGAGAGGTATTTTTGAATAAATATTTACTTTTCAAATGTTAGAAGTTCTGGGTTCAATCAGTTGTGTCTACGAGTGTATATGTTATCAGTATTTAAAAAAGATTATGAATAAATATTACTTTGTAATGACTCTAAATTATTTTTTAAAAAATTATTTTATAGTAGAGGGACTAAAATAAACTTTTAAATATAATAAAGGGACTAAAATGTTTCTTAGACAAGCCCAACTAAACCCGATTAGGAAACTCGTTACCTCCCTATTAATCCAACCCATGACTGATAGCTAACCCTATTTTTTAACCCAAATTCTGAAAATCTCTGAAAAGAGAATCCCAAATTCATTCGTGCAACCGTCGCTGCTCCGGCCTACGAGACTTCAGCTGACCTAGTCGCTCCTCCTCCCTCCTCCGCCGCCTCCACCGACGGTGTCTTCTTTGGTGCAACCTTCTTTGCTACTTTCTTCGCTGCTTCCCTTCTGGCTTAAGAACGTGAGTTCTAGCTCTTTTTTTGGGGATATTCACTGGCTTTTCGATCATGATTCGAGAGGACCTTGTTTTCCTGCGCTCTTTTTTTTATTTGAATTAGTTTTTTTTTGTTTTCTTCCCAATTGAATTTGTTGAAGGCATAATTTTATTTTATTTTTCGATTTATTTCACTATGCATTATTTCAATTGTTGTGTACTTAGTTCCCTGTTTTCACATTTGCAGGACCTAGCCTTCTAGTTGACGCTGCCTGTGCTTGTGCATTGCCCTTATAATTTATCATCTGCCCTTACCCTTGAGGATGAAGATGTATGTCCCATTCCTTCTTTAGCTTTACTTTGTAATCTTATCATTTTCAGTCAAATTATTGGCCATTTATCTTCTGTAATAAGGTTGACTCTTCTACAGAAAAGAAGCTAATGCCGGCGCACTTACGAATTTTGAAGTACTCGACTTTCTACGATCTCGAGGGGCGTC
This sequence comes from Hibiscus syriacus, assembly GCF_006381635.1. Lineage (NCBI taxonomy): Eukaryota > Viridiplantae > Streptophyta > Magnoliopsida > Malvales > Malvaceae > Hibiscus > Hibiscus syriacus. The sequence goes on along the minus strand of NW_024063107.1, from coordinate 591,125 downwards.
GAAGGATCCGACAAGAGTTATTGCTCCAATAGCACCATCCGAGTTTAAGGTTGAATTTTTATGTTTATTTGTTTCCAATTTAGACTGTAATGGTATAAGTATTAGAAATGAGAAACGGTATCCGTCGTCTTTCTTATTGTATTCTAGGTTTATGATTATTTACTGGAGAGCCCCGCTTGCAATCAAACAAAAGAACAAATCAACAAGTTCTTGACAAGGTGTAAAAGTTATAAACTTGCAAAAGCTGAGGTGCTCAATATCATCAACCTGAGACCATCTGCATTAGTTGAAATCGACCCGGTAAAACTTTTCTTTTACATGTTGGTGTGTTCTAGTGATGTATTGCTTTGAGAACCAGTATCTTATTCATGTCATCCATTGCAGAATCTTGTTTTTATAGCTACGTTGCATTCACTAGGATATGGGATTTTTTATGCCAGCAGTGAACAGTATGACATCCCGTGGACTTTCTTTTATGCTTCGATTAATTCCTTCATGTTAAATAGTATGTCGAATGTTGGAGCATAATATAATTGTTCTGCATTAGAGAGTGACATTATTGCATAGCCACATTGATTTGTCAATGAACCGTCTTCTTTGAACCCAGGGTAGCCACTTGTAGAGATGGTCTCAAGTAGGTTTAGAGTTCAAATTCCAACATCTGCAATCTTTTACCCGTCTTATTTAGTAATTGGTAGTTACTTTACTTAATTTTGCCTTTTCTCTTCCCAGATAATAGAGGAATCCGAAAAGCGATTTGGAGAACAACTAGAAGAGCTGGTTAATTTGGTGGTGGAGGTGTTGCCGGAGCCTCCTAAACAAAATGTCCCTGAAGAAGAAAACAACGAGCTTAAAGAAGACACTGTGGACGAAAAAGGAACGAATGAGGATAAAACGGAAACCACAAACCTTGAACAGATCGATGAGGATCAAACGGAACAAAACGAAGATGGTGAGCAAATGGAGATTAGTTAAATGCCCTCTATGCCCTGATAATTCCGATGCCAATGGCGCTCCTGGTTTGCTCATCTTATGAACTGAAGTTCATGCATTTGGAAACCCGGTAACATCGGTGGAATCATCATAGGATGATGTAAAATTAAAATCTATTACTATGTGATGCTTTATCTATATGGTGTAAGGTTGTTTGTGACATGTTCAGTTGAGGGTTTAGGTTTAGGATTTAAGACTATTATTTCAACAATTAATGAAGGATAAGTAGATGCATTGTTTTTCATTGATATGTTGTATTAAAGACATTTTTATTTTCAAGGTCCACATGTTATTTTTCTTAATTTATTTGATCAATAGGTTATAATAAAACCTAGCAACCTCAGTGATAAACGAATTATTGTTGTTCTTTGAGGTTTCGGGTTCGAGCATCATAAATGTTAGTAGTGTGAGCATTGTTGTTGTTCCTTGAGGTTTCGAATTCGAGCAGCATGAATGATATGGGTGTGAGCGTTCAATCTCAACCGGGTGTGTGTTCATGTATGAAAAGCCATCAACAATTCACCTATGACCATGATTTCAATTGTTAATCAAGGAATCTTCTATTGGCCGTGGAGGTGATAACTGGAAGACACTTTTAACTTGGCATAATGACCTTCTTGCCCCTTAATTATATTAGTTTAATTATTTCAGTCCTTAATCTTTTTTTATGTTCTTTTCGACATCTGACTTTTTTTTTGTCGAATTGACTCAAATGTGATGAGTGGCAGCCCTATTTTTCTTTATTAAAATGTTAATGTCAGCTAATTTATTTTTTTATATCACATCGTAAAAGACATTTAAAATTTATTAAAAAAAAGTAAGTCGATGGCAACATCTCAATTATGACAAATGTAATAAATTGAAAGAAATGTAGTAAAAGTTCAAGGGTCAAAATGATTAAACTAGTAAAATGGGGGCTAAAAATGTCATTATATCTTTTAAGTTTAACAATAATTTTTTAATTATTTATTTGAAATCAATCAAATAATTATCACCTTTAGAGTGCGTTTAGTTCACGGAATGTAAAATTACCAGTGAGAATAAAAGATTACCAGAGAATAGGATTACTGGGAATGTTATATTTTGTGTTTGGTTGGTTTAGCGGGAATGTAAGATTACCGTGTTTGGTTAAATGAATAAAATATTATTGGAATATATATTTGATCAAATTGTCATTATTATATATTTGTTTTTTTTAACAAGTTAGTAAATATTTATATATTTTCTTTAAAAAATTTAAATTCATAAAATTTATATAATTTTTTTTACAAAATTAAAAAATATAAAAAGGTTTAATGAAAGGGTAAAATTTTATTTTAACCCCTGAACTTCATATAAAATTTTAATTATAGATTTTTTTTGTAAATCTAAAATAGTTTAAAGATAAATTTGTAATTTAACCTTCATAGAATTTTTATTATTCAATAACAGAATAAGGATATTTTTGAAATAAAGAAAAAAGTTAAAGGCATTTTAGTCCAAAACGTCGGTAATCCAACAATACCTAAGGAAATAAAGGTAATGACATTCCCGGTAATATACCCAAAAAATCCACTATTAATAATGTAAGATTACCGGGAATGACATTCCCGGCTAACCAAACGGGGGAATGACATTCCCGGCTAACAAAACGGGAGAATGTGGATTCTATTCCCATGAGAATCTCACATTCCCCCAACCAAACACACCCTTAGTATTATAAATTTGGAATTCGAATTCAAACTTTTTATTTTATCCCAAAGTTCAAGTTGACCATAGCTGAATTTACGGAATATTAAACCTAATATTTGGATATAAAAATGACCATATCCCCTAAAATAAACAAATATGAAATTCAACGAGAATTATAGAAGCTTAGGTCACGTTTTTTTTCCTGTTTTTATGACATGTTTTATATATATTTATAATAATTTTTTTCGTTTTAATTTAATTTTTTTAAGATAAAATTTAACGTTGTCTCAACTGATTAAGATACCACTTATTTGTTGTAAACTAATTGGCAAATCAATTGTGAAATTTTATTTATAGATTTATAAACTTTTATATCTTGTTTAATTTCTATTAAATTATTAATTTAATCTATTAATTTTTCAATAACTTTTAAATTTAATTATAATCTTACCTGAATACGAGGGAAAAGAGGACTCTAAGGGAATGAACGATAGTACTCCTAGTGAGTCTAGAACCTATTACTTAAGAAAATATGAGAGAATAAAGATGAACAACTTCAACAACCGATCAAATATATTTGTACAATTTATTTTATTAAATTAAATATTGGTCTATTATCTATTGTCTATTAGAGTTATTGTCCTATACATATATTAATAGTGGAAAAAGTATTTTATAAGTAGAGATTAATATTAATGTTTATTTTATTTGAAGTTTAAAGATTAAGATTTTAGAATTTTTAATTTAAAGACAACTAGGTATTAGAGGTTTATGTATTTTAAAAAAAAATAACGTAGTTATCATATTATTTTTCCTTTTAATGTGATCTTCAAATTCAAAAAATAAACTTAATGTGATCATTCGATTAACGTTTTTCCTTCGTTGACCATTATCATGTTGGAGTGGTAGTTCACGTGCTGACTTGACAGTCTATGGTACTGTTGTGACAGTCCATCTATCATGATTGAGAATCTATCTGTTATGATTGAATTATCAATTTAACTTATCAGTCATATCATCCGTCACATTATCAACTAAAATTAAATGTTATGTCAGTACAATAAACTGTCATGTTAACATCGTAAAAATTGTCAACAAAAAACATTGAATTTATTTTTAAATTAAAAGATATACAAAAATAATACAAAAAAACCTTTGATGATTTTTACCTAATTTAGAATTTAAGATCCATTTTTTTATTTCTAATGCTAGTCATGATGATAAAACTAATGATATGGACGTGTCATTTCCTCCTCATGGGAAATGACAATAAAGTCCTCCCTTCATCTCTTTCTGTTTCTTAAGGATTCAATTCATCAGGTCAACATTCTAGACTTTTCACGCTTGCACGCCCAAACAAATATAAAGGGTCTATCGGTCATTTCATTTGTCACCAGCGAATTCTTAAACCTCCATCCTCAAATTCTCCACACCATATAGCGTTGCCTCGAAGCGATTTTTTTATAGAAGAAAGGGGAGAACTTTTTCGTTTTTCTTCGACGAAAAAAAATCTCTGAACATGGTTGCCTTGGACAAGGTAAGCTGTTTGTTTTATTGGAAAAATTCTTTACCGCATAATTAAATTTTTTTCCGAGAAAATTTTTCGATGAACAGTTCTTGTTTATGTCAAGTGTTTCCGATTTTGGGTTTTTAGATTTCCTTTCTGGTAAGCTGCTGAATTTGAGGGGATTTATTTTAAAACAAAGGGTTTCTTTTTATAAATTTAAAATTATAGCCATGGAATTGGAAAGCTATTACCTTTGTTTCAATTACTGGCCTGGCTTGGTAAAGTTGTTTGCTTTACTGGGTATCTTTATCTTGATGTGTGCTCCTTTTTGGTGTTAATTATACTTTGGTCTTATATTTACATGTGTTCTTTTGAATATTCGTGTTTAGTTGATATTGATGCATGCTGGTATGTTGCTCGAATCATGTGCTTTAAGGATTAGAAGTCAAAATCCTAAACCCTTTTTGGTCATTTTTGAAGAATCACTCCTCCAATTGAGGATTTGATGAATAAGCTTGTTGTCTAGTGTTTAATGATTGCTTGATTGTTTATGATGTGGCATTGTGAGGAGTAAATTGGTTCATAAACTAGTTAATATTGATTTTCGGGTTTTCTTTGGATCGATATGTTATGTATGTTCTAAGAATACTGGAAAAATAAATGAGGCTTTTGTGTTATGTACTTCTGTAGAGGGAGGAAGTGATTCAAGCATGGTACATGGATGATAGTGATGAAGACCAGAGGCTTCCTCATCACCGTGAGCCGAAGGAATTTATATCCTTGGATAAACTTGCAGGTAAGCATCCAACAAGAAACAATTGTTACTTGATTATCGAAAGATTTTTGACATAATACTCATCGCGGTAGTCATGTTTACCTTGAAGAACTTGGAGTTCTCAGTTGGCGATTGGATGCTGATAACTATGAAAATGGTGAAGAGTTGAAGAAAATACGTGAAGAACGTGGTTACTCCTACATGGTGTGTACCTTGTTTAATTTTCTTTTAAAAATTTGTCCCTACGATTTTGATGTAAACAAATGAATCATTCTTGGCCTTAAGGATCCGGGGGCGGGGACTTTCTCGGTCTCCTCTTGTTTGTTTGCCTGCATACCTGTGTCGGTTTCGTGGTTTTTGTTTAAAGCTTCTAATTGTTCTCTTCTTCCTCTTGATAGCCTTTAACCGGACTGTACAACACCCTTTCATTGACAAGATACTCTATTTCTTTAGGACTTTTGCGAGGTTTGTCCAGAGAAGCTGCCTAACTATGAAGAGAAGATCAAAAACTTCTTTGAAGAACATCTTCATACTGATGAGGAGATCCGTTACTGTGTGGCAGGAAGTGGTAAAAATGATCATATTCGACTATTTTCTTTATCGATTATCATTTCTGTTGCTAATTGCTACCTCTCTTATCAATTATTTCTTTGTGAAGGCTATTTTGATGTCAGGGATCACAACGATAAATGGATTCGCGTGTGGGTAAAGAAAGGAGGCATGATAGTTTTACCTGCCGGGATTTATCATCGCTTTACTCTGGATACGGACAACTATATTAAGGTACTAAGCAACCTACCTTCTTCTTCTTCGTCTTCCAAAAAGTGCTTATTTTAATAAATGAGCATGAAAGTTCGATAATGTTTGAAAAGATTGTCTCTGCTTATCCCACCACTCCCACAAATTTATCGATGTAGGCAATGCGTCTCTTTGTCGGTGATCCAGTTTGGACTCCATTCAATCGTCCACATGATCATCTTCCCGCAAGGTATGTTTCTTCCTCCGAATGTGGTGAAAATCTCGACTTCCTCTTCACGTTTTCCGGAGGGGATCAATCATAATCAACATTTTATTTCCATTGCAGGAAGGAGTATATTCAGAACTTTTTGGAGAAGGAAGGTAGTGGTCAAGCTGTTGATACTGCAGCATGAAATCGGCAGCAATCGTCTCTCAGGTATACTGTCTTATAGAACCCTAGTATAAATATGGAACTTCGGATTGTCAGTAATAAACGAGTCAAGGCCTGTCTGCATGTGTTGTGTGGATGTATGGCTTGTTAAGGTTGTTGCATGCTTATGTATTATTGATATTCCATACCGAGGATTTCTGTGTTATTTGGTTTGTGCTTTGTACAATACAAGCTCTTTAATAATCAAGTTTAAGTCATATACATTGCTAGCTTGTTTATGCTACTGCTTCAAAATGTTTTTGTTTGCGATTACATCTTTTATCTTCCTCTCCCCAAGAATGAAAACCAAATCAGACGTTAAACCGGTTAGTCTTTTGATTTTCGGTTTCTCGGTTGAACTGATCTGTTTCAAGTCAACTCATGAAACTGGTAATATGCCAAGTAATCTTACAGATTAATTAGATTAACCAAAAAAATATCTTGCATTCCACACATATCTGGTAACATGCTCGTACGTTTCGTTACTTTTATTTAATGCTTCTTTTGTCCTAATAGTTTTGAAATTAGACAAATCGGACCTCAGTTAGTGTTGATAGAGATCCTAGTGTCCCTTATTTCTATTTATTTTCCTTTGTGCATTTCACTTTGATGGGGTATTAGCAAATTTCCAGGTATATTCAGATAAGATACCCATTTCTCTTTTGCTAATGACTTCATCAACAGGCACAGCATAACAAATTTCCTTCAAATCCTCTTCACCAAGCTTCAGTCCCAAGGATCCAACATTGTTCATAATATTCTTCACCTTAGTTGTCCCTTCATTCAATTAAAAAAAATGGAGGTTAGTTGTCAAATTCATATAAACATAAGCTCGAGTCGAGCTTGGACTCGACTCAGCTCGATTACACAAAGCAAGCATACCAGGGATGGGGACAATATCATCTCCCTGGTGTAGAAGCCATGCCAAAGCAAGTTTAGGAACTGTGCAGCCATGCTTCATCGAAACTCGGGGATATAATAGTTTGTTCTTCTCTAGATTCTCTCCATTGAACCTTCGATAGTTTGCCTGTTCCAGGAAATAACCCGTTTCAATAATCAGACATTCTATATATATATTTCTATTCGGCCCGACTTATCAGACTGTATCGTGAATGCATAATACGACACAGTCCGATGGGTCGGGATTCACTGAAAAAAGGTAGAGAAATTGCCGTGTCCCGTTACCAATTGGCTGCCATTGGGCATGGTTTCCGCAACCACCCTGCCTCTGCAAAAGCCTCTACCCAGAGGACTATATGCCACTATCCCAATTCCAAGTTCTCTATAGCACCCAATTCCAAGTTCTCTGTAGGAATTGATGCAATAAATGATTCAAAGCTTTGATTTTGTGAACTTGAAAGACCAAAATGTGAGCTTTACCAGCAAAGTGGGAGTATTTCATCTTCGATTTCACTAGTCCAGATTGAATACTCCATTTGTAAGGCAGTGATGGGATGAAGTTTGTGTGCTCTCTTTATGGTTTCAACGCTAGACTCTGATAATCCAATGTATTTTATCTTTCCTTCTTCCACAAGCTTCTTCACCTCTCCCATCTTTACGTGAAGCAAGGTAAACGAGTTAGTTTCGAGTTGGATCGATTTAAAATGGGTTACTTCGATCACCGACTGAGTCAAAAAGTTGATGTTAACTTGAAAGAAGAGATTGGTTGATACTTAACTGTTTCTTCTATGGGTACTGAAGTATACACACGACGTTGGAAGTAAAGATCAATGTAATCCACATCAAGCCTCTCTAGACTTGCTTTGCAGCAAGCTCGAACACGACGATGAGTGCCCTTGACCTTGATTAGAGGATGCCCGTTCGATTCTGAATATATGAATCTGAATTTCGTTGCCACTTGAATTTTGGCTCGAGGAAGTCAGTTTAGGCAACGGGAATCTGAATTTCGTTGCCACTTGAATTTTGGCTCGAGGAAGTCAGTTTAGGCAACGGTTGCGAAGAAAATGGATTAGTCGATGAAACATGAGTTTTAAGTGTGTTGCTTGGGATATAAGAAACATGTTTTCGGGTAATTTTAGTGCCTAAAGGTCGCGAAGAAAACGGATTAGTCGATGAAACACGGGTTTTAAGTGTGTTGCTTGGGATATAAGAAACATGTTTCGAGTAACATTACCCTGGCGAGCATGACCTCGTTATCGTGTTATCTTGAAATCTGAATTTTCTTCGATTAGTTATTTATTTTAGGGATGATTCTTCGATTATTTACCTATTTTATGGATAGTGTCCACCTTAAAATTTTATTTGTATTCTTCCCATTTAAAAGTTTTATATTGTTAACATATGCGTGTTCACTCTGAAAAATATTTTTGGATCCGCGATCCTCCCCGGTGCGAGAGGGAAATAAGTGGACAAGGTGTGATTGGTCTGCAAGGTCCTAGAACAGGATGTGGACCAAACAAAGGATCCAAACAATGAATAAGGAGGGATCAGAATTCATTCAAAATAATGATAACAATTAAATTGATCGGACCGAAAATTGAAGACATGAACAGATTCATTTACCTTTAAAATCATCGAAATGTATAAATTACGAGAGCAACCAAAATTATCCTTTTCATAAAAAGAATTCAGCTATGACCAATCGATCTAAAACTGATATTATATTGATAGTAAAAAATAGGGACAATTACATGTTTAGTACTTAAATCATTAGTTTTGATCTATTTTAATTTTTTCAAAATTATATTTAATGTTTAGATTTCTATGCGACACATTTGTCGTTAAAAACTTAACGGGTGATTTGCATGTGACACATTTTTTTATGGGTAAATTGCATTGTTTACTTTTTTAATTTAATTCCTCAATTTTTAAATCACTCCTAATTAATCACTCTAACTATCAAAATTATTTTTTAATTATACATTAATAAAATAATAATAATAATAGAAAAGCCACGTCACAAAGATTATTAATAAATTAAATTAGAGTGATTAAAATAGGAGTAATTTGAAAATTGAGCAGTTAAATTGAAAATTTTTAAACTTAAATACCAAAATAAGAGTGAGCAGATAGTTGAGTGATGAATTATGCAATTTATCCCTAAAAAATTAAATGTTAGACACGAACATAAAAAAAATTAAAAGTTTAGGTACTGAAACTGATAGTTTAGACACTAAACACATAATTTACCCAAAAGTTAAAGATGGAAACATTAGTTTTAATTAAAATAACAAGAGGAAAAAATCGAATCAAACAAAGATATTGAACGTGGACGTAAATTTGGTCAAGTTCAATAGGTCTAAATTGTTCCATCAGCAACTTTGCCATATACAAAACGATATCTTCGGAAAAAGGTGTCGTCTTTGGATTCAAATCAAGAAGATTCCTCGAAGAAACGATGCAATCCTCATTTCTTAAAAATAAAAGTTTGCAACTTTAAATTAAAAAAAAGTTCACCTTTTTCAATAACTTAACAATTAATTTATTATATTTTCATAATAGACTCGTTATAAAATAATTTACAAATAGTGATCGTATCTCTACACCTTGCACAAGCTCAAAAGTTTACTATAAGATTTATCGATCGAGACCTAGAAAGGGATGCGATATCAATGAACCTACCCTACTCTTATATTTCTGCCTATGTATTTGTTTATGGGGACAAAACACTTCAACATCGACCAACAATCCATTTCTCACTATCGACATGTATTTAGAAATATAATAACATGAAGTATATAAGAATGGGAGTTTGTCTAATTCATCCATGTCTAAGACGTTTATGGATGGATAAAGATTTGCATAAACAAATAAGTTAATTAGAGCTTTGATAAGATAGGCAATGACGGATTGCATGAACGAGTGGCCAAATTTGACCTAAAACATTACCCCAAAAAGATGTTGATTAAATGAAGATCCAAAAATGAATTGATGCAGGAAAAAACGTCCAGGTTCATCCTCCCTCACACAAGCTTATAAAATCCAGCACCTGCCTTTGTCTCTCTGTCATAGCTCCTCAGCTTTAACCCAAAATTTTGTGTGTGTGTGTGTGTGTTTTAATTCAAATTTAACCCATAATCTCCGATGGCTTCCACAATTTTCACCCAAGTTCCGTTTCAATCAAACTCATTGAGCAAATCCTCGAATACCCATTTTGTTCCTTCCTTCAAGCTCCCCGTTTCGCTTTCTTTTAAGCCCCGGACCGCCCTCCCCAAGCGCTTCCGCATCCGAGCCGGTTTGATCGAGCCCGACGGCGGGAAACTGGTGGACCTCCGCGTGGAGGAGCCGGAGCGGGAGTTGAAGAAGAGGGAGGCGGCTTCGTTGCCCAGGGTGAAGCTGACTGAGATCGACTTGCAATGGGTTCACGTTTTGAGTGAAGGATGGGCAAGTCCGTTGACCGGGTTCATGAGGGAACCCGAGTTCCTCCAAACTCTTCATTTCAACTCGCTCCGGCTCGACGACGGTTCCTCCGTCAACATGTCGGTCCCGATTGTCTTGGCTATCGATGATTCCCAAAAGGCGAGCATCGGTGAGTCGAACAGTGTCGCTCTCGTTGAATCGGATGATAAACTCATCGCCATACTCACCGAGTAGGGTAAATTCACGAGATAATGTTCTCGAATTTTTTTTTCCACGATATGGTGCACATCATAGATTAATTGCTGGAATGGGGTGAATTCAACAGTGATTGCCATAGGACGCCATGCAATCCAGGCGACCTTGGAGGACGCCATGCAATCCTGGCGACATACGGGGTGACATACGAGGGTGACATACGAGCCATATACGAGCCATATACGAGTCATACGAGCCAATGGGGAGGATGCAACGAGGCAATGGGGAGCATGCAGGAATAGAGAGCCAATGGGGAGCATGCAACGAGCCATATACGAGCCCACGGGGAGCATGCAGGAATAGAGAGCCAATGGGGAGCATGCAACGAGCCATATACGAGCCAATGGGGAGCATGCAGGAATAGAGAGCCAATGGGGAGCATGCAACGAGCCATATACGAGCCATGCAGGAATAGAGAGGTCGCCATGCAGCCTAGGCGACCTTGTAGGTCGCCATGTAGTCCCGGCGACCTTGTAGGTCGCCATGTAGTCCCGGCGACCTTGTAGGTCGCCATGTAGTCCCGGCGCCATTCCATCATCCATGCACATGCACAGCCACATAGCCACATAGATCCTTCACGTGCTCCCCGCTGCATTGCCTACACCTCCCAATTCACGTGCTCCCCGCTGCATGCCTACACCTCCCAATGCATGCATGTGAACCATTTGAGGCATGTGAACCATTTGATTATTGGTACAATAATTGAACGCGTGAAATCAGCTGCAATTGTACAATTGGTGAAACGTGAAATAATTGAGGCCTCAGCCGGTTATAAAAGAAAGAAAGAAAGGGAGAAGAGATTGCAGAAGAAAGGGAGAGAGATTGCAGCCGAGAAAGAAAGAAAGAAAGGGAGAAAGGAAAGGAAGAAAGGGAGAAAGGAAAGTAAGAAGAAGAAAGGGAGATAGGTAAATTTTTTTATATTTAAATTAGTTTATTATTATAAATGTTTAATTTGTTAGTTTAGGGTTTAGGGTTAAACAAAAAGCAGTTAATTAGTTTGTTAGTTTAGGTTATATGATTGTTAGTTTAAGTTATAGTATACATAAATTAAAAATATTTAATTAGTATATGTTTGATAGTTATATAGTTAAAAATAATTAATTAGTTTGTATTGTTAATAGTTAGTTATATAAAAAAAATTATTTAATTAGTTTGTGTTAGTTAAATAGTTAAGTTATATTTGTTTGTTGAATTATATTATATAAAAAATTAGTTAGTAAGTTTATTAATAGTATATTATATGAAAAAATAGTTTATTAGTTAGTTTTAGTTATATAAAGAATATTTTATTAGTTGTTTAAGGGTTTAGCGTTTACGTTTAACTTATATTTTAAAAAGTTTAGTTTGTTAGTTTATTAGTTTATTATATTATATGTTATTATATTAAAGTTTAGTGTTGTAAATTAGTTAGTTAGTTTATATTAGATTATATTAAATGATTTTTTAAATATTGTTGTTTAATTTTTTTTACAGATTCATTCTAATGGCTGACCAAATTCCACTGTTGAGGCTTGACAATGAACATATTTCAAGTCATTTGGGAATAATGGTGAATAAAATATTTGTTTAATGAATTATAATTAATAAATATTTGAATATTATTTTATGATTGTGATAATTTTTTTGAAATATTTAATTGTAGGAGGACGAGCAGCGAGTCCTTCGTCTTCGACTACATAAAGTGCCCAAGCCACACCCACTAATAGAAGAAAATTTGCAAGAGGCTGGATTTTGGTATATAACATTTGTGCGAGATTACAAGTTGGTCCCAGGTTTGATCAGTGCGTTGATTGAACGTTGGAGACCAGAAACGCACACGTTTCATTTGCCGTGTGGCGAATGCACGATAACTTTGGAGGATGTAGCAATGCAACTCGGGTCCAAACTAATGGGATGCCGGTGGTAATGTCACATGAGTTTAATAAGGTGGAACAACTTTGCAACTTGTTTCTTGGGAAAGCGCCCGTACCACCAGAGTGTAAAGGGTGGCGGGTGAGGTTGTCATGGTTGAAGAATGAATTTCAACTTCAATCAAATAGTACGGAGCACGAAATTATATATGCAACACGAGCATATATATTACAATTGATTGGGGGAATTTGATGCCTGATAAATCCGGTAGTTATGTTCACACTCAGTATCTTCTTTTTTTAACAAATTTTGAGAATTGTAGGCAATATAGCTGGGGTTCGGCGATATTGGCGTTCTTGTATCGTGAGATGTGCAAGGCGTCATTAGTCGTGAATGATAATAATACAGTAGAAATCGGTGGATGTCTGTTGCTGCTACAATCATGGGCTTGGCATAGACTTCCGTTTTTGACACCGATTAGTCGGACTGCGGTTGACTTTCCACTTGCCGGAAGGTAATATGAATCCTCTATTTTAATATAAAATATTAATTAAAAAATATTTATTTTGATTAAAATTATTGAACAAAATGTCTCTATTTTTGTTTTGATTGATATACAGATGGAGGCATAAAATGAAGGCACAGGGTTGGTGCACAACAACATTAAAGAGTTCAGGTTGAAGATCGACATTAAGGCCAAAAAGGAGGTATGCATAATTTGTATTTTTTTTAATTATTATTTAAATTAACTATATATTTGATTTAAATAAATTTTATTGTTTTTGTAATTTACAGTTTAATTGGAGACCATACATGAATGAAGAATTATTTGCGTTGATACCGCACGATATTTTAGATGGGTTTCAATATTGGTGTGCTGTTACACCATTGATCAATTTTGCTTTGTTGAGATCCAATTTGGGGATAGAGTGCTGAGGCAATTCCACTTCCACCAACCTATTCCGCGGAGTCCATGGGCTCATGACCTCCTCCAAAACTTAGATGGTCGTCGTCCAGTGAATTGGGTTGAGACGCATGACGACCTGCACAGATTTGATGGTCGTCGTAAAGAAAGCGTTAATTGGGTTGAGAAGCATGTAACCTACATTAATGCTTGGAACAATAGGGCTTCATTCATGCCAACTCTTGACGCCATTCAAGACGACGACTTTAATTTTGAGACTTCGGCTTACCTTGCTTATTTTTTGGATAATGGAAAGCCGTTCCTCACAACAATAGTAGAGAGGCGGCAATTTTTGAGGTTTAAGAAAAGATTGGTAAAGCTGAATTATCTCTACCGAGTGGGAGTGGGAGTTCATCTCTACAAACTGAAGCGGAAATGACCGATGTGGATAATAGCGCACCACAATCGTTGCATCACGCAGTTGATGATTCTACTGGCCCGGCATACATACCAGAGTTTGTGCAACCTGAGGCACCCATCTATTCTCCTACGTTTTCGTCGACGTATGACTTTGAACACATGACAGTTCAAATACCCCCAATGAATGAGGGGGATGGGTACAATACTCCTGAGCCACAACGGCCACAACGTATCAGACGTCCGCCCCGACATTATCATTCAACAACACCCCGACATCGACAACAATTGTAAACTCGTTTGCTATTTATTACAAATTATTTATTGAAATTAGACTACTTTTTTTAACCTTAACAATGATTTTTAGTATCAAATCATTACTAGTATCAAATAATTAGTATTAAATCATTATTATAAATAATTACTAAATAATAACATAATAATTATTATAAAATCATTATTATAATGATTATTATCAAATCATTACTAAATCATCAAATCATTAAATATTTAAATCATTATTAAATCATTTTATAATGATTATTACTAAATCATTACTATAATGATTATTATCAAATCATTACTAAATCATCAAATTATTAAATATTTAAATCATTATTAAATCATTTTTATAATGATTATTACTAAATCATTATTATAATGATTATTATAAAATCATTATTATAATGATTATTATCAAATCATTACTAAATCATCAAATCATTAAATATTTAAATCATTATTAAATCATTTTTATAATGATTATTACTAAATCATTACTATAATGATTATTATCAAATCATTACTAAATCATCAAATCATTAAATATTTAAATCATTATTAAATCATTTTTATAATGATTAATAAATACATAGAAATACATATATGATTACTAATGATGAGGCCTATATCTTGGTAAATTAGGACAATTGTTTTTTGAATGGCCTTCACCTCTACATAATCCGCATCTCTTTGCTTGACCTCTCTCTTTAGCATGAAAATCCATACTGGTATGAATTCGAGTGGACTCAGGTCGACCCTTTGGACTTCTGCGAAGCATTGGATTTGGTAGCCATTCATCATGATCCTTTTTGGGCCAATATGATTCATTCGGGATCTGTCTGAACACATAGCTGTAGACATTTAATATCCTACGTAGGTGGAAGCATTCATCAACATAAGTGTATGCGCTTACACCAGCATACATACATGCAGCGACTGCATGAGCACATGGATATTTCCATGCCTGAAAACGACCACAATCACACCATTTGTGTCGTAAATCAACTCTAAATGTTTGGTCTTCTCCTCCGACGTTACGACGTATGCACGACACGACAAAAGTATGACCAACTCGGTCGAAATTATGAACAACCATTGATGTTGCCAATCGCTCATTTGCTTCCATTGATTCCACCACTGTAGGAGCCCAAGTTTTACCTCTATTTATGAGACTCTCAATTTCCTTGCCTTTGTCCGACCAAACTTTACCCAGTCTAAAGTACGTCTCTTTCACCACACTCGCTATTGGGAGATGGCGTGTACCTTTTAGTACGAATTAATGGCCTCAACAAGGTTTGTGGTCATATGTCCGTATCTCCGACCTTCATCGTATGCTTGCGACCATTTTTCCCGCGGTATTTTTGAAGCCCACTTCCAAACACGCTGATCATCGTAAAATACCTTCAAATTCTCCAATCTCTTATCAAATTTGGTCGACGTAGTTCGTATCCTGTTCCATAATATATTGTGTTAAACCGCAATTAAAAAACCACGTAAAAAATACACAAATATTGAAATTAAAACTTACCCATGCTGACTATCTCGCTACGAATATGTGCGTTATGAACTGGTCGATACTATTCTTGCCAATATGACGGATACAAAATGTCGGATATGCATACGGAGGTATCCAACGACTTCCTGGTCGTTCAATTGCCGCCAAAATACCCGTTCCTCTATCGGATATCAAGCAAACTCCATCTTCACGAACGACATATTGACGTAGATTGGTCAGAAAGAAATCCCAAGCCTCTGTTGTCTCTCCCTCAACAATGGCGAATGCAATTGGGAAGATATTTCGCTGACCATCTTGAGCAACTGCCATCAAAAGTACATGCCTATATTGACCATACAACCACGTACCATCTACTTGGATCATACGTTTGCAAAATGGAAATCCTTCAATACATGCCTTGAATGCCCAAAATAGTCTATGAAATATTTTCTTCCCTGGCAGAAGTTGACCTTCTTCGTCATATGCGGGCATGGTTTGAGACTTCACTATAGTTCCTGGGATAAATCGCTTCATTGCTTGTAGCAAATGTGGTAGCTCATTGTACGATGTATCCCAATCTCCATACGTCAACTTCATTGCCTTCATTTTCGCATTCCACACCTTGCCATATTTTACTTGATATCCAAATTGGCTTCGAATAGATGCAGCTAACACTGAACAAGATATCCTTGGATCCTTTTCAACCATCGCCTTCACGTATTCACATATTACATCGGAGTCCAATAGTCGGTGGTCTTGTTCGATGGAGTTTCGCAAACATGTGTGCGAACCATTGTACCTCGTGATGACCCAAACATCGTGCCTTTGATTTTTCGACACTCTGATCTTCCACTTGCACTCTGGGCCATATTTTACACACTTTGCGTATAGGGTTTTCTGGTTGGACTCTGCAACATGGACATCAACATGGCATTTGATGCAGTACTCTTTAATCGCCAGCGTAGCTTCATTTTTTCCTCTGAATTGCACCCCAACTGAAAATTCACCAGAATTATCGAATGATTCAGTCATTTGGTACGGAGGTAAATGTGGCATGTCTGGGAATTCAGGTGCCCTCATTGCATCATAATCTATCTCGTACATGTGAGGAGTAGCTTCATACGGTGTCGGAACTTCATCAATTGCACCTCCACCAAAAATATTTTCGTCGCCGCCCAAAACGGGTTCTTCAGTTTCTTCATCTTCGCTTGAATCATCATGAATTTCTCCCATCGATTTTCAGCGTCATTATCAACAACCAATTCCGGTATGTTTCTCGTCTCATACTCTGCTGTTGTAGATGTCCCCCCGACTTCATTTACACTTTCCAATAGTGCCATGAAACTGTTCGGGAACCTGTATGTCGGCTCCTCAAACTGACTATATAAAGCCATTTCAGATGGATTTTGAGCCACACCTCTTGATGACCCAGGAACATCACATATGTTACGCACATCAACAATAATTCAATAACTGCTATATTGGTTGACTCATGTAATCCAACCATGGTTCCAATATCATCATCTTCTTCAAGTGGAACTGCAGCATATCTGACTGGGTTAGAGCATATCATAAACCTATACCTCAAACCATCAACTGCAGCTCGAATTTTTCTTTCTATCTTATGCTTCATTTCTATAAATGTGATGTTTTTTTTGAACATCATATTTATTGGTTTTTCAGACTGAAAAACTACTCCGACCTCATTTTCCATAATCTGTCCATTATAATGGACAATCGTGAAAAAGTTGCTGCTCATTTTCTCTACAAATAAAAAAAATTAATTTAGATTAAAAATTAGATAAGATAATTTCATAAATTATTAAATATAATATAATATACTATTATATTAATGATCAAATAAAATTTATTATTTAACTTGATTGATTGCTTACTAATAAACCTAATAATGATTTGATAATTACTATTAATCTAATGATTTGATATTTAATGATTTAATAATAATATAATTTAGTCATAATCACTAATAATTATTTATTATAAATATTTAATGATTTTGATTTGATACTAATTATTTAGTAATTATTACTAATAATAATGATTAGTTTGATAATATTTTTTATTTTTTAAAAATATCAAACAAATTTGTTAGGCAAAACTGTCGATATACTGTTCTCGAAATAATTATTTCGCGAGATAATGCGTTGTCCGATTATTTCATTCAATTAATTTTTACTTCTTACTAATATACACATACAATGTAAATTAAACAATTTATTTTTAAAACAACACTAAATATTTTTAAACACAATATTTTTTAAAACGGAAATTATCTCGCACAAATTAGTTTATATAATCTAATATAAACTTACTAACTAACTAATTTACACATACACAACAACAAAAAATGGACAACAAAAAATAATAAATTACTCACGTCTTTATGCCTTCTTCCTTTACTTTTTTTCCTGCCTTGTTTCTTTCTTCGAATCAATCTGTACGTGGGCAAATATTGTGAAATAATGTCATGTATGTGTAAACAAATATTTATTTAAACAACAATAGCTCCCACAAATTAATTTATATAATCTAATATATTATAATATACCTTAAACTAATAAACTATTTCTTTATTATAATATAACTTAGTTAAAATAACAAACTAATTAAGCACTAATTAATTTTTTTATAATATAACTTCAACTTCAACGAACAACCTAATATACGTTTAAAGACACATACAAATTAATAAATATTTTTATATTTAATAACTTAAACTAAGAAACTAATTAACTAATTTTTTATATAATATAATATATAACTAAACTAATAAACTAATATAATATAACTTAAACTAACAAACTAATAATTTATACTAACAAACTGATTAACTAGATTTTAATTTTACCCTAAACCCGAAACTAACAAACTAATAATTTCATATATTAAACTAAATTAAACAATAAAAAAATTACCTCACGAACTATGTTTGAGCCTTTATCTTCTTTTCTTCTTCTTCCTTTTCTTTCTCTCGGCAAAGTTTATATTTGCCGGTTCTGCTTGTGCTTCTACCCTAAACACCATATCCTTTATATATATAAAGCAACTGAGCGTTGGACAGAGTCATTAAATTTGATTGTTGAAGCAAATAATATTAGCATTGTCGTCTAACTATTGAGCATTGAAAGGCTGACAGCTAAATTAACGCTGCAATATTGCAACAACACATACAGCTACGGGTGCAGGAATCTCAGCTATGATGCAACGCATGCATGCAGCAGCTACGGACCAGACCTTGGTCGCCGAGACTCCATGGCGACCTACCGACCACGCCGCCGTGACCTACACCGTTCGACGTGCATGGCCATGCACAGTTCCCACGTCCCATGCACAGCATGCATGTGCATGACCATGCACAGCATGCATCCCCTCCCCCATGCATTCCCACGGCCCATGATTTTTGCAAAATATGCACAGGCGCCATGCAATATACCTTGGAGGTCGCCCGGATTGCATGGCGACCTCCAAGGTCGCCTGGATTGCATGGCGACCTCCAAGGTCGCCTGGATTGCATGGCGACCTCCAATGTCGCCTGGATTGCATGGCGTCCTATGGCGATCACTGTAATTCACCCCATTCCAGCAATTAATCTATGATGTGCACCATATCGTGAAAAAAAAAATTCGAGAACATTATCTCGTGAATTTACCCCACCGAGTAAGTTCATAAACTCATAATCAATTCATTATAGGGTAAACTATACATTAGTACCTGAACTTTTAATTTTTTCAAAGCCATGATTAAATTTTATTTCATTTTAGTAATTTTTAAAAATTTAACAATAAATTTTAAAATAAATTAAAAGTTTAAGTACTAAAATGAATTAAAATTAATACTTTAGTGATTCGAGTTTAACTGGAATACTAAAATGAAATAAAAATTAAACATTAGATATGATAGTTTAAGTATTAAATGTACAATTTAATCTTCATTCTAGATAGTGGCCAATCTAGAGATCAGGTTTTTCTAATAAAAGAGCCCCCAATATCTAGATTGGCTGCTGTCTATTATCATGAAGGCAAAATTACACATTTAGCACCTAAATTTACACATTTAGTGCCATTTAAATTCATTTTGGTCCTTGTGAAGTTTTTTTATTATTCAATCTAGGTCTTTTCAATGGAAAATTTATGACTTGACCCCCTGAGAATTTAAATTTCAATAGGTCCAGAGTACTATTTATATGAAAACGTAAATGATGAGTAAAACGTTTGTTGCTTATGCTTAATTACTGGATTTGTTTCAGCATTGAGATTTATAAGCATCCAAAGGAAGAAAGGATAGCAAGAACATGGGGAACTATTGCCCCTGGATTACCATATGTTGAATAAACAATAACAAATGCTGGGAATTGGCTAATTGGAGGTGATTTGGAGGTTATAGAGCCGATCAAGTACAACGACGGTCTCGATCGATTCCGGCTGTCACCGACCGAACTACGTCAAGAGTTCGAAAGGCGCGATGCTGATGCTGTGTTTGCATTTCAGCTCAGGAATCCTATTCATAATGGTCATGCTTTGCTAATGACAGATACACGTCGACGACTTCTTGAGATGGGCTACAAGAATCCTATTCTTTTGCTTCATCCATTGGGAGGGAATACGAAGGCGGACGACGTTCCTCTCAGTTGGCGAATGAAACAGCACGAGAAGGTGACTTCAGAGCCAAGCAACCTAAATTTCTCTCTCTCTCTTATGACCCTTTGATATTTTTGTCTGATTGATGATAAATATGTTAATTCAGGTTCTTGAGGATGGTGTTCTTGATCCCGAAACAACTGTGGTCTCTATATTCCCATCTCCTATGCACTATGCCGGCCCGACTGAAGTACAATGGCATGCTAAGGCTCGGATTAATGCTGGAGCCAACTTTTACATTGTTGGTAGAGACCCAGCTGGCATGGGCCATCCGGTTGAGAAGAGAGATTTATACGACGCGGATCATGGGAAAAAGGTCTTGAGCATGGCTCCCGGACTCGAACGACTTAACATCCTTCCTTTCAGGGTAATTAACAAACATTCAACTGTACTACTTCTGCGATGAGATTCAAAAACCCTTTCGATGATAATAATGTGTTTTGATTGCAGGTTGCTGCATATGACAAGACACAAGGTAAAATGGCGTTTTTTGATCCCTCGAGGGCACAAGACTTCCTCTTCATATCCGGCACCAAGGTAACTTCCTTATCATGATTACTATAAGCTAGATTTTAACACCGTCGTTATCGAACCCAACATAATCCGAAAAACTGGTGCTTCTGGTTTTTACAGATGCGGACGTTGGCAAAGAACAAAGAGAACCCTCCTGCAGGGTTTATGTGCCCTGGTGGCTGGCAAGTGTTGGTCGAGTACTATGACAGCTTAACCCCGTCGGACAGTGGCAGAATTCCGGAACCTGTTCCTGCTTAGACGGAATATCAAACAATAATTATAAACATCCCCATAATCCGGACCTTATAGAGTCTTT